>NC_041391.1:341684774-341802672 GCF_002162155.2 Triticum dicoccoides
TAAGATATAAAAATACTACCGAGTGAAGAGCAAACCTCTCACTCGGGGGCTTAGCTGCAGCCCAGTGCTCGCCTAAGATATAAAAATCCTACCGAGTGAAGAGCAAACGTCTCACTCGGGGGCTTAGCTGCAGCCCAGTGCTCGCCTAAGATATAAAAATCCTACCGAGTGAAGAGCAAACCTCTCACTCGGGGGCTTAGCTGCAGCCCAGTGCTCGTCTAAGATATAAAAGTCCTACCGAGTGAAGAGCAAACCTCTCACTCGGAGGCTTAGCTGCAGCCCAGTGCTCGCCTAAATGGATTAAGGAATAAGTCGACTGCGGTGAGCGTCTTGCTTGAACCCGCAAAAGACATTTCAAGCCAAAAGCAATCATATTCAAACATCGAATTCAAGTTCGGAACGATACCTAAAGGAATCGAAAGTGCTGAGCCTGTTAAAGTTTATCGGTTACAACTCCACTCGGCATACCGAGGCAAATTTAAAGCGTCGAGCGTAAAAGAAGTTTTTTACCCCTCCTGTGGAGGGCTGGAAGGTGCAACAAACTCATCAAGATCAATTCCATCTGCGATCCTAGTGGCAGCAGCAATGAAAGTTTCCATGAAGGACCTGAAGTCGTGTTTCTTGGTGTTGGCCACCCGGAGGGCCGCCAGCTTGTCTTCTCGCGCATCTTTGCAGTGGACTCGGGCCAGACACAGAGCAACATCTGCACCGCACCGAGGCGAGGACTTTTTCCACTCCTGCACTCGACCAGGGACTGTGTTCAAGCGAGCCATCAGCGACTCGAGGTCGTGCTGGAGTGTCTCCCCGGGCCAGAGCGTTGAGTCGATGCGAGATGTGGCGACCTTCAGCCTTGCGAGATAGTCCACGACAGCTGCGACACGGGACTCCAGTCGGAAAACATTCATGGCAACTTCATCGTCCACCGGAGAATTGACGGGGTCAAGGTTTGGTTCCAGCCGGCTAGTCTCTTCTTCAAAGTGTTGACAAAATTCTGCAAGGGCGATCACCGAGTCAAGGCAACGGTCGAATGGAAAAATCATAGTTGAAAATGATTGTTGAGCATAAAGGTTTACCTTCAAGCATAAGGAACAGCTTCTTGGCAAGACCATTCAGGAAGGCCTCCAGATCATTTTTCTTCTCAAGAGCAGCTTTCAGATTGGTATTTTCTTGTTCAAGCTTGGTGACTGAAGCTAACTTCTCGTCGGCAAGCTTGATCCTCTCAGCTAGTTCAAGGTCTTTTTTCTGTTGGGCCTCCTTCACCTTACCTGCAAGTTACAACAAGATCAGATTTTGAAACAAATAAAGGGAAAAAGCAGTCGTCGAGGTCTCACCAAACATACCTTTGGTCTCCTCCTTTGCCTTCGTCAGATTCTCCTGAGCCAGCTTCAAATACAGCTCGAGCTGAATGTGCTTGTTTTCCAGCTCAGTGTAGCGAGCCACAAGGTCACAGGATCTCTGGGAAGAATCAATCGACTAAATGTCAAAGATAATTCACTTCCGAGTGGAACAGGAAAAATCATGCGTTTCTAAGACTACAGCCGAATACAAGCATTCGACCGTAGTCTCGGGGACTACACCCAGTGGGTGCACTCAGCGTGCCCCCACTAATCCTGTTGAAGACAGAATCGACCAGTCAACCTAAAAAAAACAAGATGTATTCTTTAAGACTGTAACCGACTGCAAGCAGTCGACCACAGTCTCGGGGACTACACCCAGTGGGTGCACTCATCGTGCCCCCACCGGTTTGCGAAATCCATTCGCCGTAGTCGAATGACGGAGAGACTGAACTTATAAAGCCTAAGGCCGACTGCCAGCAGTCGACCTTAGCCTTGGGGACTACACCCAGTGGGTGCACTCAGCGTGCCCCCACCGGTTTGCGAAATCAATTCGCCAAAGTCGAATGACGGAAAGACTGAACTTATAAAGCCTAAGGCCGACTGCCAGCAGATGACCTTAGACTTGGGGACTACACCCAGCGGGTGCACTCAGCGTGCCCCCGCTAACACGGAGTTTAAATCGACACACCCACTGGGTGATTACTATAAATTCTGGAAAGAAAAGTTTTTGATAGCATATCCTAACAGAACAAGTGGTGGTCGACTGACCTGAACATTGCTTTGAAGGGCGGAACTGGCGTCGTAAGCTGCCTGGCTCGCATCCCGGATGGTCTTCAAATGCTCCATCATGATCCCTGCCTGGCGTATCGCCTCCTTCGCGGCGCCAGCTTGGTCCTCTGGGACGTGGTGCGTCGTGAAGAGGGAGGGCTGCAGAGCACTCGTCAGCGGATCTGTGAAGGACACAGTGTGTCGAGTGGTGTTCTCTTCCTCCGCGACCAGGGTCTCAGGCACCGTCACATCCTGGAGCACCCTGCCGGCAGACGCTTTCCCACTCCTTCTGTGCTTCAGCGGTTCCTCATCTTCATCATCACCAGGGAGAGTGATAACAACATTGGATGGAGCTACAGAAAAGAATCAGAGTCAGAGATCATGAGTCAGTCGACTAGAAACGGTGTTAAGAGTATAGTACCAGGTCTTGAGGTTGCTGCGTCCTCCATCTCATGGTCATCAGCCCGGGCTGAGGTCTCAGAAGTAGCAGCACTGCAACTCCAAAGAATCAGTCGACTGACTCCAGCGCCAACCAGAGATAAAGTTCATACAAAACAAGAAGACTTAAGCAGCATGATTACCCTGATATGGTGGGGATGGACACCTTCATCTTCGGCAGGAGCTTGGTCGGCTTTGACGGGGCCGCCCTGGGCTGCTTCGACGCCTTTTCAGTTGGCGCCGGAGAGGTGGTCCGAGGGCGCTTGGTCGACTGTGGGACAGTCGCAACCCCCTTGCCACGTTCAGTCGCAGGGTCATGGACAAGCTTCGACCGCCTTTCCGAGCGCCGTGGTGCAACCTCCCCCTCCTCCTCTTCCTCGTCCTCACCATCATCATCATCATCGTCATCATCGTCATCATCATCATCATCATCCTCAGCGGCGTCCGAGTCCCACTCCTCCTCCTGGCTCTCGCCCCCGCTCGCTTCTCCCTCCTCAGTCGGAGCCTGTGCTCCGTTGGGCATCGAGTACAGCTCAGTGAGGGCCTGATAGACATCAAGACAAAGATCAGTCGACCGATCGGCAGAGAAAACAAAAATAAATGTGACGAGAATACAATGGGAAGTGGAGCAGACATACCTTGTTTGGATCACTGTGGCAGTCGAGTGGAGGAATCCTTCTGGCTCCGCGAGGGTTATCCTTGTTCCCAGTAACAGCGGCCATCCACCTTTCCAGAGTGGCATCGTCGACTGTTTCTGGATTGACCCGAGTCACATCCTCAGTCCCGCAGTACAACCACATGCAATGGCTCCGGAACTGGAGAGGCTGGATACGATGCCTAAGGAAAACCTCCAGGAGATCCATACCCGTCACTCCCTCCCGAACTAACTGAACTACATGCTCCATCAGCATCTTCACGTCAGCTTTCTCCTCCGGAATCACCTTCAGAGAGGAGGGCTTGTTCACTCGGCCCATGGTGAACTGAGGGAGTCCACTCGACTGCCCCGGCGTCGACTGATCCTGGCAGTAGAACCAGGTCGACTGCCAGCCTCTGACTGACTCGGGAAATGTAATGGCTGGGAAGGTGCTCTTGTTCCTCACCTGGATCCCCGGACCCCCACACATTTGGACAACTCGGGTTTTTTCGTCGCCCGGGCTCGCCTTCTTCACGGTCTGAGAGCGACACGTGAATATGTGCTTGAACAAACCCCAATGCGGTCTACAACCCAGGAAACTCTCACACATGGACACAAACGCGGCAAGATAGGCGATAGAATTCGGGGTGAAGTGGTGGAGTTGCGCTCCAAAGAAGTTCAAGAAACCACGGAAGAAAATGCTCGACGGCAAAGAAAATCCGTGGTCGACATGGGTAGCCAGAAGCACGCACTCACCCTCTTCCGGCTAGGGCTCCCACTCTTTCCCCGGAAGCCTCGCAGCTCCATGAGGGATCAGGCCCTCGTTGGCCATGTCGAGGAGATCCTTCTCTGTGATGGTCGACTGGATCCAATCTCCCTGGACCCAGCCTTTCGGCAGGCGAGATCTAGACGAAGACCCGCCACGACTAGTGGATCTCCCCTTCGCCTTCTCCGTCGCCGACGCCTTCTTCGCGCGTTCCAACGTCGCCATCTTCTCCTTGACCATGGCTGCCGGCGGGACGCGCGAGGGGAAGTTGTGCGGAGGCGAGAGCGAGTGCGTTGGGCGGAGACGAAGGGAGCAGAGAGAGAATGCTGAGGCACTGTTCAAAAAACCCTCGCCGGGCGCATTTATAAGATCCCTTCCCAGTGGATGACAGGTGGGCCCGGTCGATCTAATCATATCCTGAACAGTTACGCGGACGCGATACGTGGCGAAAAAAGCGGCGCGGGGATCAAGGTGTCTATGCCCTGTCCCGTCCGAACACCGCGGTCCGCCCCGCTTCGCGCGCTTCCCCAAATTTCGCATCCCGCGGAATCCGCGAACGGCAGATCGATTTGCCAAACGCGGGATTTCCTGCGATCCGTCGCTCGGAAATCGGCGAAGTCCAAAAGTTCACTCGAGGAAGGAAAAGAATGGATCGAGTCGACTGAAGAAAAGTTGCTCACTTTCAACAAAGAGATTTTTTTCAAAACAACGCATGACCAGTATGCGAAGGCTAATCAGAAACAGCATCAACTCCTTCATCACTCAAGCCTCAATCCATTCGGGGGCTAATGATGGAGTCATGTACCTAGGGTAGGATCATAGACCTGATCTAAGTACCCTGCCCAAGGACATCCTTAGAAGAGATCACCTTCCAGTCGACCTACGAGGGACTCACTCGACTGACTTGAAGGACTCGACCACGAAGACTCACTCGACCACCAGAAGGTCAAGAGGCACTCTGCACTGCAACGGTCTGTAATTAAGTAGACTTTATGATAGTAAAGACACTTTATGTGGGGCGTTACCAGTAACGCCCCGGACTTAACGCACCTTAAACCCTCTCCTACGTGGGCTGGCTGGGGTCCTGGCGCACTCTATATAAGCCACCCCCCTCTACAGGTAGAAGGGTTCGGCACCTTGTAATCCATATACACATAATCCACTCGACCGCCTCCGGGCTCCGAGACGTAGGGCTTTTACTTCCTCCGAGAAGGGCCTGAACTCGTACATCTCTTGTGTTTACAACCTCTCCATAGCTAGGACCTTGCCTATCCATACCTACCCCCACTCTACTGTCAGACTTAGATCCACGACATTGAGCCCATGTGTTGTACCAGTAATCCTTGTTCCCAAGAAAGATGGTACTTATCGCATGTGTTTTGATTGTAGACCTATCAATGCTATCACGGTCTGATATAGGTATCCTATTCCTCGCCTTGACGACATGTTAGACGAACTTAGTGGAGCCACCATTTTCTTCTAAAATTGATCTTAAAAGTGGCTATTACAAATCCGCATAGAAGAAGGTGACGAATGGAAAACCGCATTTAAAACAAAATTTGGCCTATATGAATGGCTTATTACGCCAATGGGTTTATCCAAAGCACCCGGTACCTTTATGCATGTTATGCATTTTGTTCTTCGCCCCTACATCGGCGTATTTGTTGTGGTCTATTTCGATGATATCCTTGTTTTTAGCAAATCTCTCAAAGATCATGTCATCCATCTTAGAACCGTTTTACAAACTCTTCGAAAAGTGTGTCTTTATGCTAACATGGAGAAATGCAAATTTGGTGTCGACAAGCTCATTTTCTTGGGTTTCGTTGTGTCTTCTAATGGTGTGCGTGTAGATGAATCTAAGATCAATGCTATTAAAACTTGTACACAACAAACCAACTTGCAACAAGTGCGAAGTTTCCTAGGCTTAGCCGGTTTCTATCATAGATTTGTTAAGGATTTTAGCACCATTGCACCCCCTTTACATGCTTTGAAAAAGAAGAATGCATCTTTCGTTTGGGGACCATCCCAAAACACCGCATTCAATGAGCTTAAGAATTTGCTTACACATGCTCCCGTGCTTGTTTTGCCCAATTCTGACAAAACTTTTGAAGTTCATCGCGATGCTAGTGGCAATGGTATAGGAGGTGTGTTAATGCAAGAGAAGCTCCCTATTGCTTAATTTAGTGAGAAACTTTCCGGAGCGCAACTTAATTATCCCATCTATGACAAAGAGCTATATGCTTAAGTGCGAGTTTTCCGTGATTCGAACATTATCTTCGCCCCCATGAATTTGTCATTCATACTGACCATGAAATGCTTAAGTACCTTAAGGGTCAAACTAAGTTGAACAAGCGTCATGCTAAGTGAAGTGACTTCATTGAGTCATTCCCTTATGTCATTAAATACATGAAAGGCAAAGAAAATGCTGTGGCGGATGCGCTTTCCCACAAATGCATGCTTGTTACTAAACTTGAATTGAATGTCATTGGCTTTGAGCACATAAAAGACTTGTATGCGCATGATCCTACTTTTCCTATTACTTATGACAAATGTTTGACGCATTCATCTTGGGAACGCTATTACATCAAAGATGAGTATCTTATGAGAGCTAACAAATTATGTACCCCGAGTCTTCTCTTCATTTGTTACTTTTGCCACAGGCTCATGGAGGAGGACTTATGGGACACTTTGGACGGGACAAGACATTTGCCACGCTCTCCAAGTACTACCTTTGGCCCAAGATGTTTCGCAATGTTTCACGTTTCACCAACCGATGCTCTGCATGTCACAAAGCTAAGTCTAAAGCTCAATCCCATGGTCTCTATATGCCACTTCCAATTCCATATCAACCATGTGAAGATATTAGCATGGATTTTGTGCTTGGATTGCCTAGAACTCGAAATGGCAAAGATTCCATGTTTGTTGTTGTGGACCGATTCTCTAAGATGGCTCATTTCATTCCTTGCAACAAGATAGATGATGCTTCACATGTTGCAGATCTTTTTCGTCAGGAAATCTTGCGTCTACATGGACTGCCCAAGACTATCGTATCGGACCGCGACGTCAAGTTCCTTAGCTACTTTTGGAAGACGCTATGTGCCAAGCTCGGATTCAAGCTTTTGTTCTCTTTGGCATAACATCCTCAAACCGACGGCCAAACGGAGGTCATGAACCAGACGCTATCTACTCTCCTACGCGTGTTGATCAAGAAGAACATCAAGGAGTGGGAGGAGTGTTTACCCATCGCCGAGTATGCCTACAACAGAGCAAGACACTCTACTATCGGCAAGTCCCCCTTCAAGGTCGTCTACAGCTTCAACCCATTGTCACCATTGGACATCTTGCTGCTACCACTACAAGAGCGCATAAACATGGACGCGAGTGCACGAGTGAGCTACCTTAAGAAGATGCATGAAGATACAAGGCACACCATCGAGCGCCAAGTACAACGACTCGCGACCAAGCTCAACATAAACAAGCAACCCATGATATTCGACATTGGAGAATAAGTGTGGCTGCATATTCGTAAGGACCGCTTCCCCAATGAACGCAAGTCCAAGCTCCTACCTCGAGCTGATGAACCCTTCAAGGTGCTAGCACGTTACAACGACAATGCATACAAGATCGATCTCCCGTGCGATAAGTATGACGTAAGCGACGTCTTCAACATCACAGATCTCTCTCCCTACCATGGTGATGAGGTTTTTGATCCGAAGGCGGATCTTTTCCGGGGGGGAGATGATGCGGAGCATCCCACGGTCATCCCCATGGACCTACCTAGGTCTCCCACGACACCACTTGGACCAAAGACAACAACCCAAGCAAAGGCCATTGAAACTAAGGTGAACTCGCTCCTATCTGAACCACCACTCTCTACATGTTAGACATGGCTACTACCTCAAGCGGAGACCCTATGTTTGATTAGGTACTTGGCGGAAGGCCACGGAGTAGCTACACCCAACGGACGAGACGACGAGGACACCAAGTACAAGGAACAAGAAGAGGAGCTACCATAAACTCCCCAGCCACCGGATGAGTGACACCTCTCGGACGTCCGATGCCTGGAGGCTCCAGCCGGCTAGCAGAGTCCCAGCCTGTGCATGCTCCAGCGGCCGGACGACCGGCATCGGTTGAACGTCCGACATGCTCCAGCCACCGGACGTCCGAGCCCCTCTGGACGACTGACGCCACCCTCGTAGAATGAAAACGCAGAAGTAAGGTGATCTCCGGATGACCGACGCCCCAGACGTTTGACCCCGACCGGACGTCCAACACTGCCTGACCAGAGCCAAAACATCGGAAGTCTGATGCATACCGGACACCCGAGGCCCTGCAAGATGTCGGACGACCGGTAGCTGTCGGACGTCTGATGCCCGTGTGTTGACAACATGTTGGGCCAAAGCCAATGTACCCCTTCGTCCACTTAGACTATATATACTCCTCCTCCTCCCTCTTTTAGGAGATAGAAATTTGCTCATCCACTTGATACCTTCTTCTCGGAGACCACGACCTCTACGGAGAAGATCCCCCAAGTGGATTCAAGACCCCTCACGGGAAGACCTTCAAAACCTCCTCACGGAGATGAACATGCTACTTGTATAATCCGTTGTTGACTTTGAATCATGTATCTCTTGGTGTGTTCGGATCTAGCACATGTGTAATCAAATCTTGTTTGTTTAAGTGAATCCTCTCGTGTTTCCCCTCGTGTTCTTCGCGTTCTTCATGGGATATGCTCCAAACGTGAAAGATCGGGCATCTAGGGTTCTACCCTACATCAGGTTGGTTTAGGACCCCTCCTCCAAGGGGTCACCAACCCCCCCCCCTCTTCCTCCATATACAACCCTTAGGGTGTCATTTAGACTTTGGGTTTTGTTTAGATTAAAGTTCGGCATAGATGCAACTTCGCATACTTCGTTTGTGTTCAACGACCAGACCAAGACGTCACAGAACACCGCTTTCATTAATAAAGCTTTCCTCTTATATTTGCAATATCCAAATTGTAATCTCAGTTTCTTTCTTGTTCTTGGTTTGCTCGCATGAAATAGACCCTCGTGGCCTTGTTGATCGTGCTCTGGCGTGGTCAATAACCCTCGGAAGTTGGTTTAGCGATTGCTAAGGCGCGACGTTTCGCACTTTCGTAGTCAGATCGTCAAAGTATACTCCCATAGAAAACGATAATCATCTTCTCATCAAAAGACGAGACACATACGCCTTTATCAAGTGGTATCAGATTTCCAGGTTGCTCGGTGATATTTTACAATTATCGAGTCTGTTTTCCATACCTACAGTCCATGAAAAAGCCAAAAAAAATTATGGTTAGTTCATCGTATCCAAACCAATCTGAGCCATTGCATAATCTTTTCTGTTTTTGCTTTGTTGAATTTGAAATTGCATCATCATGTCAAGTTGCTGGTCTTAGTGAAGTCTTTTAGAGTTTTGAGTTCTGGTCACAAGTTGTCACGCCGCCACCGCACCATCATCATCGCCCCTGCCATATACCAGCACCGCTTATCCGCCACCTCTCTAAGTCCATATACCACCACTGGTCCGAGTGCATATATCGCCAACGATCAGAGTCCATATACCACCACCGATCAGAGTCCACATACCGCCACCAATCCAAGTCCATCTCATATTAGGTTTGCTTTTGAGATCCATCTATTTTCAGTTTCGAGGTTACTTGTCTGAGTCGGTTTTGGATTTCATCAGTATTTCTCCGTCCATAGAAGAGGGGTGATTCCCAAAAATTAAGTCTCGAGACCGCCAGACATATTTTAGGCCTAAATTTCGGCGAGTCAAAATATTTTTTCTTATCCTCATCTTAGGTCACAGGGAGCGTTTGAGACACTCGCCATCATAGTGAATTTTTGTGGCACTTTTTGGTCGTCGCTGCCCTGATTTCTGAAAAAAAATAGTCTAAAACTTTCATACCTATCCTGTTATTTTGATTTGGGAACAGTTTTGAGATACTCGTCATTATAGTGTTTTCCGCAAACAAAAAGAAAAAAAGAGCACAAAAAAGAGAATTTTGTTCGGGGCATGTTTTCCCCTTGTTTACATGTCGTGCCGTGATTTTTTTAGTGTTCTAGGCTCGTGTCTCTAGTATGGTCTAGCCTAGGACCAGCACAGCACCATCGTTGAGCATTTATTCAACTTTGCAAACTAAACTGATTATTGCTGACATTTTTGCTACCATACCATAAGCCTTCCTAGCTCCACATACATCTACATCGTGCGTTTGACACCACCTGGCAATCGCTTTGTCCAGGCTTTGGGAGTTTTGACTTAAACAGTTGTTGATCACCACATGCTACTAGGTAAGCACTGGTAAGAATTTGAGATTTGCTTGATAGATTTGTGACACCCCACCACCACCACTTTCGAGTAGTATGTTGGGTCATATTATTGTGTGTTTCTATTGCTGCTAACCATGACAGGATCACGAGTCATGAGACTAACTAGAAGAACAGGAAGAACAAGGCGTTACATGATAAATTTCAGCAAATGATGAGTGGACAGGTGCAAGATGTGTTGAACAGATTTGAAGAGGCCATGGAGAGGATAGATGGCAACAACAACATCAACAATGTTTGACACGAGAAAAATCTTATAACGCGACTCCGGAAGAAGGGAAGAGGGGGAGTTTGATTTCTCTCATGTGCCGGGGAAAAAGAAAAATACGGGCGTGTCAGTGTAATGTAGTACACAAAGAAAAGTGATACAGGAAACAAGTATTTCATTTATCTCTTTGGATGAACAAAATTACAAGATCCCCTAAAAAAATGGTTGCGCTCCGTGGCCTACTAGCGCGGCCTGCCTGACTATGGCGATGTGCGGTCTCCTGGTTCCCGGGGCCTCAAAAAGCTCCCAGTTAACTACTCCCGCGGGTTGCTCCGCAAGATACCTCCGATTAAGCCGTGTGGTTGTCTTCGTCGTATTTGCTTCGTGTTCTCCATGCATGATGATGACGATGGTGTGTGTGTGGTGTGGGCGGCGGCAAAGCCGGTGTCCTCATCGGTACATGTGCCGCTCAAAACATGGCTTTGTGCTGGCCACGTACGCCTTCGCTGTCGCGCCTCGTCGGTCTTGACAGCGTTGATGTAGTCGGTGTTGAAGTTGCATGGGTCCTGCTCTGCTCAGACTTCTTAACGATGTAGCGGTTTCATCGGGGTACGCAAGGGGTTCGCCTCGCGGGAGTATTTTTATGGACATCGGTGTCGGTGTAAAACCAACACTCGCTCATATCGGCAATGCTAGTGTGGTTGGTGCCTTGTCTCGACTAGACGCCGAGGTTACGACAGTCTGTGAAGATAAAGACTCTGACTCACGAGAACGTGGAAGGTGACATCTTAGAGGGGCATGGTGGATGCCTCGTCTTGGCTAGATGTCGTATTCGATGGTCTGCCAAAACAAGGATCACGCCGCGGGGCCTAAGAAAGGTAACATCATGGAGGGGCGTGGTTGATGCCCCGTCTCAGCTAGACGTCGTATTCGGTGGTCTGCTAAGACAAGGATCACGCCACCCGTACGACAAACGAGACCTGATGCAATGAAGGGTGCACCTCGTCTCGTTTGGACGCCGTATTCGGTGGTCCAACAAGATAAGGGCAAAGCATCGCGGTGCCAAAGAAAGGTGACATCATGGAAGGGCGTGGTTGATACCCCATCCTAGCTAAACGCCGTATTAGGTGGTTTGCTAAGACAAGGAGCATGCTGCCCGTATGCTGAGACCTATACTCCATGAAGGGTGCACCTTGTCTCGGCTGGACGCCATAGTCGGTGGTCCGCCAAGAGAAAGGAAACACATCGTAGGACCGTGGTAAGGGTCGGTGAAGACGTGTAATCGCGTAGCACCATCTATTTCATATCGCGGGCTCCATGTTGCGGCAGGACCAGGGGCGTGTGTCATCTTCTTGGGCTCCGGGTCGCGGGCTCCGTCTTGATGAGGTGGACATCGGTGGTGTCGTCCCGCGATCTCCACGCCTCCATCCATTGCGGCACTAGCTTGATGATATTAATGATGGACGTCGTCCTAGCGAGCTCGGTGTCGCCATCCATGACGGCACGACAGCGGCAACCTTGCTAGCTCCAGGCCTCCGTCCTCCATAGAACTAGTTTGATGAAGAAGATGTTGGACGTCATCCTAGCAAGCTCCGAGTTGCCACCCTCCATGGCACGCGGCGGCATCCTCGCAAGCTTCATGCCTCCGGGCTCCAGCTTGATGATGTTGACGTTGGCGGTGCCCTCCTTTCGAGCTCCACGCCATGATCTTCCATAGCAACGGGTTGATGATGTTGGCAACGGGCGTCGTATTGACGAGCTTTGTGTCACCATCCTCCATGGCCCCATCTTGACGAATTGGATATCCGCGGTGTCCCTAGATCCACGACGTCGTCCGCGGCGGCTTCAGCTTGATGGCAAAAGTGACAGGCATTGTCTTGACGAGCTCCACACCTCCGTTCTTCATGGCACCGACTTATTTGAAGGTCGTCGGCCTCGTCACCAAGGGCGTACACCACAAAGGAGTCCGGCGGGCTGCACGCCGGCAGCACCGCTGAAATGCCGTCGTCTTCAATGTCCTGGCGCGGTGAAGTACAAAAGCAGCCTCATCGCATTGGTGATATTTATGAAGATGATGATAGTACCGTTGAAGTGCCACAAGTTCACGAGCTCAACCACGCCACCACCGCTGGGCGCGTCGTCCGTCACCTCCATTATACCATTGAGAGAGAAGAGGGTGTGCTAACGCTCCATCATGATCGCCGCCAGTGTATCCATCAAGGGCGTGTGTACGAGGGCGCCACCGTGCTCCTGCTTAGCGCACGGGCCTTCACCATGGGTGTGTCCTCCACATGCGCATCTCCCTCCTGGCCGTGTGTTGGACTTGCATGTCGTCGCTCCGCCAAGTGCGTTTGCTGCATGAAGCCTTTGCCCTTCTCCCTCCTCGTGCGAACGCATCACGTGTGCCCGTCACATCCTGCTGCTGCTCGGACCCTCTGCAAAATAGCCGAGAGCACATAGAAAAAGAAAGATTATTGCGACTTTGGCACACGCCGCTGCCATGGATGCGTCCGCTACCATGGACGCATTCTCCTAAGTGCACAACCCATCTTGCTCTTCTCAGGTACAAACGCCGCCCGCCGCGCCTGGTTGTGTTTATGAGTTCTTTGGACGCTGCCGCGACGGGCGCATCTCCTTCTCCCGTAAGTAACCCTCTTCTCCTCGTGTGCCTCCCTCCTAGGCATGTTCCGTCCTCCGTGTCCAGGGCCAGCACATCTGCTGCCCAGAAGAGGCATGCAGGAGGAGCTGCGGCAACTCATCCACGTACTACTCCATGAGTCTAGTACGTGCATGTGTTTCCTCACCTGGTACACAAGAGAAATAGATGTATGTATTTTGTATTATGCTAACCTGAGAGATGGAACTCCATGCATGTTGCATCCTTGACACACGCTCAATCCAACGTTGCTGGTGATGCGGCGCTGGTGCCGGCGCAGTCGCCGAACAGACAAGGGGACGTGTGTATCGACCGGTGAGCATGCCTCCCCTAGAGGCGCGTCCTTCCCTCTGCCTCGGTATCCCGGCCGAGCGCCTTCCTCTGGAGAAGCTGCTGCTGGCTTCCCCTCTCGTCGATGCTGACGCCCATGGTGCGTCTTCTCCTGTCTCCTTTCCTCTGCAATGTGAGATGTCCTTCATCCGGCTGACCTCCCCTGCGTACGTTGTTCTTCTGTATTTATATGCCGAGAGGAACGGCCGTGCTCGGTTTGGTTTTGATTGGAAAGATTCTAGCTTTCCATCTTAAATCCATCTTTCCAATATGCATAATCTTCTTGCCCTGCATGCTTGCTCAAGGAAAGGAAAATAAACCTGATACATACCTTGTTAGTAACGTGATGCATGCCTTTCAAAGACAGCTGCCTTTGTTTCCAATTTTTTTAATAACATGCTGATTATAGGATCGGACCATCCCATGCCAACTGTCATGTACATGTTCTAAGTGTGCCTTGCACCCGGTATTTTAGATACGTATATATGTGCACGCTCTCCGGCCGGCCGCAGATACCGTACATATACAAAGTTGAATGACGGCCAGCCCAAGATAAATGGATGCATGCATGCATTATTAGTATTACGTAGGCATCCCTATCGTGCACACATGTGCAAAGTTTCAAAGGATCAACATGCAATAATGATTTACGTATAGGCACGTATCTATAAGTGCTCCATTATCCAATTTCCGTCTGTATAGCTTGCATAAAAAATCATAAAAGTATTACTTTATATAATAATGCACAAAAACTCGTCAAACAAATGCCTCCTCGTCAAGTAGAGCTTGAGTGCGAAGCAAATCGGGCTTGACTCGACGAATAATGTTTTTTCGCTTTTCTTAGCGCATGGTCCATATGCAGCACGAAGAACTGGTTCCGAGTTGACATCTCCGTGACGACATGCGCACCATTCCGAAGATGATTGATTAGTAACAATGTGTCTTAGTGTAGGTAGGACCCTACACATGTGTGTACTTTAGGTAGCTCGTTGCATCTATAACAAGCACGATGTCAATCAACCGAGCAACCTGTTTCGTCTTCGTTCCATGGGGAAATAACATGCCTTGTCCGGAAAACAAAATTCTTTTTTTACCAATCTCGTTGCGACCGTCTAGCTGCTACGGTGCGAGCCGACTTGATTGGAGGGTTTCACAGATTCACACTAGCCGCACTAGCGCGTTGCACTGCTCCCATGATCTCTTTTTGTTAATGTAGGCGAGGCATCGGTAGACCATCGATAGTTCCCCTTCATTGAGTGAATCATCACCATTCATGGCATGACAATTCTGGTGGTACGCTAGGATGCCTTCGGCCTTACGAATGATTGAGGGGTTGATGTTGCCCCCATGCTTCATTGTTGTTGAAGACGAGGCCACGGAGACACATCGGCGCCACCTTCATGAGCGCAGGTGTTGCATTCTGGCGCCCATTGTGTGTGTCAGTGTAGAACGTTGGTTGCCCGGGTGTCATCGGCGTTGTCATGGATGCATGGTATTGCTGCCCCCAAACACCCATGATGTAGGTCGATGAAGTGGTTTGTCATCGGAATGTTGTCGATGATGATAGGAAATGCCTCTCCATGGCTCCAAAGATGTTGGAGGAGCACAACTAGGAAAACCAAACGAAAACAGGCAAAAAAGAGAGGGAATTTTTTTTGTGGGTTTTAAAATGTTGGCTTTCCCGTCACCGGCTATAGGTGTGATATCCGAGAAGGCTACTGAAAGTCTTGTCATTGGGAACCGTCGAAAGACCTTGACGATTGCAACTCAATAACTTAAATAGCTTTGGTGTACGTGTATGAAGATGCCGTGTTTCGGGATGCTTCCGAGAGGCAACAAAAATTCATCCTCTAGCCAATCATCATACTAAGGGCCCCCACAGCTCAACATGCCCCCTGCACACGCCCCATGAGCCCTGAGATTTGGGCGTGATAAGTTTAGGGTAAATGGTTTTGGGACAACAGCTTGGCGATTTTCCTTCATGCATATTGAGGGGTGGTGAACAGCTACCTTCCGCCTTCCTTCCAGTGGGTTCCTTACTGCTTGGGAACGCTTGATTGCTTCTTGGACTGTTGGGATTTTCTTTCTTGAATTTGCTTCTTGGACTTTCAGAATTTCATCTTATTGCTCATGCGATGATTGATTAGCCGCGGACTTCATGGACTTACTTTGACATTCGGCTCGAACTTCTTGAGTTCACTTTTTCTGTGATTTCTAGGGGACACACCTTGGGAATTTGGAAGGGAAATGTTCACCTCTGTGGACTAGGAAAAACCCTCTAGCACTTTATCTGGGGCTTCTGGTGGCGCACCCCAGGGTTGCCATGTGACTACGCACCAAACCAACTTGTGTTGGCTCAGGCAGCCCGCCATGCTCTTTTTCTATAGTCTTCCCTGGAGTGCGAGCCTCTGTGAACAGGAGGCATGCCGGGAAACATGAAGAGCACGGGGTCTCAATACTCAAAAGTTCCCAGGTAATCGTCTCCGCTGCCTACGGAAGCATACACCTGGTATGTGTCGTGCATTGTGGGTGTAGGAGCCGCTCCACCAGCAAATCGACACATTGTGCCGCCCTTCAACAAGTCCTAGGGTAGCCAAAACTTCAAACAACAACGTAGTGCAATAGGGGGAAGCCATTTTTGTTGGACTTAGGCTGTAAAAATTGGGGAAAACTAGATATATCCACGAAATGCAAAGGAGAATGCACCATGGATCCGATAGCCCACAGAAAACATTTCCCCAATAAAAAGCCGAAAGGCAACAAAAATGGCAAAATTTTAAGAAAAATATTTTTTGAGGAACCTTTCGTTGATTGGAGCCATAGGTCGGACTCCCTAGGAATCGACGAGCTGGTATGCTTCCCCATCATAGACTTGCTCGATGAAATATGGTATGTCCCACTTTGGCTCGAACTTGCCCTTCGTCTTGTGCATCACGACGATGGGCCGCCTGACACAAGGACCAACTCACCTTTTGAAAGACGCATTTCTTGATGAGCTTGTCGTAAGCTCTCACCATATTCTGGCGGTAAAGCACCAGGTTCTGCAGGGCATGAAGTCACCCCACTTCAAGGGCGTCGAGCACCTGAAACCGCAGTTGTACATGTTCATCTTGGGTGATCTGATCTTGGATAGCCACACTCAAAGGGTGTAGCTGGACCTCTAGTGGTAGGACCGCCTCACTCCCGTAAACGAGAGAAAACGAGGTTGCCTGTTTTGGGGTGCGAACTGTAACGTGGTACACCCAGAGGGACTCGAAGAGATGATCATGTCAGTCTCTCCTTTTCCTTTTCACCATCTTCTTGAGTATCTTGCCGAGTGTCTTGTTGAAGGCTTCGATTGCACCGTTGGCTCAGTGTAGATGGTGGGGATGTGTTGATGAAGTGAAAGGGAGAGCGGTACGCCCATCGCTCCGGCTCTGCTTAGCCGCATACCTCTGTCTTATCATCACCTGATGATGAAGTGGGTGGCCTTCGCCTCGTTGGTGCCCGTCCTGGTGGTGTCCGCCTTGTCGGTGTAAGACTGGATGAGTTGCCTTCGCCTCGTCGGTGCCTGGCAAGATACGGATTGCTTCATTAGGAAAAGACATGTCCGTGGTGTACAGCTTGTCCTCGTCGGTGATTGGGCGATGTTGTGGACGTGTGTCGTGTGGATGTTGGGGTAGATTTGACGATGTTGCTGCCTCAACAAGCTGCAATGTAGGATTAGCATGAAACCATGCAAGGTGGCCTTGGACAGGCTTCATGTAAGCAAAAGTGTAGAGATCGAGCTCCGCCTCAGTGGCGGCGTAGAAGGAACGCCTGCCTTGGGCGAGCTCTGTGTTGGTGTAGATGTCGCCCCACTTTAGGCGAGCTCTATGTCGGTGACGGGGTCAATGTTGTTCCCACCTCAGGAAAGCTCCTTTTTCCAATGGCGTAGATGGCGCCCTTCTCTGGAGGAGCTCCGTATCAGCAACAGTATAGCCGGTGCTGCACCTCAACAGCAGTGTAAATGACACCCCACCTAGGGCGAGCTTGTGTCGGTGATGATGTAGGCAGTGTCCCCAACTTAGCATGTTCAGCAGCGTAGATTGCACGACACCTTGGACGTGCTCCATGTTGATGACAGTGTAGACCGATCCTTGGACGGTCCAAGCTCCGCCTGGGTGGTAGTGTCGACCAAGCCCCGCTTTAGGCAAGCTCCACATCGATGGTGGTGTAGATGGTGCCTCAACATCGATAGGCTATGTTTCGATGGTGTTGTAGGTGTCACCTATGGCGAGCTCCAGTTGGTGGCTGCATTGATGACCCTTCACCTGGAGAGGACAGGGCGGTGCATGGTGTCGAGTTGACGATGCAGCTTTGTCTGCCTGTCATCTGGAGTTGTGACCGAGCTCCCCGTTTAGCATGAGACGCAAGTCGTGATGGAAGTGTTTTCCATGGAGGGTCCCATGGCCGCCACCGTTGAGTGTGTTGAGCCTTCCTCGCATCATCTGGGTGTCTTGACCATTGGTTCCAGCATAGGGGCATGTCAGATGCCCCCCGCTCTAATTGGCGAGTTGGTGAAGACTATCATTAAGACTCACATGTTGAGTACAATGACTTAGATTGGCGCCTCGTCCTACCTGCAACAATGAGCCTATGCGGGTTGTGGCAGATGGCCTCCAATTGTTCAGGTAGCTTGACCTCGGTGTGTTGTGGTGTCGGTGTTGCCGCGGCTTCGAGTGGGAGCCGGTCTAGGTAACGACATGAAGGGATGTTGCACTTTCCCTCTTGTTGGATGTATTAGAGTGGAGGCGTTGAGCTGCCTCCATGTCTCCATGGATGTCTGCCCTTGATGAGTCCTTCAAGAGGGTGTGCCTCCAGCATTAGCTCGTGGGGCTCCATTGTCTTGGTGGCCGCCCGCCTTTGCGTCCTCTTTGACTGCACAGTTTAAATCTTTGCAGGATCTTGGGCTTGTACATGTAGACCCTGGCGCCATGCTTGATGAAGACCATAGGCGGCAATGATCCGTACAGCTGCAAGAAAGAGGCTTACCGGGAGATCCTTGCGGCATGTTGTGCACATAGTGAGATTTAGACGACCACAGCAAAGCAAAGATGGGAGGAGAACCATGTCCGACTAGGTGTACCAATTTTTTTTGACACGAGAAAAATATTATAACGCGAATCCGGAAGAAGGGAAGAGGGGGAGTTTGATTTCTCTCATGCGCCGGGGAAAAAGAAAAATACAGGCGTGCCAGTGTACTGTAGTACACAAAGAAAAGTGAAAGAGGAAACAAGTATTTCATTTATCTCTTTGGATGAATAAAATTACAAGATCCCCTAAAAAACGGTTGCGCTCCGTGGCCTACTAGCGCGGCCTGCCTGACTATGGCGATGTGCGGTCTCCTGGTTCCCGGGGCCTCGAAAAGCTCCAGGTTAATTACTCCCGCGGGTTGCTCCGAAAGATACCTCCGATTAAGCCGTGTGGTCGTCTTCGTCGTCTTCTCTTTGCGTTCTCCATGCATGATGATGATGATGGTGTGTGTGTGGTGTGGGCGGCGGCAAAGCCCTTGTCCTCGTCGGTACACGTGCTGCTCAAAACATGGGTTTGTGCTGGCCACGTACGCCCTCGCCGTCGCGCCTCGTCGGTCTTGACAACATTGATGTAGTCGGTGTTGAAGTTGCATGGGTCCTACTCTGCTCAGACTTCTTGATGATGTAGCGGTTTCATCGGGGTATGCAAGGGGTTCGCCTCGCGGGAGTATTCCTATGGAGATCGGCGTCGTTGTGAAACCAATGCCCGCTCATATCGGCAATGCCAGTGTGGTTGGTGCCTTGTCTCGACTAGACGCCGAGGTTACGACAGTCTGTGAAGACAAATACTCCGCCTCATGAGACCGTGGAAGGTAACATCTTAGAGGGGTGTGGTGGATGCCTCGTCTTGGCTAGACGCCGTATTCGGTGGTCTGCCAAAACAAGGATCACACCGCGGGGCCGAAGAAAGGTAACATCATGGAGGGGCGTGGTTGATGCCCCGTCTCAGCTAGACGTCATATTCGGTGGTCTCCTAAGACAAGGATCACGTCACCCGTATGACAAACGAGACCTGATGCAATGAAGGGTGCACCTCATCTCGTTTGGACGTTGTATTCGGTGGTCCAACAAGACAAGGGCAAAGCATCACGGTGCCGAAGAAAGGTGACATCATGGAAGGGCTTGGTTCATACCCTGTCCTAGCTAGATGTCGTATTCGGTGGTCTGCTAAGACAAGGAGCATGTTGCCTGTATGCCGAGACCTGTATGCCATGAAGAGTGCACCTCGTCTCGGCTGGACGCCATAGTCGATGGTCCGCCAAGACAAAGGAAACACATCGCAGGATCGTGGTAAGGGTTCATGAAGATGTGTCATCGCGTAGCACCATCTTTTTCGTATCGCGGGCTCCATGTTGCGGGCAGCACCAGGGGCGTGTGTCATCTTCATGGGCTCCGGGTCACGGGCTCCATCTTGATGAGGTAGACATCGGTGGTGTCCGTCGGTGTACCAAAGCAGGGGCACTCCTTTGTACCCCTTACTTGTGCACGGGCAGTCAGAGCCGCGCCCACAACCATGCTTAGCAGGGCAGAGGGAGGAGCCAAAACTGCAAGATAGTCAAAACAACGCCAAGACAGAGACATAAAGAGCAAGAAGGCGAGGTGGGTTTCCCCAGCAAGACCCTTGCCGGGGCAGCCTCCACTGCCCCGGCAAGGACCTTGACGGGGCAGCTTACCCAACGCCAGCAGGCGCGCCACCCTTGAGCCCCAGGTTTTCCAACAACACCAACCATGTTGGGACCAAGGCTCGGGAGGCGCCTCCGTGATGGCATGCAGATCTTTGTGAAGACCATAAACACTCCAAAAATCAAAAGGGGATTAGAAGGCGATGAACCTTGGTGAGATCCTCGCTGAGGAAACCCACAAGACTTCCGGCAAGACTTTTGCCAGGGACAATCACAACACAACGGGGCCACAGCCAGGCCCGCACCCGAAAAGTTTCTACCACCGCTCCCATGCAGCTTCCAGCCCACCAGCTATGCAGGCGCCTACATGTCGACGTGAGGCTTCCAAGCCAACTCAACACATGCCTACGTGGTGGCATGCAAATCTTCGTGAAGGCCCTATCATCGTGTCACCTCAGCAGCCTGCCAGCCTACATGGCGCTGACCGCCTCTCCGGCCTAGGCGCGTGTCGAAGTCGAGCGAGGCGGCGGTAAAGTAAGGGGGACACCTAAGGGGCGCAATAAATGCGTCTTGTCCCGTAATGGCTAAGCGATAAGCTTAGCCACAATACACCGATGCCACCTCCTGTGTGCCAATGTGGCAATCCCGTTGACTATAAAAGGGGCCCGAGGCATCCAGGAGAAGGATTCGGACCCTTGTACAAGTTACGCTCATTGTATCTAGCTCAAGAACTCCAAGAACACAGATATACACATCAAAGCAGGACTAGGGTATTACGCATCCTCGCGGCCCGAACCTGGGTAAACGACCCGTGTGCTTGTGCTGACTGCTGATCCCGCTCTTCTCACGACCCCGCGCCCCGCAACCGTAGTAGGTATTCTTGTGATCCCATAGGTGTCATTTTCCACCGACATATTTGGCGCGCCAGGTAGGGGGCGCAGTCGCCAGAATCTTGTTTAGCAGCTGGTGGAATAGCTCCTCATCGCCATGGCTTCCAAGGAAGAAGGCGACCAAGCGAGCAGCTCCGTCAGCGGATGCACAAAGCATTTGCGCGACAACAGGAAAGCTAAGTCATGCAAACACTCTGAGTAATTCCATTTTATATAAGGTTATCCTCCTCGGAGATCTTTCCTTTGTATAAGAAACCTGCATGCAGTGGGGCCCTTCCATTATTGGCAACGCCATTGGTCTGTTTTGAGTCCGCTTAATAGATCGAGCGGCAGCGTCAAGAACGGCAGGGCGGCCTTCCGCTATTGGCCACGCCCTCGTTCTGTCTTGATTCCGCTCGACAGTTCGAGCGGCTGCGCTGAGAACAGCAAGGTGGTTCACACGGCAGCAAGCACACAATGTCGGCCGCTAAAGGATCCGTCCTTCAAAGCGCTGCGGTTTGGGTTCACGCGCCGGCGAGCCTGCCCAATTGGCGTAGGGTGGACACACAAGGAGGGGTTGAACAGGGAAATAACATGCATTGATTGATGTACTACAGGGTTATATTACATCAATTATTGCTGCATTTATAACAAAAGATTTGAATTGTCTTGGTAGTGAACCTGCAGCGGCAACAAGAAACAGGGTGCCTAATCCCGGTGCTGGCCCTCCACCCTCTGAATTCCGCCAACGCGGCTGATGATGGGCTCGATGCCCTCCTCAAGCACCGTGAGGTCCACATCGCCCGGCAAACTATCCAGCACGGCGTCAAAGTCAAGTTTGGGGTACCAGTATGCCAGCTTGGTGAGGACTTTGGTCATAGCGCCCCGACAAAGTGTCCGGGCCTCGCTGGCCAGGGAGCTCGCCCGGTTGGAGTTGAATCATTCCAAGGCTCCAAGAACGCCCTCAAAGAACAAAGTCAGCTTGGCGTTGGGGCTTGTACTCGGCTCCGGGGCGTACCTCACCTCCGGCATCCCCATGTCGGCCAACTGCTTGGTGATCCTGTTGGCGATGTCGGCGAGGCGGCTGATCTAGAGGTCCTCGCCCTTCACGAAATCTGCATGGTTGGCGGCGTCGTTCTTTCGCAGCTGCCTCTCGTCCGCCAGGTTCTTGGTCAGGGCTCCCTCCCGGGCCTTGGCCTCCGTAACTTTCTTCTCAAGACCCTCCAGCTTCAGCTTCAGGTCCTTGATGGAGTCATTAGCGCGGGCGACCTGCTCGGCCTTGGCGAGGATGTCGTCCTGTGCCACCGTCAGAGCGCAGCTGGCCGTGTCCCTCTCCTTCGTCAGCTGATCAGCCCTCGCCTTTAGGCCGCCCCGCTCTGCCTCTAGCTCCTTCACCTTGTTGCCGTGGGCCACAGCTCGGGCATTGAGCGCTTCTTTGTGCTTA
This sequence comes from Triticum dicoccoides, assembly GCF_002162155.2. NCBI lineage: Eukaryota > Viridiplantae > Streptophyta > Magnoliopsida > Poales > Poaceae > Triticum > Triticum dicoccoides. The sequence continues at coordinate 341,707,254 of NC_041391.1, forward strand.
TGCTCCAGCTCACGGGTCCGCCCAGCGGCGAGCTTCTCGACCTCCTCATCCTTGCCGCGGAGTGTGGCGCAAGCGTCGCCTCACGTGCAACAAGGTCCTCTTCCTAGGAGTCCAGCTCGGCCTAGCACTGGGACCGGTTGGCCTCGGCTTTGGAGGTCTCCTCCCTCGCCTCCTACCTGGTTTTCTCGATGTCGGCCTGCTTCAGGAGAAGCTCCAACTCGCGCTGCGCCAGCTGCCTTGGGCGGCCTTCAGCTCCTCGGGGGCCTGGTGGAACTAGGCCTGTGCCTCGGTGATGCGCTTCTCAAAGTCTGCCTCCGCCTTGCCCGCCACCGCCTCCTTGGACTTCGCCTTATCCAGGCGGGCGCGATGGAGCGCTTGCAGCTTCCAGAAGCTGGCGCCCAGGGCCCGAAGAAGCTGCTCCTCCTGGGTGCCACTACCACCGGCGCTCGGTTCCTCGACAACCTGGAGCCCAGCGGCGGCGAGCACTTCGTCAATGAACACCTCCCCCTCGGCCGGCGCCTGGTGCGTGCCGTCCCGGGAGGTGGATGAACAAGTCATCGCTCACCTTCAGATATTTGCCGGAGCCGGAGGAAGAGGACGAGGAGGGTTGGTCGTCAACCACCTCCTCCTCGGTGGCGGCCTTGCTGGCCTCCTCGGCGGTGCCCTTGCCGGCCTCCTCGGCGGCAGCCTCACCGGTCTCTCCGGCAAACCCCTTGGCAGCATCCTCGGCCGCGGTCTCGGCGGCCTCCTCGGCGGCCTCCTCGGTGGCGTCCTTGTCAGCCTCGGCCACAGCGTCCGCGGCGACATCCATGATGATGGTGTCGATGTCCTCCTGGTCCGCCGGGGGCGGATCTAGATGCCGAAAAAGAAAATGAGGCAAGGCCAAGATCAAGGTTCAAAAAACAAGAAATAAGAGTAAGGGAAATCAGATTACTTACCTGTGCCGGGCTAAGAAGAAGCGGCCCCCTCCCCGCAAACATCTGTTGCCGAGACGGGGCCACCAGCGCCCAAATCTACCTCCTCCTCCTCCGTGCGCATGGGCTCGGTGTCTGGCGCCCTTGCCGGGGACGCCCCTCGGGGTGGTGTGGTCGATGGGGGAGGCGTGGTGGGGGTGGCCCTTGGTGGCTCCTCCTGCTGTTGCCCTCCTCCTGCATCCACAGCAAGGTTAGTACCAAAAAAATCACACCCCAGCGCACGTCGATGGGGAATAAGTGGTGAACGCACGTTGGGGGCTGCGCCACGTGCTGCTGTCCGGGCGGCTCTCCACCACCAGCGGCGCCTTTGACGTAGCCGCTGGGGGCTGGCTGCCCGTCTAGGCCTTGGCCCTCTTCGCTGCCCGCTGGGCCAGCGTCTCCATTTCCATGCAAAAACAAGTCAAATCAAGGAAGGCGGCACGATTAGAGAGGATGGAAACGACGAGGGGCAGAATGCTTTCTCATCCTCCACCTCCTCTTCTGCCGCCTTCCTCTTCCTCCTTGGGCTGAGGGATGAAATGTCAAAGGTGAACTCCGTGCCGATGTTTGCGGGGGGAGGGGAAGGCGATGGAGTCCGGTAGCGTTTGGATGAAGAATAGGCGGTCGCCTTCTTCTTCGCCACCGCAGCCCTCTTCTTCGCCGCCGCGGCCCTTGTCGCGCGTGTGGTTTCCCCCGGAACCCCTCGCCGCACCTCGGCCCTGCCGCACCGGACTAGTCCGACGCAGGACGCGTCTTCTCTTCAGAGCCGAGGGGTCGCCGGCCTCGGCCTCCTCCTCCTCGGACGATTCTTCGCCGCCCGCCTCCCTGGCAGACTTCACCCACTCGGTGAGCTCCTTCTCTTCTGCGGCCACGGCGGCCTCGTTCTCCATGCAGCCGGCGTCGCCGACCAGCCTGGCGAGCTCCGCCTCCTCCGCTCTGGCGACGATGTAGTCCAGCTCCTCCTGGGTGGTGTCTTGGATGAGCAGTGGCTCGTCATGATCAAGTTCTTCAACCAAGTTGGCGAAGAAATCCTCCACCTCGTGTACCGGGGGCTCGACCCAGGCCGGGTCAAGACCGTGCGCGTTGAAGACCGACATCATAGCAAGGATGTCGGCCTGCCGGGTGTTGTTGCTCAGCGGGACCACCCCCGGCGGCAGCCCGAACAAGGGCCGCTTGATGACCTTGCCGGACTTCGTGGCCTTGTCGGTCCTCTCCACCTTGCCGTCGGCGAACATGCCGAGCTGGAAGAGCCTCCGGCAATACCAGGAGTGCACCAACACCGTGAAGTTGTGCTTCAGGCCGGTGTGGAGCCTCATGATGTCGGCCGCATTCCTGAAATCCCAGGCCGGCCTCCCCTTGTTGTGCAGCGGAGCAATCATCTCAAGGGTGAGCCCGGCCTCGGTGAGGCTGCGAATCCTGGTGGTGGCGATCGAATCCTGGTGGTTGGCGGCGTCGTTCTTTCGCAGCTGCCTCTCGTCCGCCAGGTTCTTGGTCAGGGCTCCCTCCCGGGCCTTGGCCTCCGTAACTTTCTTCTCAAGACCCTCCAGCTTCAGCTTCAGGTCCTTGATGGAGTCATTGGCGCGGGCGAGCTGCTCGGCCTTGGCGAGGATGTCGTCCTGTGCCACCGTCAGAGCGCAGCTGGCCGTGTCCCTCTCCTTCGTCAGCTGATCAGCCCTCGCCTTTAGGCCGCCCCGCTCTGCCTCTAGCTCCTTCACCTTGTTGCCGTGGGCCACAGCTCGGGCATTGAGCGCTTCTTTGTGCTTATGCTCCAGCTCACGGGTCCGCCCAGCGGCGAGCTTCTCGACCTCCTCATCCTTGCCGCGAAGTGTGGCGCAAGCGTCGCCTCACGTGCAACAAGGTCCTCTTCCTGGGAGTCCAGCTCGGCCTAGCACTGGGACCGGTTGGCCTCGGCTTTGGAGGTCTCCTCCCTCGCCTCCTCCCTGGTTTTCTCGATGTCGGCCTGCTTCAGGAGAAGCTCCAACTCGCGCTGCGCCAGCTGCCTTGGGCGGCCTTCAGCTCCTCGGGGGCCTGGTGGAACTAGGCCTGTGCCTCGGTGATGCGCTTCTCAAAGTCTGCCTCCGCCTTGCCCGCCACCGCCTCCTTGGACTTCGCCTTATCCAGGCGGGCGCGATGGAGCGCTTGCAGCTTCCAGAAGCTGGCGCCCAGGGCCCGAAGAAGCTGCTCCTCCTGGGTGCCACTGCCACCGGCGCTCGGTTCCTCGACAACCTGGAGCCCAGCGGCAGCGAGCACTTCGTCAATGAACACCTCCCCCTCGGCCGGCGCCTGGTGCGTGCCGTCCCGGGAGGTGGATGAACAAGTCATCGCTCACCTTCAGATATTTGCCGGAGCCGGAGGAAGAGGACGAGGAGGGTTGGTCGTCAACCACCTCCTCCTCGGTGGCGGCCTTGCTGGCCTCCTCGGCGGTGCCCTTGCCGGCCTCCTCGGTGGCAGCCTCGCCGGTCTCTCCGGCAAACCCCTTGGCAGCATCCTCGGCCGCGGTCTCGGCGGCCTCCTCGGCGGCCTCCTCGGTGGCGTCCTTGTCAGCCTCGGCCACAGCGTCCGCGGCGACATCCATGATGATGGTGTCGATGTCCTCCTGGTCCGCCGGGGGCGGATCTAGATGCCGAAAAAGAAAATGAGGCAAGGCCAAGATCAAGGTTCAAAAAACAAGAAATAAGAGTAAGGGAAATCAGATTACTTACCTGTGCCGGGCTAAGAAGAAGCGGCCCCCTCCCCGCAAACATCTGTTGCCGAGACGGGGCCACCAGCGCCCAAATCTACCTCCTCCTCCTCCGTGCGCATGGGCTCGGTGTCTGGCGCCCTTGCCGGGGACGCCCCTCGGGGTGGTGTGGTCGATGGGGGCGGCGTGGTGGGGGTGGCCCTTGGTGGCTCCTCCTGCTGTTGCCCTCCTCCTGCATCCACAGCAAGGTTAGTACCAAAAAAAATCACACCCCAGCGCACGTCGATGGGGAATAAGTGGTGAACGCACGTTGGGGGCTGCGCCACGTGCTGCTGTCCGGGCGGCTCTCCACCACCAGCGGCGCCTTTGACGTAGCCGCTGGGGGCTGGCTGCCCGTCTAGGCCTTGGCCCTCTTCGCTGCCCGCTGGGCCAGCGTCTCCATTTCCATGCAAAAACAAGTCAAATCAAGGAAGGCGGCACGATTAGAGAGGATGGAAACGACGAGGGGCAGAATGCTTTCTCATCCTCCACCTCCTCTTCTGCTGCCTTCCTCTTCCTCCTTGGGCTGAGGGATGAAATGTCAAAGGTGAACTCCGTGCCGATGTTTGCGGGGGGAGGGGAAGGCGATGGAGTCCGGTAGCGTTTGGATGAAGAATAGGCGGTCGCCTTCTTCTTCGCCACCGCAGCCCTCTTCTTCGCCGCCGCGGCCCTTGTCGCGCGTGTGGTTTCCCCCGGAACCCCTCGCCGCACCTCGGCCCTGCCGCACCGGACCGGTCCGACGCAGGACGCGTCTTCTCTTCGGAGCCGAGGGGTCGCCGGCCTCGGCCTCCTCCTCCTCGGACGATTCTTCGCCGCCCGCCTCCCTGGCAGACTTCACCCACTCGGTGAGCTCCTTCTCTTCTGCGGCCACGGCGGCCTCGTTCTCCATGCAGCCGGCGTCGCCGACCAGCCTGGCGAGCTCCGCCTCCTCCGCTCTGGCGGCGATGTAGTCCAGCTCCTCCTGGGTGGTGTCTTGGATGAGCAGTGGCTCGTCATGATCAAGTTCTTCAACCAAGTTGGCGAAGAAATCCTCCACCTCGTGTGCCGGGGGCTCGACCCAGGCCGGGTCAAGACCGTGCGCGTTGAAGACCGACATCATAGCAAGGATGTCGGCCTGCCGGGTGTTGTTGCTTAGCGGGACCACCCCCGGCGGCAGCCCGAACAAGGGCCGCTTGATGACCTTGCCGGACTTCGTGGCCTTGCCGGTCCTCTCCACCTTGCCGTCGGCGAACATGCCGAGCTGGAAGAGCCTCCGGCAATACCAGGAGTGCACCAACACCGTGAAGTTGTGCTTCAGGCCGGTGTGGAGCCTCATGATGTCGGCCGCATTCCTGAAATCCCAGGCCGGCCTCCCCTTGTTGTGCAGCGGAGCAATCATCTCAAGGGTGAGCCCGGCCTCGGTGAGGCTGCGAATCCTGGTGGTGGCGATCGAATACTTCTTGTCCTTGGGATCGAACACCCCGGCAGAACTCCGGTGGGTTCTCCTCCACGATCCAGCACCATCGGCCCCGCCACTCCTCTCACCTCTCCTTCGTGGCACCCTCTGGGTAGGTGCCTTTCTCCTGGGCCCTTGGGATCCAGGCGACGGTTCTAGAAAGGGCGCCCCCGGGTTGGACGCGGGGGGAGAAGTAGTGGAGGAAAAGCATCGTGCTGGTCACCACCCCGGCAAAGCCCTCGCAGAGGTGGGAGAAGCACACCAAGCATGCCACAGCATTCAGCGTGAGGTCCAACAGATGGAAGTCGTAAGTGCGCATGACGTCATTGAAGAAATCGGAAAAAGGGGGGCAGAGCCCGCAGAAGAAGAAGTCGATGAAGAATGGGTACCGTTTTGAGCCGCCCTTGTTACATTCCGCGGGGAGGGCGCGCGTGGCAGGGTGCGCCATCGTCGCCGCCCCCACAAAGGCTTGAAGTATCCTTGAGCTCGAAGACTTTGACGGACGTTGGGGTGAAATAGGCGAACTGCGCCCGCCGCGCCGCCGCCTCGCTCTCCGGCGTCTCCTTCTCCTTCGTGTCCTTGGCTACGCCCTTGCCCTTGCCAGACTTAGGCGCCATGGCGGCTGGGAGGGGGCGAGGGATTGAAGGTAGTGGGGGGCGCAGTAGCGGAGAGCAGGAGCTTGAGGAGGAAGAAGATGAGGACGGCGAGTCGAGATTGGGGAAAGCACAAAGGGTATATGAGCCGCATGCCCGCGGTTATTCCTTTTTATGGGGAAAACGCGGGCGGCCTCTTTCCCATTTATTACAACATGACGCATGCCTACAGTAGCCGCCCCACGCATGCCCCCCATGTCACGCACGACCCCCATGTCGCGCATTCAACGCGGGTCGTGTGGAAGCTCAGCAGTCAAAAAATGTTACAACGGTAAAAATGGTCGCGCCTGCCCGCGCACCGTTTTTGGCCCGGCCCAACAACGTGTTGCGCTTATGTGTGGCCCAGGCCCGGGGGCTTCTGTCGGTGTACCAAAGTAGGGGCGATCCATTGTACCCTTACTTGTGCACGGGCAGTCATAGCCGCGCCCACAGCCATGCTTAGCAGGGCAGAGGGAGGAGCCAAAACTGCAAGATAGTCAAAACAATGCCAAGACAGAGACATAAAGAGAAAGAAGGCGAGGTGGGTTCCCCCGGCAAGACCCTTGCCGGGGCGGCCTCCACAGCCCCGGCAAGGACCTTGCCGGGGCAACTTACCCAACGCCAGCAGGGCGCGCCGCCCTTGAGCCATAGGTTTTCCAACACCACCAACCATGTTGGGACCAAGGCTTGGGAGGCGCCTCCGTGATGGCATGCAGATATTTGTGAAGACCAGAAACACTCCAAATCAAAAGGGGATTAGAAGGCGACGAACCTCGGCGAGATCCTCACCGAGGAAACCCACAAGACCGCCAGCAAGACTCTTGCCGGGGATGACCACAACACCACAACAAGACCCTTGCCGGGGCCCCGGCAAGGCTCTTGCCGAGGACATCCGTGGGGCCACAGCCAGGCCCGCACGCCAAGTTTCTACCACCGCTCCCATGCCACTGCCAGCCAACCAGCTAGGCAGGCTCCTGCTTGTCGACGTGAGGCTTCCAAGCCAACTCAGCACATGCCTACGTGTGGCATGCAAATCTTCGTGAAGGCCCTACCACCGCGCCACCTCAGCAGCCTGCCATCCTATATGGCGCTGACCGCCTTGCCGGCCTGGGCGCGTGTCGAAGCAGGGCGAGGCGGTAGTAAAGTGTGGGGGACACCTAAGGGGCGCATTAAATGTGTCTTGTCCCGTAATGGCTAAGCGATAAGCTTAGCCACAGTACACCGATGCCACCTCCTGTGTGCCACTGTGGCGATCCTCTTGACTATAAAAGGAGGCCCGAGGCATCCAGGAGAAGGATTCAGACCCTTGAACAAGTTACGCTCATTGTAGGTAGCTCAAGAACTCCAAGAACACAGATATACACATCAAAGCAAGACTAGGGTATTACCCATCCTAGCGGCCCGAACCTGGGTAAACGACCCGTATGCTTGTGCTGACTTCTGATCCCGCTCTTGTCACGACCTCGCGCCACGCAACCGTAGTAGGGATTCTTGTGATCCCATAGGTGTCGTTTTGAACCGATAGTGTCGTCCCGCGAGCTCCACACCTCCGTCCAACGCGGCACCAGCTTGATGATATTAAAGATGGACGTCGTCCTAGTGAGCTCGGTGTCGTCATCCATCACGGCACGACAGCGGCAACCTCGCTAGCTCTAGGCCTCCGTCCTTCATAGCACTAGTTTGATAAAGAAGACAATGGGCATTGTCCTAGCAAGCTCCGAGTTGCCATCCTCCATGGCACGCAGCGGCATCCTCGCGAGCTTCATGCCTTCGGGCTCCAGCTTGATGATGTTGACCTTGGCAGCGCCCTCCTTGCGAGCTTAACGCCACGATCTTCTATGGCAATGGGTTGATGATGTTGGCGATGGGCGTTGTCTTGACGAGCTCTGTGTCACCATCCTCCGTGGCCCCATCTTGACGAATTGGATATCTGCAGTGTCCCTAGCTCCACGACGTCGTCCGCGGTGACTTTAGCTTGATGGCGAAAGTGACAGGCGTTGTCTTGACGAGCTCCACACCTCCGTTCTTCATGGCGCCGGCTTGATTGAAGGTCGGCGGCCTCGTCACCAAGGTGGACACCACAAAGGAGTCCAGCGGGCTGTACGCCAGCAGCACCGCTAAAATGCCGTCGTCTTCAACGTCTTGGCACAGTGAAGTACAAAAGCAGCCTCATTGCATTGGTGATCTTTATGAAGATGATGATAGTACCGTTGAAGTTCCGCAAGTTCACGAGCTCAACCATGCCACCACCGCTGGGCGTGTCGTCCGTCACCTCCATTGCACAATAGAGAGGGAAGAGGGTGTGCTAACGCTCAATTTTCATCACCGCCAGTGTATTCATCGAGGGCGAGTGTACAAGGGCGCCACCGCGCTCCTCCTTGGCGCACTGGCCTTCACCATGGGTATGTCCTCCACATGCGCATCTCCCTCCTGGGCGTGTGTTGGACTTGCATGCCGTCGCTCCGCCGAGTGTGTTTGCTGCGTGAAGCCTTTGCCCTTCTCCCACCTCGTGCACACGTGTCACGTGTGCCCATCACCTCCTGCTGCTGCTCGGACCCTTTGCAAAATAGCCGAGAACACATAGAAAAAGAAAGATTATTGCGACTTTCGCACACGCCGCCGCCATGGATGCGTCCGCTACCATGGACGCGTTCTCGTGAGTGCACAACCCATCTTGCTCTTATCGGGTACAAACATCGCCGGCCACGCCTGGGTGTGTTTGTGAGTTCTTTGGACGCTGCCGCGACGGGCACGTCTCCTTCTCCCGTACGTAGCCCTCTTCTCCTCCTGTGCCTCCCTCCTGTGCATGTTCCATCCTCCGTGTCCAGGGCCAGCACATCTGCTGCCCAGACGAGGCACGCAGGAGGAGCTGCGGCAACTCATCCATGTACTGCTCCAGGAGTCTTGTACGTTCATGTGTTTCCTCACCTGGTACACAAGAGAAATAGATGTATGTATTTAGTATTATGCTAACCTGAGAGATGGAACTCCATGCATGTTGCATCCTTGACACACGCTCAATCCAACGATGCTGGTGATGCAGCGCTGGTGCCGGCGCACTCGCCGGACACACAAGGGGACGTTTGTGTCGACCGGTGAGCATGCCGCCCCTAGAGGCGCGTACTTCCCTCTGCCTCGGTATCCCGGCCGAGCGCCTTCCTCCGAAGAAGCTGCTGCAGGCTTCCCCCCTCGTCGACGCTGCCGCCCATGGCACATCTTCTCCTGTCTCCTTCCCTCTGCTATGTGAGATGTCCTTCATCCGGCTGGCCTCCCCTCCGTACGTTCTTCTTCTGTATTTATAAGCCGAGAGGAACGGCCGTGCTCGGTTTGATTTTGAATCGAAAGATTCTAGCTTTCCATCTTAAATCCATCTTTCCAATACGCATAATCTTCTTGCCCTGCACGCTTGGTCAAGGAAAGGAAAATAAACCTGATACATACCTTGTTAGTTACGTGATGCATGCCTTTCAAAGACGGCTGCCTTTGTTTCCAATTTTTTAATAACATGCGGATTATACGATCGGACCATCCCATGCCAACCGTCACGTACATGTTCTTAGCGTGCCTTGCACCGGGTATTTTAGATACGTATATATGTGCACGCTTTCCGGCCGGCCACAGATACCGTACATATACAAAGTTGAATGACGGCCAGCCCAAGATAAATGGATGCATGCCTGCATTCTTACTATTACGTAGGCAGCCCTATCGTGCACACATGTGCAAAGTTTCAAAGGATCAAAAGGGCAGTCCCAGTGCATGTAGCTCCCGCTTGCGCAGGGTCTGGGGAAGGGTCCGACCACTTTGGGTCTATTGTACGCAGCCTTTTCCTATATTTCTGCAAGAGACTGTTTCCAGGACTTGAACCCGTGACCTCATGGTCATGCAATAATGATTTACGTATAGGAACGTATCTATAAGTGCTTCATTATCCAATTTCCCTCTGTATAGCCTACATAAAAAATCATAAAAGTATTACTTTATATAATAATGCACAAAAACTCGTCGAACAAATGCCCCTCGTCGAGTAGAGCTTGAGTGCGAAGCAAATCGAGCTTGACTCGACGAATAATTTTTTTTCGCTTTTCTTGGCGCATGGTCCATATGCGGCCCGAAGAACTGGTTCGGAGTTGACATCTCCGTGACGACATGGGCACCATTTCGAAGATGATTGATTAGTAACGATGTGTCTTAGTGTAGGTATGACCCTCCACATGTGAGTACTTTTGTTTTTTTTTTGCATCATATACCAAGCACGATGTCAATCAACCGAGCAACCATGTTTCGTCTTCATTCCATGGGGAAATAACATGCCTTTCCTGGGAAAAAAATCTTTTTTGACCAATCTCGTTGCGACCGTCTAGCTGCTACGGTGCGAGCCGACTTGATTGGAGGGTTGCACAGATTCACACTAGCCGCACTGGCGCGTTGCACTGCTCCCATGATCTCTTTGTGTTGATGTAGGCGAGGCATCGGTAGACCATCGATAGTTCCCCTTCATTGAGTGAATCATCACCATTCATGGCATGACAATTCTGGTGGTACGCTAGGATGCCTTCGGCCTTGCGAATGATTGAGGGGTTGATGTTGCCCCCATGCTCCATTGTTGTTGAAGACGAGGCCACGGAGACACATCGGCGCCACCTTCATGAGCGCAGGTGTTGCATTCTGGCGCCCATCGTGTGTCTCAGTGTAGAACGTTGGTTGCTGGGGTGTCGTCGGCATTGTCACGGATGCATGGTAATGCTCCCCCCCAAACACCCATGATGTAGGTCGATGAAGTTGTTTGTCGTCAGAATGCCGTCGACGATGATAGGAAACGCCTCTCCATCGCTCCAAAGATGTTGGAGGAGCACAACTAGGAACACCAAACAAAAACAGGCGAAAAAGAGACGGAATTTTTTTTGCGGGTTTTAAAATGTTGGCTTTCCCGTTATACACCAGCTATAGGCGTGATATCCGAGAAGGCTACCGAAAGACTTGTCATTGGGAACCGTCGAAAGACCTTGACGATTGCAACTCAACTTAAATAGCTTTGGTGTACGTGTATGAAGACGCCATGTTTCGGGATGCTTCCGAGAGGCAACAAAAATTCATACTCTAGCCCATCATCATACTGAGGGCCCCCACAGCTCAACATGCCCCCTGCACACGCCCCATGAGCCCAGAGACTTGGGTGTGATAAGTTCAGGGTAAATGGTTTTGGGACAACAGCTTGGCGATTTTCCTTCATGCATATTGAGGGGTGGTGAACAGCTACCTTCCGCCTTCCTTCCAGTGGGTTCCTTACTGCTTGGGAACGCTTGATTGCTTCTTGGACTGTTGGGATTTTCTTTCCTGAATTTGCTTCTTGGACTTTTAGAATTTCATCTTATTGCTCATGCGGATGATTGATTGGCCGCGGACTTCATGGACTTACTTTAACATTCGGCTCGAACTTCTTGAGTTCTCTTTTTCCATGATTTCTAGGGGACTCACCTTGGGAATTTGGAAGGGAGCTGTTCACCTCTGTGGACTAGGAAAAACCCTCTAGTACTTTATTTGGGGCTTCTGGTGGCGCACCCCAGGGTTGCCATGTGACTACGCACCAAAGCTACTTGTGTTGGCTCAGGCAACCCTCCATGATCTTTTTCTATAGTCTTCCCTGGAGTGTGAGCCTCTGTGAACACGAGGCATGCCGGGAAACATGAAGAGCGCGGGGTCTCAATACTCAGAAGTTCCCAGGTAATCATCTCTGCTGCCTCCGGAAGCATACACCTGGTACGTGTCGTGCATTGTAGCTGTAGGAGCCGCTCAACCTGCAAATCAACACATTGTGCCGCCCTCCAACAAGTCCTAGGGTAGACAAAACTTCAAACAACAACGTAGTGCGATAGGGGAAAGCCATTTTTTGTTGGACTTAGTCTTTAAAAATTGAGGAAAACTAGATATATCCACGAAATGCAAAGGAGAATGCACCATGGATCTGATAGCCCACAGAAAACATTCCCCAATAAAAATCCTAAAGGCAACAAAAGAGGCAAAATTTCAAGAAAAATATTTTTTGAGGAACCTTCCATTGATTGGGGGCATAGGTCGGACTCCCTAGGAATCGACGAGCTGGTATGCTTCCCCATCATAGACTTGCTCGATGAAATATGGTCCGTCGCACTTTGGCTCGAACTTGCCCTTCGTCTTGTGCATCACGATGATGGGCCGGCTGACACGAGGACCAACTCACCTTTTGAAAGACGCATTTCTTGACGAGCTTGTCGTAAGCTCTCACCATATTCTGGCGGTAAAGCTCCAGGTTCTGCAGGGCATGAAGTCGCCCCACTTCAAGGGCGTCGAGCACCTGAAACCCCAGTTGTACATGTTCGTCTAGGGTGATCTCATCTTGGATAGCCACACTCAAAGGGTGTAGCTGGACCTCTAGTGGTAGGACCGCGTCACTCCCGTAAACGAGAGAAAACGAGGTTGCCTGTGTTGGGGTGTGAACTATAACGTGGTACGCCTAGAGGGACTCGAAGAGATGATCATGTCAGTCTCTCCTTTTCCTTTTCACCGTCTTCTTGAGTATCTTGCCGAGTGTCTTGTTGAAGGCTTTGATTGCTCCGTTGGCACAGTGTAGATGGTGGGGATGTGTTGATGAAGTGAAAGGGAGAGTGGTACGCCCATCGCTCCGGCTCTGCTTAGAGGCATCCCTTCGTATTATCATTGCCTGATGATGAAGTGGGTGGCCTTCGCCTCATCGGTGCCCGGCCTGGTGGTGTCCGCCTTGTCAGTGTTTGACTGGATGACTTGCCTTCGCCTCGTCGGTGCCTGGCAAGATATGGATTGCTTCATCAGGAAAAGATATGTCGGTGGTGTACAGATTGTCCTCGTCGGTGCTTGGGCGATGTTGTGGACGTGAGTCATGTGGATGTTGGGGTAGATGTTGACGATGTTGCCGCCTCAACAAGCTGCAATGTAGGATTAGCATGAAACCATGCAAGGTGGCGTTGGATGGGCTTCATGAAAGCAAAAGTGTAGAGATCGAGCTCTGCCTTAGTGGCGGCATAGAAGGCACGCTTGCCTTGGGCGAGCTCTGTGTTGGTGTAAATGTCGCCCCACTTTAGGTGAGCTCTATGTCGGTGACGGGGTCAACGTTGTTCCCGCCTCAGGAAAGCTCCTTTTCCAATGGTGTAGATGGCGCCCTTCCCTGGAGGAGCTCCGTATTAGCAACGGTATGGCTGGTGCTCCGCCTTAGCGGCAGTGTAATTTGCACCCCACCTGGGGTGAGCTTGTGCCGGTGATGATGTAGGCAGTGTCCCCAACTTAGCATGTTCAGCAGCGTAGATTGCACGACACCTTGGACGTGCTCCGTGTCGACGACAGTGTAGACCGATCCCTGGACGGGCCATGCTCCATCCGAGCGGTAGTGTCGACCAAGCCCCGCTTTAGGCAAGCTCCAAGTCGATGGTGGTGTAGATGGCGCATCAACATCGATAGGCTGCGTGTCGATGGTGTTGTAGGTGTCCCGCCTTGGTTGAGCTCCATGTTGTGGGTGGTTGACGATGCCCCGCCTCGGATGAGCTTCGAGATGGTGTAGAAGATGCCCGCTGTTAGGCGAGCTCCGTGTTGACCACGATTCAAAAAGTACACCGTCCTTGGGTAGAATCGGAGGACATGTAGACGGCACCGAACTTTATGCGAGCTCCCTGTTGATGGTGGTTTAGAAGGTGCTCCGCCTTCGAGCTTGCTCCGTGTTGGTAGTGGTGTAGACAGTGCCCCATCTTTAGCCAAATTTGTGTCGACGGAGCTGAAAAAGGAGCCCTGCCTAACGGAGCTCCGCATCGATGGAGGTGGATGGCGCCCATCTTGCAGGCACTCCATGTTGATAAAGGTGTAGTCGGTGCCCCACCTTAAGACCACTCAATGTCGGTGATGGTGTGGACGCTACCCCTCCTTGGATGAGTGATGTGTCACCTGCGGCGTGCTCCAGTTGGTGGCTTCATTGACGACCCTTCACCTGGAGAGGACGGGGCGGCGCATGGTGTCGAGTTGATGATGTAGCTCTGTCTGCCTGTCATCTGTAGTTGTGACCGAGCTCCCCGTTTAGGATGAGACGCAAGTCATGATGGAAGTGTTTTCCATGGAGGGTCCCACGGCTGCCACTGTTGAGTGGGTTGAGCCTTCCTCGCATCATCTAGGTGTCTTGACCATTGGTTCCAGCATAGGGGCATGTCAGGTGCCCCCCTCTCTAATTGGCGAGTTGGTGAAGACTATCATCGAGGCTCACATGTTGAGTACAATGACTTAGATTGGCGCCTCATCCTACCTGCACCCATGAGCCTATGCGGGTTGTGGGAGATGGCCTCCAAGCCTTCAGGTAGCTTGACCTTGGTGCGTCGTGGTGTCGGTGTTGGTGCGGCTTCGAGTGGGAGCCGGTCCAGGTAACAACATGAAGGGATGTCGCACTTTCCCTCTTGTTGGCGGTATTAGAGTGGAGGCGTTGAGCTGCCTCCACGTCTCCATGGATGTCTGCCCTTGATGAGTCCTTCAATAGGGTGTGCCTCCAACATTAGCTCGTGGCGCTCCATTGTCTTGGTGGCTGCCCGCCTTTGCGTCCTCTTTCACTGCACAGTTTGAATCTGCGCAGGATCTTGGGCTTGTACATGTAGACCCTGGCGCCATGCTTCATGAAAACCATAGGCCGCAATGATCCATACGGCTGCAAGAAAGAGGCTTACCGGCGGAGATCCTTGCAGCATGTTGTGCACATAGGGATATTGGCGAAGACGATTTAAACGACCACAGCGAAGCAAAGATGGGAGGAGAACCATGTCCCACCGGGCATACCAATTTGTTTGACACGAGAAAAATCTTATAACACGACTCCGGAAGAAGGAAAGAGGGGGAGTTTGATTTCTCTCATGCGCCGGGGAAAAAGAAAAATACAGGCATGCCAGTGTACTATATTACACAAAGAAAAGTGATACAGGAAACAAGTATTTCATTTATCTCTTCGGATGAACAAAATTACAAGATCCCCTAAAAAATTGGTTGCGCTCCATGGCCTACTAGCGTGGCCTACCTGACTATGGCGATGTGCGGTCTCCTGGTTCCCGGGGCCTCGAAAAGCTCCCAGTTAATTACTCCCGCAGGTTGCTCCGAAAGACACCTCCGAATAAGACATGTGGTCGTCTTCGTCGTCTTTGCTTTGCATTCTCCATGCGTGATGATGATGATGGTGTGTGTGGTGTGGGCGGTGGCAAAGCCCGTGCCCTCGTCGGTACACGCGCTGCTCAAAACATTGGTTTGTGCTGGCCACGTATGCCCTCGCCGTCGTGCCTCGTCAGTCTTGACAGTGTTGATGTAGTCGGTGTTGAAGTTGCATGGGTCCTGCTCTGCTCAGACTTCTTGACGATGTAGCGGTTTCGGTCGGGGTACGCAAGGGCTTCGCCTCGCGGGAGTATTCTTATGGAGACCGGTGTCGGTGTAAAACCAACGCTCGCTCATATCGGCCATGCCAATGTGGTTGGTGCCTCGTCTCGACTAGAGGCCAAGGTTACGACAGTCTGCGAAGACAAAGACTCCACCTCTCGAGACCGTGGAAGGTAACATCTTAGAGGGGCGTGGTGGATACCTCGTCTTGGCTAGACGTCGTATTCGGTGGTCTGCCAAAACAAGGATCACGCAGCGGGGCCAAAGAAAGGTAACATCATGGAGGGGCGTGGTTGATGCCCTGTCTCAGGTAGACGCCGTATTCGGTGGTCTGCTAAGACAAGGATCACACACCCGTACGACAAACGAGACCTGATGCAATGAAGGGTGCACCTCATCTCGTTTGCACTGTATTCGGTGGTCCAACAAGACAAGGGCAAAGCATCGCGGTGCCGAAGAAAGGTGACATCATGGAAGCGCGTGGTTGATACCCCGTCCTAGCTAGACGCCGTATTCAATGGTCTACTAAGACAAGGAGCATGTTACCTGTATGCCGAGACCTGTACGCCAAGAAGAGTGCACCTCGTCTCGGCTAGACACCATAGTCGGTGGTCCGCCAAGACAAAGGAAACACATCGCAGGATCATGCTAAGAGTCGGTGAAGACGTGTCATCGCGTAGCACCATCTTTTTCGTATCCCGGGCTCCATGTTGCGGGTAGCACCAGGGGCGTGTGTCATCTTCATATGCTCCGCGTCGTGGGCTCCGTCATGACGAGGTAGACATCGGTGGTGTCTGTCGGTGTACCAAAGTAGGGGCGCTCCTTTGTACCCCCTACTTGTGCGTGGGCAGTGAGAGCCGCGCCCACGACCAAGCTTAGCAGGGCAGAGGGAGGAGCCAAAAGTGCAAGATAGTCAAAACTAAGCCAAGACAAAGACAAAGAGCAAGAAGGCGAGGTGGGTTCCCCCAGCAAGACCCTTGCCGGGGCAGCCTCCATAGCCCCGACAAGGACCTTGCCGGGGCAGCTTACCCAACGCCAGCAAGCGCGCCACCCTTGAGCCCTAGGTTTTCGAACACCACCAACCATGTTGGGACCAAGGCTCAGGCGCCTCCGTGATGGCATACAGATCTTTGTGAAGACCAGAAACACTCCAAATCAGAAGGGGATTAGAAGGCGACGAACCCCGGTGAGATCCTCAACGAGGAAACCCACAAGACCTCCGGCAAGACTCTTGCCGGGGACGACCACTACACCATGGCAAGACCCTTGTCAGGGCCCCGACAAGGCTCTTGCCGAGGACATCCGCGGGGCCACAGCAAGGCCCACACCCGCCAAGTTTCTACCACCGCTCCCGTGCAGCTCCCAGCCCACCAGCTAGGCAGGCGCCGGCGTGTCGACGTGAGGCTTCCAAGCCAACTCAGCACATGCCTACGTGGTGGCACGCAAATCTTCGTGAAGGCCCTACCACCGCGCCACCTCAGCAGCCTGCCAGCCTATATGGCGCTGACCGCCTTGCCGGCCTGGGCGCGTGTCGAAGCAGGGCGAGGCGGTAGTAAAGTGTGGGGGACACCTAAGGGGCGCATTAAATGTGTCTTGTCCCGTAATGGCTAAGCGATAAGCTTAGCCACAGTACACCGATGCCACCTCCTGTGTGCCACTGTGGCGATCCTCTTGACTATAAAAGGAGGCCCGAGGCATCCAAGAGAAGGATTCGTACCTTTGGACAAGTTATGCTCATTGTTGCTAGCTCAAGAACTCCAAGAACATAGATATACACATGAAAGCACGACTAGGGTATTGCGCATCCTCGTGGCCCAAAGCTGGGTAAACGACCCGTGTGCTTTTGTTGACTGCTGATCCTGCTCTTCTCACGACCCCGCGCCCCACAACTATAGTAGGTATTCTTGTGATCCCATAGGTGTCGTTTTCCACCAACATCTTTGGCGCACCAGGTAAGGGGCGCAGTCGTCAGAATCTGGTTTAGCAGCTGGTGGAACAGCTCCACATCGCCATGGCTTCCAAGGAAGAAGGCGACCAAGCTCTCCGTCAGCGGATGCACCAAGTAGTCACGCGACGACAGGAAAGCTAAGTCATGCAAAAACTCTGAGTAATTCCTTTTTATATAAGGTTATCCTCCTCGGAGATCTTTCCTTTTTATACGAAACCTGTACGCAGAGGGGCCCTTCCATTATTGGCAACGCCCTTCGTCTGTTTCGAGTCCGCTCAACAGATCGAGCGGCTGCGTCGAGAACGGCAGGGTGGCCTTCCGCTATTGGCAACGCCCTCATTCTATCTCGAGTCCGCTTGACAGTTCGAGCGGCCGGGCTGAGAACGGCAAGGTGGTTCGCACGGTAGCAAGCACACCCTGCCGGCCGCTAAAGGATTCGTCCTTCAAAGCGTTGCGGTTTGGGTTCATGCGCCGGCGATCCTGTCCAATTGGCATAGGGTGGACGTACAAGGAGGGGTTGAACAGGGAAATAACATGCATTGATTGAAGTACTACAGGGTTATATTACATCAATTGTTGTTGCGGTTCTAACTAAAGATATGAATTGTCTTGGTAGTGAACCTGCAGCGGCAACAAGAAACAGGGTGCCTAATCCGGGTGCTGGCCCTCCACCCTCTGAATTCCGCCAACGCGGCTGATGATGGGCTCGATGCGCTCCTGAAGCACCGTGAGGTCCGCATCGCCCGACAAGCTATCCATCGCAGCGTCGAAGTCAAGTTTGGGGTTCCAGTATGCCAACTTGGTGAGGACTTTGGTCATGGTGCCCCGTCAAAGTGTCCGAGCCTCGCTTGCTAGGGAGCTCGCCCGGTTGGAGTCGAATCATTCCAGGGCTCCAAGAACGCCCTCGAAGAACAAAGTCATCTTGGCGTTGGGGCTCGTACTCAGTTCCGTGACGCACCTCACCTCCGGCATCCCCATGTCGGCCAACTACTTGGTGATCCTGTTGGTGACGTCGGCGAGACGGCTGATCTAGAGGTCCTCGCCCTTCACGAAATCTGTGTGGTTGGTGGCGTCGTTCTTCCGCAACAACCTCTCCTCCGCCAGGCTCTTGGTCAGGGCTCCCTCCTGGGCCTTGGCCTCCATAAGTGTCTTCTCAAGACCCTCCAGCTTCAGCTTCAGGTCCTTGATGGAGTGGTTGGCGCGGGCGAGCTGCTCGGCCTTGGCAAGGATGTCGTCCTGCACCACCGTCAGAGCACAGCTGGCCGTGTCCCTCTCCGCCTTCAGCTGATCGGCCCTGGCCTTTAGGCCGTCCTGCTCTGCCTCCAGCTCCTTTAACTTGTTGCCATGGGCCAGAGTTTGGGCATCGAGCGCTTCTTTGTGCTTATGCTCCAGCTCACGGGTCCGTGCTGCGGCGAGCTTCTCGACCTCCTCATCCCTCCCATGGAGTGTCGCGGCAAGCGTTGCCTCACGGGCGACAAGGTCCTCTTCCTGGGAGTCCAGCTCGGCCTACGCTGGGACCGGGTGGCCTCGGCCTTGGGGGTCTCCTCCCTCGCCCCCTCCTGGGTTTTCTCGATGTTAGCCTACTTCAGGAGAAGCTCCAGCTCATGCTCCGCCAGCTGGCCTTGGGCGGCCTTCATCTCGTCATGGGCCTGGTGGAACCAAGCCTACGCCTCGGTGACGCGCTTATCGAAGTCTGCCTCCTCCTTGCCCGCCACCGCCTCCCTGGACTTCGCCTTATCCAGGGGGGCGCGATGGAGCGCTTGGAGCTTCCAGAAGCTGGCACCCATGGCCCGAAGAAGCTGCTCCTCCTGGGTGCCACAGCCACCAGCGCTCGGTTCCTCGACAACCTCGAGCCCAGCAGGGGCGAGCACTTCTTCATCGAACACCGTCCCCTTGGTCAGCGCCCTGGTGCGTCCATCCCGGGGAGGTGGACGAACAAGTCATCGCTGACCTTTAGATATTTGCCGGAGCCGGAGGCAGCGGACGCGGAGGGTTGGTCATCAACCACCTCCTCCTCGGTGGCGGCCCTGCCGGCCTCCCCGGCAGCGGCCTTATCGGCCTCCTCGGCGGCAGCCTCGACGGTCTCTCTGGCAAACCCCTTGGCAGCATCCTCGGCCGTGGTCTCGGTGGCCTCCTCGGCCGCGGTCTCGGCAGCCTCCTCGGCGGCGACCTTGTCAGCCTCGGCCACGGCATCCGCGGCGACATCCGTGATGATGGTGTCGATGTCCTCCTGGTCCGCCGGGGTGGATATAGATGCTGAAAAAGAAAATGAGGCAAGGCCAAGATCAAGGTTCAAAAAACAAGAAAGAAGAGTAAGGGAAATCAGATGACTCACCCGTGCCGGGCTGAGAAGAAGGGGCCCCCTCCCCGCCAGCGTCTGTTGCCGGGACGGGGCCACCGGCGCCCAAATCTACCTCCTCCTCCTCCGTGCGCATGGGCTCGGTGTTTGGCGCCCTTGCCGGGGATGCCCCTCGGGGCAGTGTGGCCGATGGGGGCGGCGTGGTGGGGGTGGCCCTTGGTGGCTCCTCCTGCTGTTACCCTCCTCCTGCATCCACGACAAGGTCAGTACCAAAATAAATCACACCCCAGCGCACATTGATGGGGAATAAGTGGTGAACACACGCTGGGGGCTGCGTCGCGGGCTGCTGTCCAGGCGGCTCTCCACCACCAGCGGCGCCTTTGAGGTACCCGCTGGGGGCTGGCTTCCCGTCTAGGCCTTGGCCCTCTTCGCTGCCCGCTGGGCCAGCGTCTCCATTTCCATGCAAAAACAAGTCAAATCAAGGAAGGTGACACGATTAGAGAGGATGGAAACGGCGAGGGGCAGAATGCTTTCTCATCCTCCACCACCTCTTCTCCTGCCTTCCGCTTCCTCCTTGGGCCGAGGGACAAAAAGTCAAAGGCGACCTCCGTGCCGGCATCTGCGGGGGAAGGGGAAGGCGATGGAGTCCGGTAGCATTTGGATGAATAAGAGGCCGCACCTTGTTCTTCGCCACCGCGGCCCTCTTCTTTGCAGCCACGACCCTCGTCACATTGTGTGGTTTCCCCCGGATCCCCTCGCCGTGCCTCGGCCCTACCGGACCGGACCGGCCCGACGCAGGACGCGTCTTCTCTTGATAGCCGAGGTGTCACCGGCCTCGGCCTCCTCCTCCTTGGACGATTCTTCGCCCACGCCCCCGACAGGGGGGGCCTCGGTGCTGGCACCGCCCGCCTCCCTGGCAGACTTCACCCACTCGGTGAGCTCCTTCTCTTCTGCGACCACAACAACCTTGTTCTCTAGGCCACCAGTGTCGCCGACCAGCCTGGCGAGCTCCGCCTCCTCCGCTCTGGCGGTGATATAGTCCATCTCCTCCTGGGTGGTGTCCTAGATGAGAAGCGGCTCATCATGATCGAGTTCTTCGACCAAGTTGGCGAAGAAATCCTCCACCTCGCATGCCGGGGGCTCGACCCAGGCCGGGTCAAGACCATGTGCGTTGAAGACCAGCATCATAGCGAGGATATCTGCCTGCCGAGTGTTGTTGCTCAGCGGGACCACCCCCAGCGGCAGTCCGAACAAGGGCCCTTGACGACCTTGCCGGACTTTGCGGCCTTGCCGGTCCTCTCCACCTTGCTGTCGGCGAACACGTCGAGCTGGAAGAGCCTCCGGTAATACCAGGAGTGCCCCAACACCATGAAGTTGTGCTTCTGGCCAGTGCGGAGCCTCATGATGTCGGCTCCATTCCTCAAATCCCAGGCCGGACTCCCCTTGTTATGCAGCAGAGCGATTCGACAGTGGATGAAATCCGCCGCAGTCATCTCAAGGGTGAGCCCGGCCTCGGTGAGGCGGTGAATCCTGGTGGTGGCGATCGAAAACTTCTTGTTGTTGGGGTCAAGGTCGCTCCAGTCCGTGCCACGGAGCAGCGGCTCCCGGCGAACACCCCGGCAGAACGCCGGTGATTTCTCCTCCATGATCCAGCACCACCGGCCCCGCCACTCCTCCCACCTCTCCTTCGTGGCAACCTCTGGGTAGGCGCCTTTCTCCTGGTCCCTCAGGATCCAGGCAACGGTTCCAGAAAGGGCGCCCCCGGGTTGGACGCGGGGGGAGAAGTAGTGGCGGAAAAGCGTCGTGCTGGGCACCACCCCGGTGAAGCCCTCACAGAGGTGGGCGAAGCACACCAAGCATGCCACAGCATTCGGCGTGAGGTCCAACAGATGGAAGTCAAAAGTGCGCATGACGTCATTGAAGAAATCGAAAAAAGGGGGGCAGAGCCCACAGAAGAAGAAGTCGACGAAGAATGGGTACCGTTTTGAGCCGCCCTTGTTACAATCCACGGGGAGGGCATGCGTGGCAGGGTGCACCGTCGTTGCCGCCCCCCACAAAGGCTTGAAGTAATCCTTGAGCTCGAAGATGTCGACTGACGATGGTGTGAAATAGGCGAACTGCGCCTGCCGTGCCGCCGCCTCGTTCTTCGGCGTCTCCTTCTCCTTCGTGTCCTTGGCTACGCCCTTTCCCTTGCCAGACTTAGGCGCCATGGCGGCTGGAATGGGGGCGAGGGATCGAAGGTAGTGGGGGCGCAGTAGCAGCGAGCAAGAGCTTGAGGAGGAAGAAGATGAGTACGGCGATGTTGAGATTGGGGAAAGCACAGAGGGTAAATGAGCCGCGCGTCGCGGTTATTCCTTTTTATGGGGAAAACGTGGGCCGCCTCTTTCGCATTTATTACAACGTGACGCATGCCTGCAGCAACCGCCCCACACATGCCCCCCACATCACGCACAACCCCCATGTCGCGCATTCAACGCGTGTCGTGGGGAAGCACAGCGGACGAAAAATGTTACTGCGGTAAAAATGGCCGCGGCTGCCCGCGCACCGTTTTGGGCCTGGCCCAACAACGTGTTGCGCTTATGCATGGCCCAGGCCCGGGGGCACCTGTCGGTGTACCAAAGTAGGGGCACTCCATGGTTCCCCTTACTTGTGCACGGGCAGTCAAAGCCGCGCCCACGGCCACGCTTAGCAGGGCAGAGGGAGGAGCCAAAACTGCAAGATAGTCAAAACAACGCCAAGACAGAGACATAAAGAGCAAGAAGGCGAGGTGGGTTCCCACGGCAAGACCCTTGCCAGGGCGGCCTCCACAGCCCCGTCAAGGACCTTGCCGGGGCAACTTACCCAACGCTAGAAGGGCACGCCACCCTTGAGCCCCAGGTTTTCCAACACCACCAACCATATTGGGACCAAGGCTCGAGAGGCGCCTCCGTGATGGCATGCAGATCTTTGTGAAGACCAGAAACACTCCAAATCAGAAGGGGGTTAGAAGGCGACGAACCTCGGCGAGATCCTCGCCGAGAAAACCCACAAGACCTCCGGCAAGACTCTTGCCGGGGACGACCACAACACCACGGCAAGACCCATGCCGGCGCCCCGGCAAGGCTCTTGCCAAGGACATCCGTGGGGCCAGAGCCAAGCCCGCACCCGCCAAGTTTCTACCACCATTCGCATGCAGTTGCCAGCCCACCAGCTAGGCAGGCGCCCGCGTGTCGACGTGAGGCTTCCAAGCCAACTCAGCACATGCCTACGTGGTGGAATGCAAATCTTCGTGAAGGCCCTACCACCGCGCGACCTAAGCAGCCAGCCAGCCTACATGGCGCTCACTGCCTCGCAGGCCTGGGTGCGTGTCGAAGCAGGGTGAGGCAGCGGTAAAGTGAGGGGAACACCTAAGGGGCGCATTAAATGTGTCTTGTCCCGTAATGGCTAAGCGATAAGCTTAGCCATAGTACACCGATGCCACCTCCTGTGTGCCACTGTGGCGATCCCCTTGACAATAAAAGGAGGCCCGAGGCATCGAGGAGAAGGATTCGGACCCCTGGACAAGTTACGCTCATTGTAGCTAGCTCAAGAACTCCAAGAACACATATATACATATCAAAGCAAGACTAGGGTATTACGCATCCTCGCGGCCCGAACTTGGGTAAACGACCCGTGTGCTTGTGCTGACTGCTGATCCCGCTCTTCTCACGACCCCGCCGAGGGAGTCCTAGATTAAGGGGTCCTCGGACAGCCGGACTATATACTTTGGCCGGACTTTTGGACTATGAAGATACAAGATTGAAGACTTTGTCTCATGTCTGGATGGGACTCTCCTTTGTGTGGAAGGCAATCTTGGCAATTCGGATATGTAGATTCATTTCTCTGTAACCAACTCTGTGTAACCCTAGCCCCCTCCGTTGTCTATATAAACTGGAGGGTTTAGTCCGTAGGATAACAACAATCAGAATCATAGGCTAGCTTCTAGGGTTTAGCCTCTACGGTCTCATGATAGATCAACTCTTGTAATACTCATATCATCAAGATCAATCAAGCAGGAAGTAGGGTATTACCTCCATCGAGAGGGCCCGAACCTGGGTAAACATCGTGTCCCCTGTCTCCTGTTACCATTAGCCTTAGACGCACAGTTCGGGACCCCCTACCCGAGATCCACCGGTTTTGACACTGACATTGGTGCTTTCATTGAGAGTTCCACTGTGCCGTCCTGATAAGGCTTGATGGCTCGCCTCGTTGTCAAGGACAACATCACCTCTGGAGGAACCCTGGCTGTAGGCCAGACTCTCCGGCTGGGCGGCTTCGTCATGGCCACCCGTTCGGCCGCCGCGCCGACGATGACTTCCCAGGTCATCAAGAACAACCTCCACGTCAGCTCGGAATTCACCAAGCAGATGGATCCAATGGAGCTCTCCTCCCTAAACGAGCTCTTGGATCGCATTGCTGCCCTCGGAGTCGCTACGACTATGATTAGATTGGGCTTAAACCCGACCTAAGGGAGATTAACTCTCCGCTGATCACCCATCAGATAGCGGTGGTGGAGTAACAAAATAACGATTCTTCCTCTATTTTGAGGACGAACTATGTCCGGATTCCCGAGCTCTCCGAGCCGGATACCCGTCTATGGGAGGACATGGCCTAGGCTCCGAATTTAGAATCGGGCAACGGGCCACAAATATTGGGCAACATCCCGGAGCCCGAGCTGCCAAGCTCGGGAGCTCCTTTGCCCCTGGGTTTCAGATTGGGTCAGGATGTGGATTTAAGTCCACCCACCCAACCAGACACAAGTGATCTTTCCCACATCAGACAAGAGCCCCAAGAGATAGTACACCACTTTTGGGCCAGATTCCTCCTTGTAATGAGAAAGGTTAAGAAGTGTCACGAGGAAGACGCAATCTCATTCTTTTGCAAAAATTGCACGGACAAGGGAATTCTCAACGCCATAAGTCGCCGTGCCATAGCACACTTCGCCGACTTGGCGGCCATAGTACAAAAGTACTGTGTGATGGAAAGCACCTGGAAAACCCAAACAAAATTCTGGGATCCTCGAGCCCTAACTAAACCCCTCGTCCAAACTAAAAGGGTGCGCTCTCGTAAGTCACCCAACCCAATTACAAAGAAGCCAAATCCCTCTATAGGGCGTGGAACCGTACTGGAGGGATGGCTCAACAGGCCATGCAAAATTCACAGCACACCGGGCGTCATACCAACATACAACCTTAGAGCATGTTGGATACTCTGGCAGGTGGCCAAGAGCGGCGAGGACCTTCTCATCAACAATACCGCAGAGCACCATCCTGCAGAAAATAACTATACAGTATTGACAGTCTTCGAGAGTTTCGCCTCAAACAACAGGCGCAAGCGAGCACTCCGCAGCCTCGCCGAAGTCTGCCACGTCGCAGCAATAAACTCGTGGAACGATATGGCCATAATCTTCAATGCCAGCGACGAACCTCAATTCCGAACAGTCCGAGCACCAGCCGCTTTGGTCCTCAGCCCAATTGTGGACGGCTTCCGGCTTACTAAAGTGCTCATGGATGGCGGCAGTGGATTAAACCTCATCTATGAGGAAACTCTTAAGAAAATGGAAATAGATAAGAGCCGCATTGAGCAAAGCAGCACGACCTTTAGAGAAATCATCCCTAGTCGGGAGGCACGATGCGCGGGAAAAATCACACTGGATGTGGTATTCGGCACTCCAGAGAATTATAGGTCTGAATAAATCACATTCCAAGTGGCCCCGTTTAGCAGTGGATACCACACCCTTTTAGGGCGGGAGGCATTCACAAGCTTCCAAGCTATACCCCATTAGGGGTACATGAAGCTCAAGATGTCGGGGCCCAATGGAATCATCACCCTAGCCAGTGATCCAGACATAGCACTCCGCGCCGAAAAGAAAACCGCCGCACTAGCCCTAGAGGCATTATCCGAAGACCTCGCGGCTGAAGAGTTAACTGCGCTCCGCAGTGGGCAGGGACGATGTGATACTTGACAAATGACCCAAGTCCACCTCTTTTAAACCAGCAGACAAAATAGTCAAATTCCAGGTCCACCCAACGGACCCTACAAAAACAGCATCAATTGGGGCATAGATGAACCCCACAATAGACGCTACACTACGAGAGTTCTTGCGCGAGAATTGGGACATCTTCGCCTGGCATCCTTCAGACATGCCAGGTATCCCACGCAAGCTGGCCGAACATAGCCTAAACATACTAAAGGGATACAAGCCGATCAAGCAGACTCTTCGGCGCTTTTCAGAACCCAACCGACAAGCCATGGGAGAAGAGCTAGCCAAGCTACTCGAAGCTGGATTCATTAGAGAAATAAAAAATCCGGACTGGCTAGCAAACCTGGTGATGGTACCAAAGAAGGACAAATACTAGCACCTATGCGGCGATTTCAAAGACCTTAATAAGGCCTGCCCTAAGGATCCCTTCCCCCTCCCCCGCATCGATCAAATTATTGACACTATCGCAGGACACGACTCATTGTGTTTCCTCAACGTGTACTCCGGATACCATCAAATCAAGATCGCGGAGTCCGATCAAGCCGCAACGGCATTTATCACTCCATACGGTCGCTTCTGTTTTAACACCATGCCTTTTGGGCTCAAAAACGCAGGTGCAACCTATCAACGCATGATTCAGACATGCCTGGAAACACAAATCGGCAAAACAGTGGAGGCTTATGTAGACGATGTGGTCATCAAAACCAGACACGTCGAATCATTAATAGACGACTTAAGGCTTACGTTCGATAATCTCTGAACATATATCAAGCTCAACCCGGAAAAATGCGTTTTTGGCGTACCAGCCGGAAAGCTCTTGGGCTTTATTGTTTACAATAGAGGAATCGAAGCAAACCCGGTTAAAATCCAAGCTCTGCCATAGTTGGCTACCCCAACAGACCTCAAGCAAATCCAGAAATTAACTAGATGTGTGGCCGCCTTAAGCCACTTTATCTCCCGATTAGGAGAAAAGGCACTACCTCTTGATGTAGGGTGGAACCCTAGAACGTCGATCTTTCACGTTTGGAGGGGATCCTACGGGAGAACATGAAGAACGCGCGGAAATCACAAAGGGGAACATGGGGAAAACGAGAGAGAAACACTAAACCAACATAGAATCAATCACACGAGTGCTAGATCATCACACACATAAGGTAGCACAAGGTACAAGATCAACAAAGGAAAGGATACAATGGAACCGTTCTTCTCCGAGAGGAGGCCTTGATGTTCTTCCCTAGAAAGGGGTCTTGAATCCGCTTGGGGATCTTCTCCGAAGAGGCCGTGAACTCCGAGGAGAAGTATCCAAGTGGATGAGCAAAGGCTCTCACACAAAATGAGCTAATCCAATGCTAAACCTAGAAAGAGGAAGGGGAAGGAGTATATATAGTCTAGGGGGCGAAGAGGTACATGGGCTTCGGCCCTTCACTGTTCACACACAGGCGGAGCCGGATGTCCGGGCATCGGGCCGGATGTCCGGGGCTTCCAGAGGCGCCGGATGTCCGGGCCGAGACGCCGGATGTCCGGGCTGGAGGTGCAGGTTTCTGTGGTTCCTGGTGCGAGGCGCCGGATTTCCGGGGTTTTGGCCGGATTTCCAGGCTGAGGCCGGATGTCCGGGCCCTGGAGACTTGGCAGACTTGGCTGTTGCTGATGGAGAAGCTCCAGGGGCCGGATGTCCGGGGCTTGGGCTGGATGTGCGGGGCCTGGAAGGTGAACTTGTCCGTTTCAACTGGTTCTCTTCATCCTTGGAGTGGGCAACTTGTCCGTCTTCACGTGCATCCTCGGGAGGTTCTTCTTGACACCTAATCATGCATAGTATATCGGACCTAGGTAGTAGCCATGTCTCAAGAGGATCATATGAGATATCATTTAGGAGAGAAGTCACCTCGGTTTCGAGAGCTCTAGCACGTGCTCTAGTCATGGGTCCTCTTGAGGCTTGGTGAGGCGATGGTAGGTCCATGGGGATGACCAAGGGATGCTCCGCATCATCTCCCCCCTTGTGAAAGATCCGACCTCGGATCGAAATCCTCATCACCATGGTACGGGGAGAGATCAGAGACGTTGAAGATGTCACTCACGTTGTACTTGTCGCGTGGGAGGTCGATCTTATAAGCGTTGTTGTTGTAGCATGCGAGCACCTTGAAGGGTCCGTCGGCTCGAGGGAGAAGCTTGGACTTGCGTTAGTTGGGGAAGCGGTCCTTGCGAAGGTGTAGCCACACTAGGTCTCCAATGTTGAATATCATGCGTTGCTTGTTGATGTTGAGCTTGGATGCTAGTCATTGTACTTGGCGCTCGATTGTGTGCCTTGTATCTTCATGCATCTTCTTGATGTAGCTCGCTCGTGCACTCGCATCCATGTTGGTGCGCTCTTGTAGAGGGAGAGGTAGAATGTCCAATGGGGACAACGGGATGAAGCCGTAGACGACCTCGAAGGGGGACTTGCCGGTAGTCGAATGTCTTGCACGGTTGTAGGTGTACTCATCGATGGGTAGACACGCCTCCCACTCCTTGATGTCCCTCTTGATCAACACGCGAAGTAGAGTGGATAGTGTCCTGTTCGTCACCTCCGTTTGGCCGTCGGTTTGAGGATGGTATGCGGATGAGAACAAGAGCTTGATTCCGAGCTTGGCGCATAAAGTCTTCCAAAAGTAGCTCAAGAACTTGACGTCGCGGTCGGAGAAGATTGTCTTTGGTACTCCATGGAGGCGCAAGATTTCCCTACAAAAGAGATTTGCAATATGTGAAGCATCGTCTATCTTGTTGCAAGGAAGGAAATGTGCCATCTTATCGGTCCACAACGACAAACACAGAATCCTTTCCATTTTGAGTTCTAGGCAAACCAAGTACAAAATCCATACTAATGTCTTCCCATGGTTGATAAGGAATAGGAAGAGGCATGTAAAGACCATTAGATTGAGCTTTAGACTTAGCTTTGCGACATGTAGAGCATCGGGTGGTGAAGCGTGAGACGTCGCGGAACATCTTGGGCCAAAAGTAGTTCTTGGAGAGCGTGGCGAAAGTCTTGTCGCATCCAAAGTGTCCCATGAGTCCACCTCCATGAGCCTCTTGCCAAAGTAGCAAACGAAGAGAAGACTCGGGAATGCATAGTTTGTTAGCTCTCATAAGATAACCATCCTTGATGTAATATTGTTCCCAAGATGTATGCTCAAACATTTAGCATAATGAGGTGCAAAAGATGGATCATTAGCATACAAGTCTTTTATGTGCTCAAAGCAGATAACATTCAACTCAAGTTTAGTGACAAGCGTGCATATGCGTGAAAGTGCATCGGCAACTACATTTTCCTTACCCTTAATGTACTTGATCACATATGGGAAAGATTCAATAAATTCACTCCATTTGGCATGTCGCTTGTTCAACTTAGTTTGACCTTTTAAGTACTTAAGCGTTTCATGATCGGTATGGATGACAAACTCATGAGTTCTAAGATAATGTTCCCAAACATGTAGTACACGCACTAAAGCATACAATTCTTTGTCATGTGTGGGATAGTGAATTTGAGCACCGGAGAGTTTTTCACTAAAATATGCAATGGCTCGTTTTTCTTGAAATAAAACTCCGCCAATTCCGGTACCACTTGCATCACAATGAACCTCAAAAGTTTTGTCAAAGTTAGGCAAAGCAAGAATCGGAGCATGAGTAAGCAAAGACTTGAGCTCATCAAAAGCGGTTGATTGCAAAGTTCCCCAAACAAAAGGAGTATTCTTCTTACTCAAAGCATGCAAAGGGGCGGCAATAGTGCTAAAAGTTTTTGACAAAGAGACGAGAAAAACCTGCAAGACCAAGGAAACTTCGCACTAGTTGTAAATTTGTGGGTTGGGGACAAGTTTTAATTGCTTCAATTTTAGTTTCATCAACATGGACACCCTTGGAAGAAACAACGAAACCCAAGAAAACCACTTTGTCAACACCAAATGTGCACATTTTCATGTTGGCATAAAGACTTTCCTTGCGAAGAGTTTGTAAAACAGCCCTAACATGATCAAGATGCTCTTTCATGGTTTTGCTAAACACAAGAATATCATTGAAGTAAACCACAACAAATACGCCAATGTAAGGTCTAAGTACATGATGCATAAGACGCATGAAAGTTCCGGGTGCCTCCGATAAACCCATAGGCATGACTAACCACTCATATAAGCCAAATTTGGTTTTGAAAGCAGTTTTCCATTCATCACCTTCTTGAATGCGGATTTGATAATAACCACTTTTAAGATCAATCTTTGAGAAAAAGTTGGCTCCACTAAGTTCATCAAGCATATCATCTAAGCGAGGAATGGGATGCCTATAGCGAACGGTGATAGCATTTATAGGTCTACAATCGGAACACAAGCGGAAACTTCCATCGGGCTTAGGCACAAGTATAACGGGAACAACACAAGGGCTTAAGCTTTCACGTACATGACCGTTGTCGATTAGTTGTTGTACTTGCCTTTGAATCTCCTTGGTTTCTTCGGGATTGACACGGTATGGGGCTTTATTTGGAAGTGGCGCTCCGGGGATGAGGTCGATTCAATGCTCAATGCCTCGTAGAGGAGGTAGACCCAGAGGTAGCTCATCGGGGAAAACATCGTGAAATTCCTGCAAAAGAGATTGAAACACCAAAGCTAGCTCGTGAATGGTGTTAGTTTTTGGTTCTCCATCCTTGCACACAAGGACAAAGTGCATCATACTCGATGGGTTCTCACACACTTCTCTCATCTCACTTTTGGTGGCAAATAGGATGAGGTTTTTCTCTCTAGGCGAAGAGGCGCTCAAGTTTGGCTTTTGGCTCTCACTCACTTTTGGGTGGGTCACTTTCTCACTCTTCTCTCCATGGTGGGTGGGTTGCTTGTCGCTATCACTTGACTAGGAGACATAGGTCGTAGTACATATTCTTTTCCTTTCATCTTGAAGCTATAGTGGTTGGTACGCTCGTTGTGGAAGACACCACGGTCGAATTGCCATGGTCGACCAAGAAGGAGGTGGCAAACGGTCATTGGGACCACATCACACTCCAAAGTGTCCTCATATGCACCGATTTTGAAGGATACTTGGACCGTATGCTCAACTCGTATAGTGCCGTAGTCACTTAGCCATTGAACCTTGTAGGGGTGCGGGTGCTTCTTCTTGACCAATTGGAGCTTGGAGCATAGTTCTTCACTTGCCAAGTTGTGGCAACTACCTCCATCGATGATGACCTTGACGGATCGTCCATTGATGCCGGCCTTTGTGTGGAAGATGTGGCATCGTTGGTCTTCTTCTTGTTGATGTTGAAGAGTCAAGACCTTGGAGACAACAAGAGCGGGGCTCGAATCCTCATCACAAAAGACTTGATCATCTTCATCCTCGTTCACGCGCCGGTGCATGGCCACTTGATCAAGGGCTTCCATCTCCTCTTCACTCATGGAGTCATATGTGCCATCTTCGTTGAGGATCATGGTGCGCCTGTTCATGCATTGATAGGACTTGTGGCCTCGGCCGCCGCAAGTGAAACACTTGAATGAACTTGTCTTGACGGTCTCATCGGTTGGAGTAGAAGATGAAGCACGCGGCTTGAAGTTGCTTGTAGTAGGAGGAAGACGACTTGAACTTGAGGACGTTTTCTTGTAACTTGACTTGTCGACGTTGCTTGGAGAAGGCTTGGTTGATGTACATGTTGGAGGAGTCGATGAAGCTTGGATGTTGGAGAAGCCATAGGTCTTGGATGAGTACTTGGCGTACTTGAAGTCATCTTGCACTTGACGTTCCGCCTTTGTAGCTTGATGCACGAGCTCAATGAGGTTGGAATAGGGTTGGAAGTCGGCAATCTTCTTGATGGGATGATTGAGACCATTCAAGAAACGTGCCATTGTTTGCTCATCATCTTCCGTGACATTGGCTCGAATCATGGCAATCTCCATTTCCTTGTAGTATTCTTCAACACTCTTTGTTGCTTGCTTGAGGAGTTGTAGCTTCTTGAAGAGATCGCGGTTGTAGTAGGTTGGCACAAAACGTTCTCGCATGACATCCTTCATTTGAGCCCAAGTGGTGATTGGAGGTTCACCTCTTGCTTGACGGCGCTCAAGGACTTGTTCCCACCATATGAGCACATAGTCTTGGAACTCTAGAGATGCCATTGCGATCTTCTTCTCTTCCTCATAGTTGTGCAAACGGAAAATTTTGTCGACCTTCAATGCCCATGAGAGGTACTCTTCGAGATCATTGCTTCCGTTGAACTTGGGCATTGTGAATTTGAGCTTTCCATAGCGTTGCTCTTCATTGTGTTGTTGGCGATGGTGATGATGACGCCCTTGACGTGGAGGGTAATCATCCTCATGTTGCTCTTGGCGTGGAGGAAGTCCATGGCCAACTTGTTCTTGTTGAGGTTGAAGTTGAGGTAGAGCTTGATGAGCTTGTGGAGGAGCTTGTGGAGCTTGATGTTCTTGTGGAGGAGCTTGTGGAGCTTGTCTTTGCACACGCGGATGGTAGTTCCTCTCTTGGATTGCTTCTCGAAGGGCTTCCTCTTGATTGCGCCGTTCGCGATTGCGGTTGGCGATAGCTCGACTTGATGCTTGAAGGGCACGTTCCCCTTCACGAGCTTGTTCTTCTCGTTGTTGTTGTTGAAGACGTTGAGCCTTGGTGTCTTGTTGCGCTTGGTGTAGACGCGCTCGTTCTTGTTCTTCTTGGCGACGAAGACGTTGCCTTTCTTGAGCTTGAGCGAACGCGACTTGGTTTGATTCATGACGAGGGCCTTGCTCATCGACTTGCTCTTGTGAATGCTTGTCATGTAGCGGGTTGCGAGATGCATGACGGTCTTGACGCGCGGCTCGTCGAAGAGTATTCGATGACGGTGTACTTGAGTCAGAGAAGGTGTCGTCGGAGTGTCGACTCGAGCGGCTCCGTCTTGAGTATGACGATGTAGAATGAGGCCGGTTCACCAACAAGGCGCGGATCTCGTCCATTCTTGCATCGTTTTCTTGCTTGTGCGCGTCGAGCTTGTTGTCGAAGTAGTCTTTTGTACGTTGCTCGGAGAGTCGCTAGTCGGTGGCGAGGTTGTCGATGCGGTCGCTCATAGCTTGTTGCTCTTGGTGTAACACCCTTTGATCACCAATGAGGTGGCTCTTTGTGACGAATGATGACATGTCGTCATCTTGCTCGATGAAGAGTGGGTTGGTAGAAGTACTCGGCCTATCCATCATTGCAAACAAAATATGAGTGGTAGAAGGAGAAGAACTAATACTAATGTACCTTTGACTGATGTTGAAAATGAATCAAGTTCACCCAAATGTGGACAACGAAATAGCACTTTTTGTACCAATTCTTGTCGGTTCTCACACCTACACAAGTAAAAGCTTTTGGTGGAGCTTGGTTAGGATGGTGGCACAAAATTTGATGCAATTGAAAGCGAGATTCAATAATGTTGGAAAAGATTCACAAATTTGCAAATGCAACAAGTAGACCAAGCTAGTATGGGTACACGGAAACACACACACAAATAGATAAATGGGATTGTGCAATCCAAAAGTGAGCCAAAATGTGGAAACCACGAAAATGCTCTTGTTGCACAATACTAGAGAGACGCTAGCATGATTACACAATAGGCGGATACGCAAATTTGTGCACAACCTACTAGGCAAAATGCAACTATCTCTATCCCAAGTATGCTATACGTATGGTATTTCGGTGCAATGATCCAAGATGATCCAATATGACAATCTTAATGTATTATGATGCTATGGTTCTTGCTCATAAGCTCTTTGCTTATCTTTCGTCTTTGCTTAAAAGCTTGGGTGGCTCTTTCACTTTTGAGCTCTTTTCTCATGCAATACTTCACGAACCAAGATAGCAATTGTGTATGCGATGACAACTTTGTGACACACAAGTGGATCCCAAGATATGCACCACTATGGTATGGTATGTATGCTATGGAGTATGATCCCTAATGTGCACAAGTCACGTTGCCGGCAATACTCAATGGCTAGTCTCGATGGGTAAGCTACGCAATATGAGGCAATGTGGGTTATCAATGCAATTGCATGTTATGACAAATATGTCGTCGAAGTTACCGTCCTTGGCAATGTTGAGTAGTCGATGGAGTTGAGCGGTGGTGATGATGATGTCGAACCGTACCTATATAGCCGAAACACAATAGGACATGGGAACCACAACTCAAATTTCAAAGACCAAAACGTATCAAACTCGACATAGGAGGTAGCGGTGAGCGGTGGTGGTGGTTGTGGACAGTGTTGTGGGTATGCGGAAGAAGTCGTGGGCACTGTGGCAAAATTTGGCGAAGGTATGGAGAAATGGGCGCGGGGGTGGAGTTGCTATCTCCCAGGGGCCGGATGTCCGGGCCAGGAGCCGGATGTCCGAGGCGCCGGATTTCCGGGGTACACGGGCCGGATGTCCGGGCTCTGGATCGGGGACAGACACGATGAACTCCATGGGGGAAAATGCAACTCCGGGGCAAAATTCGGACGAATTGGTGGATGGAAAAGGGTGGGGAGGGTGGGGAAAGCTAGATCCACACGCAGCAACACAAATCCATGGACCAAATCCAACAAAATTTCATCACACCAACAAATCACAAAAAAATTTGGGGCTATTTTTGGTGGGGATTTTCGGATTTAGGACGAAAACAACAAAATCAAGCTAGAAAACACGGGGTAGGGGCTCCAAAAACCTGATCAACGTGGCTCATGATACCAAGATGATGTAGGGTGGAACCCTAGAACGTCGATCTTTCACGTTTGGAGGGGATCCTACGGGAGAACACGAAGAACGCGCGGAAATAACAAAGGGGAACACGGGGAAAACAAGAGAGAAACACTAAACCAACATAGAATCAATCACACGAGTGCTAGATCATCACACACATAAGGTAGCACAAGGTTCAAGATCAACAAAGGAAAGGATACAACGGAACCGTTCTTCTCCGAGAGGAGGCCTTGATGTTCTTCCCTAGAAAGGGGTCTTGAATCCGCTTGGGGATCTTCTCCGAAGAGGCCGTGAACTCCGAGGAGAAGTATCCAAGTGGATGAGCAAAGGCTCTCACACAAAATAAGCTAATCCAATGCTAAACCTAGAAAGAGGAAGGGGAAGGAGTATATATAGTCTAGGGGGCGAAGAGGTACATGGGCTTTGGCCCTTAAGTGTTCACACACAGGCGGAGCCGGATGTCCGGGCGTCGGGCCGGATGTCCGGGGCTTCCGGAGGCGCCGGATGTCCGGGCCGAGACGCCGGATGTCTGGGCTGGAGGTGCAGGTTTCTGTGGTTCCTGGTGCGAGGCGCTGGATTTCCGGGGTTTTGGCCGGATTTCCGGGCTAAGGCCGGATGTCCGGGCTGGACGCCGGATGTCCGGGCCCTGGAGACTTGGCAGACTTGGCTGTTGCTGATGGAGAAGCTCCAGGGGCCGGATGTCCAGGGCTTGGGCCGAATGTCCGAGGCCTGGAAGGTGAACTTGTCCGTTTCAGCTGGTTCTCTTCATCCTTGGAGTGGGCAGCTTGTCCGTCTTCACGTGCATCCTCGGGAGGTTCTTCTTGACACCTAATCATGCATAGTATATCGGACTTAGTTAGTCGCCATGTCTCGAGAGGATCATATGAGATATCATTTAGGAGAGAAGTCACCTCGGTTTCGAGAGCTCTAGCACGTGCTCTAGTCATGGGTCCTCTTGAGGCTTGGTGAGGCGATGGTAGGTCCATGGGGATGACCAAGGGATGCTCCACATCACCTCTTTATCGCCTTCTTCGACGCACCGAACACTTTGAATGGACAGATGCGGCTACGGCTGGGCTGGAGGAAATAAAAGCCCTCTTGGCCACATATCCAATCCTGGCAGCGCCAAGTGTCAGCGAACCCATGCTGCTATATATAGCTGCAACACACTAGGTTGTAAGCGCAGTGCTCGTCGTTGAACGAGAGACAGATGGACATAAATTCCCACTTCAAAAACCGGTATACTACGTATCCACTGTCCTCACTCCATGCAAGTCATGGTACCCACATTATCCAAAGATAGCATACGCAGTCTTCATGGCATCCTGAAAACTACGACACTACTTTCAAGACTTTTCAATCACGGTGGCCTCCGAAGTACCACTCAAGGACATAATAAATAACTGCGATGCCACGGGCCGGATTACTAAATGGGCTATTGAGCTCCTCCCATTTGACATAACATACAAACCGCGGCGAGCCATAAAGTCGCAAGTACTGGCCGACTTCGTCGCCAAGTGGACAGAAGCCGAACTCCCTAAAGAGTACGGTGCGTACTCCAATTGGATCATGCACTTTGATGGCTCTAAGATGCTAGCTGGTCTAGGGGCTGGCGTTGTCCTAACGTCCCCCACCGGAGATACAGTCCAATACGTACTCCCAATACTTTATACAGATTCCAAAAATGCAGCCGAGTATGAGGCATTGTTGCACGGTCTTCGGATGGCAGTCTCCACGGGCATTCAACGCCTAGAAGTACGTGGGGATTCAAATCTCGCAATATCTCAAATAAATGGAGACTTTGACGCCAAGGACCCGAAAATGGTGGCCTACCGCAATGCCGTTCTCAAAATGTCAGCTCGGTTTGAGGGGCTCGAATTCCACCATGTGGTTCGAGAAAACAATCAAGCGGTGGATATCCTTGCCCGCATCGGCGCTAAACGCGACCCCGTCCCACCTAATGTTTTTTTGGAAAGGCTGTTCAAGCCATCCGTGGTATGGGAAGGGGAGACCGGCAATACCAGTCCGGATCCGCATACAACCCCAGATCCTGAACAACCTGACATAATCGGAGGCTCCGCTACCGAAATAACACCTTCAGCCCACGTGATTATGGCATTCATCGACCCGTGGACAGAACCCTTCTTAGCCTATTTAAATAGGCAGGAACTCCCGGAGGACCAAAAGGAGGCATGTTGCATTGTGCGGCGCTCTAAAGCCTACAAAGTCCACGAGGGAGAGATTTATAAGAAAAGCGCGACCGAAGTGCTCCAAAGGTGCATCTCCGAAGAGGAAGGGCGGCAGCTTTTGGCCGAAATTCATGCCGGACTCGGCGGCCACCATGCCGCCGCTCGGGCGCTCGTAAGCAAGGCCTTCCGTACAGGTTTTACTGGCCGACAGCCCGAGTAGACGCACAGGACCTTGTCCAAGATTGTGTCGGTTGCCAGCTTTTTGCAAATCAAAGTCATATGCCACCTACCGCCCTCCAAACAATCCCCATAACTTGGCCCTTTGCGGTCTGGGGGCTCGATATGGTTGGACCCCTTAAAGGAGGAAGCCATAAGAAGAAATACTTGTTGGTCATGATCGATAAATTCACCAAATGGATAGAAGCCAAGCCAGTTAAAATGGCCGAGTCCGGACCTGTGATAGACTTTATATCCGGGGTCGTACACCGCTACGGTATCCCCCACAACATCATCACCGATAACGGCTCAAACTTCACAGCCGACGAGGAGAAAACCTGGTGCAGCAAAATGGGCATAAAACTTGATTACGCCTCCGTCTATCATCCCCAAACAAATGGTCAAGTCGAACGATCGAATGGTCTTATTATGAGCGACATTAAACCCAGACTAGTGCGATCCTTGAAGGAATCAGATACGCACTGGGTCGAGGAGCTCGACTCCATACTATGGGGGCTGCAGACCACGCCAAATCGCACAACCGGATACACATCATTTTTTATGGTGTACGGCGCAGAGGCAGTGCTACCCTGCAATATCATCCATGACTCACCTAGAGTGCGCATGTACGAAGAGAGAGAAGCCGAGCTAGATCGGCAGGACAGCCTAGATACCTTGGAGGAGGAGCGTGACGTCGCAAAGGCCCGTTCCGCATTCTATCAACAGCAAGCTTGAAGGTATCAAAGCAGAGAAGTACGGGCCAAAATTTGTAACATTGGCAAACTCGTTCTACCCATACCAGAGAAGAAAAAGGACAAGCTCAAGCCCAAATGGGAGGGTCCCTTCATCATTGACAAAGTTCTCACCGGAGGTGCGTACCGTTTGCATGATGCATCAGACAATCGACTTGGGCCGAACCCATGGAACGCGGCCAGACTCTGAAGATTCTACTCCTAGTGCCGAACTCTGTGTTTGTCTCCTTACCTCCGTATTCCTTTTTAAATTATACTCTCTCTCTCTCTTTTATATATATAAGCCTTAAAAGCTTCAAGTACACTTTGACCGCACACTCTGACCGCGTTTTTTCCGCTCAATATACATGGGGCTTCTTACAAAGAAGCTTAATTGTCTTCTGGGCTTTATGCCCACCACATATGCGTCACTTCTCCATATGTGCCTTTTTTCACCACTATATGCATCGATATGACTAAAGGTTTGGCCAAGCTGGGTTCCCTGGCTCTTGTGTTTATGCCCTACGTTCCCGTTAATTTGGCTAGGGCATAAGGGGAGCACCTCTGCAATTGTTACTGCCGGGTCAGCCGGATGTGTACCTCAGACTGGGTGAAGCCGAAAGCTAGCGTTCTTAAGGGAATATTCGGTCGGTAAACAAAAGATGTATTTTACCTATTACAAAACATGCCCCCAGATGCTTATATCCTGCGTAAATTTTCGCAGTTTGGACATGCACATCAATGCATGCACACCCAGGGAAAGGAACCCTTAACGGAACTATTCTCCCTGGAAGATGTTTCTTACTACCTATCTAATATAACATAACTAGTTGGGTACTTTTCTGTTCAAGCACTTATGACCCCTACGCCTGGTTTGCACGCGTGCCCCAGTTTTCACGTAACCGAACAGGTATTCGGATACACTCCGGACTGTCGGGTCCAGAGGTTGAAGCGAAAAGGTCCACCAAGACAAATGATTTACAATCCGGCTAGGGACAAAATGTGTCCTTCGAAGTACAAAGTCACTTAGACTGACTAAATTCTTCTTCTATACCATCCAACAGGCTGTCTAGCCTACAGTCCTGTTGGGAATACTTAGCGGCTAATGCTACCTAGTCATACACCAGATGTATAGGGATCTCCTTCCCATCTGACCCTACAGGTCCAACCTCGGCCATGTGGTTCGGGTCAGCCTTGGTGTATCGCGTCTTCACCCTGGCATAGGCTTCCCTTGCGCCTTGTCGGCATGCCAATAACTTCCATAATCGGAAGCGCTGCCGCGCTCCCTTGAGCATCTCCACAAGCTCCCCCATGCCTCCTGGCAGGGAGATGGATGGCCATAAGGCCTGGGCAATACCCTGCATCACCTACCGAACTTGTTCATGCAGTTGTGAGAGCTCCTGCAAGAGATCGCCAGTAGACCCAGGCATCTCCTCTTTGAGACGACCTGTCAACATACCTACAGACATAATTCTGTTAGCACGCTTCTTTGCCGAACGTCATAGTGGTTCGTTAGAGCACCTACTGAATATGCCGCGCCGAAGCCTCCTATTCTCCTTTACGGAGTCAGCAAGCTGGGCTCGAACATCCTTTAATTCGACGTCCAGTCCGGTGTTCGTGTCCTGGAGAGTATTTTTCTTTATAACCTTTGTAAGCACACGTTCGCCAGCCTTCTGCTGTCGCCGAACATGTTTCTCATCCTCTGGTATGATCTCCGGATTGCCTCCGGGATTGTGTGCATGATGTATTGTTAGATTTGCATTCATGCCGAATACTAAACTGGTGCATGCCATTATTTTCGATCAAAACAAGTATTACCAGATGGGGCCTTCGTAGACTCCTCCCTCACGGCAATTGCGGACCGCAGTTGGCCCTTGCACTCCTCCAGCTCTTTAGATAACTGGGTATTCTTCTCTGTCAGAACCTATGCACACGAGGATCCTTAAATTAGTTGTGCTAACTGTTTCAAGTCTCAGGGGCTACTGATATACATACTTATCAATTTTTCTTACCCGAATATCCTTTACGTAGTGGTCCATGGCCCTTGCGAGGCCACCTTGAACAGCCCGGATGTATGCGTCCCCTGAGTTGAAGGCATCGAACGACTCTTCAGAGAAATTAGGGTCGCATAGTGCGGCCCGACGGCAACTATGATTCATGGCGCTCTCCACTTCGGAGTTTGTAGCGGAAACTCTATCCGCATCCTCTGTTGGAGGATCGTCCGCGTTGACCTCCGCCCTTGAGTCCGGCCTCGGAGTCTGGCTGGTGGAGGCGTGACCGGCAGGCTCTCCGGATATAGTCCGGCGAGCGCTTTTTCTGTCAGAACACAATGGACATTGTTATATTTTAACGATGATAATTTCGTGGCAGGTTTTTAAACATACCTTTGCAACGGCGTCTCGGTCCTGACCGCCTTTCTTTTAAGGCTACTCGGGTTCGGTGCCCCTTGTTGGCGAGTCACCGTGGGTTCGGCTTGGCGCCCCAATGGCCTTCCCTGTAAGATGCAACACATGTGTGGTGGGTAAGGTGTTAAGAGGGAATCCTTTTTGGAAGTTGGGACTCTGGCTTTACTTACATGGGATACAGGGAGTAGGCCAGGATAATCAGCTATGATGGCCACCAACACACCATCGCAGCTGAACTGATAAAATGTCCTGTCAACGAGCTCCACAAATGTGTCAGGATCTTCTTTGAGTCCGGGGTCGAGGGCCCGGTTGGGGTCCTCTGGCTGTGGAGATGGGCTGTGAACATCCCTGATAGCTCTTCGCAGTTCCTGCTATGAATTGACGAAGTAAACAATTGTGCTAAAAATGTGGGAAAGACTGGAATAAGAGATAGCAACTCACCCAGCTTGGGGTGTTGTACATGGAGAATCCATCCCATGGCTTGATATGGATGAACTCCTCCTCTTCTCCTTTATACAAATCGGACGGTATCTTTGCCAGAGCGGCGGGAGAGTCCGAACCTTTATGGCTGCAGCGGGTGGCATCGTCTTCTCCATTGAAGTGCCACATGGGTTTTCCCCGATATTGAAGTGGCTGCACTCCCCGCATTATACATATGGACATAACCTCAATTATTGTCAGTCCTGATTTGGCCAGCGTATTTATCCTGTCCATCAGGAAAAGGATCTCTCTGTTATCTTCCTCCTGGGGGCTCCTGGGGCGCCAGCTGTGGCGTTTCTTCAACGGGGCATTTACAAACTTGGGAAGGCCTTTCCAAATAGGGTCCGGAAGAGGGACATCCTCCATGTAGAACCACTCTGAAGGCCAGTCTTCGGATATCTTCTTCAGGGTACCGGATAGGTATCCGGTCCCGGCGATGCACCATATTTCGGCTCCGCCCACTTGATATACCGACCCCTCTTGAGTGTGGGGTACGAGGCAGAATAGCCTCTTCCACAGCTCGAAATGAGCTTCGCAACCCAGAAATAGCTCGCAGAAGGCAACGTAGCCTGCGATATGCAGTATGGAGGCTGGGGTAAAGTTATGCAGCTGGAGGCCGTAGAACTCCAGGAGCCCACGGAGGAAAGGATGGATTGGAAATCCGAGTCCCCTCAGCAAATAGGGGACGAAGCATACCCGCTCTCCCTTGGATGGGTTTGGAGAGCTCTCCGCTTGCTCCCCGACATTATAAGTGGCTAGTCCAGCTCGGACGGGGACCATGTACACAGTAGGAGAAACCCCTTGGTCTGCAACTCTACTAGTCGGCTGTGGGGGACAGAACATTTCTCCCAATCGCCTGGCCTAGTGCTACGGGAGCGAGAGGAGGAACCGCGACAACCGGCCATGGTGGTATGGATTTTTCCGGGAGCGCTCTGATGAATACTCGCTGGGAGGAGATGGTGTGATTTGGATCTGAGGATCCCCGTCTCTTTAAATAGATGATTTACTCGCATGGTCGGGGTGGAAAATGTAAAAACGCCTCGACTTCTCGCATTCGCTCGACACGTGGAGACAGCCATTATTAAAGCACATAAGCCAAGGAGCGCGACATTGATGAGGAGCCGGACACTGCTCGTTACAACGATTCTCTGGAGAATTTGGAGAAGAACCCGCCTTGTAATGCCGAAGACAATCTGCGCGCCGGACTCGTCGTCATTGAATCCTGGTTCAGGGGCTACTGAGGGAGTCCTGGATTAAGGGGTCCTCGGACAGCCGGACTATATACTTTGGCCGGACTGTTGGACTATGAAGATACAAGATTGAAGACGTCGTCCCGTGTCCGAATGGAACTCTCCTTTGCGTGGAAGGCAAGCTTGGAAATTCGGATATGTAGATCCCTTTCTCTGTAACTGACTCTGTGTCACCCTAGCCCCCTCCGGTGTCTATATAAACCGGAGGGTTTAGTCCATAGGACAACAACGATCAGAATCATAGGCTAACTTCTAGGGTTTAGCTCTACGATCTCATAGTAGAACAACTCTTGTAATACTCATATCATCAAGATCAATCAAGCAGGAAGTAGGGTATTACCTCCATCGAGAGGGCCCGAACCTGGGTAAACATTGTGTCCCCTGTCTCCTGTTACCATTAGCCTTAAACGCATAGTTCGGGACCCCCTACCCGAGATCCGTCGGTTTTGACACCGACACCCGCGCCCCGCAACCGTAGTAGGGATTCTTGTGATCCCGTTGGTTTCATTTTCCACCGACAGTGTCGTCCCGCGAGCTCCACACCATCACGGCACAAACTTGATGATATTAACGATGGACGTCGTCCTAGCGAGCTCGGCGTCGCCATCCATCACAACACGACAGCGGCAACCTCGCTAGCTCCATGCCTCCGTCCTCCATAGCACTAGTTTGATGAAGAAGACGATGGGCATTGTCCTAGCAAGCTCCGAGTTGCCATCCTCCATGGCACGCGGCGGCATCCTCGCGAGCTTCATGCCTCCGGGCTCCAGCTTGATGATGTTGACGTTGGCGGCGCCCTCCTTGCGAGCTCCACGCCATGATCTTCCGTGGCAATGGGTTGATGATGTTGGCGATGGGCATTGTCTTGACGAGCTCTGTGTCACCGTCCTCCGTGGCCCCATCTTGACGAATTGGATATCCGCGGTGTCCCTAGCTCCACAACGTCGTCCTCGGTGGCTTCAGCTTGATGGCGAAAGTGACAGGCATTGTCTTGATGATCTCCACACCTCCATTCTTCATGGCGCCGGCTTGATTGAAGGTCAGCGGCCACGTCACCAAGGGCGGACACCAAAAGGAGACCAGCGAGCTGCGCGCCGCCAACACCGCTGATATGCCGTCGTATTCAATGTCTCGGTGTGGTGAAGTACAAAAGCAGCCTCATCGCATTGGTGATCTTTATGAAGATGATGATAGTACCGTTGAAGTTCCGCAAGTTCACGAGCTCAACCGCGCCACCACCGTTGGGCGTGTCGTCCGTCACCTCCATTGTACCATAGAGAGAGAAGAGGGTGTGCTAATGCTCAATCATGATCGCCGCTAGTAAATCCATCGAGGGCGTGTGTACAAGGGCGCCACCGCGCTTCTCCTTGGCGCATGGGCCTTCACCATGGGTGTGTCCTCCACATGTGCATCTCCCTCCTGGACGTGTGTTGGACTTTCATGCCGTCTCTCCGCCGAGTGTGTTTGCTGTGTGAAGCCTTTGCCCTTCTCCCGCCTCGGGCGCACACGTCACGTGTGCCCATCACCTCCTGCTGCTGCTCGGACCCTCTGCAAAATAGCCGAGAACACATAGAAAAAGAAAGATTATTGCAACTTTCACACACGCGGCCGCCATGGATGCGTCCGCTACCATGGACGCGTTCTCCTGAGTGCACAACCCATCTTGCTCTTCTCATGTACAAACGCCGCCCGCCACGCCTGGTTGTGTTTGTGAGTTCTTTGGACGTTGCCGCGATGGGCGCGTCTCCTTCTCCCGTACGTAGCCCTCTTCTCCTCCTGTGTGTCCCTCGTGGGCATGTTCCGTCCTCCGTGTCCAGGGCCAGCACATCGGCTGCCCAAACGAGGCACGCAGGAGGAGCTGCGGCAACTCATCCATGTACTGCTCCAGGAGTCTTGTACGTGCATGTGTTTCCTCACCTGGTACACAAGAGAAATAGATGTATGTCTTTAGTATTATGCTAACCTGAGAGATGGAACTCCATGCGTGTTGCATCCTTGAGACACGCTCAATCCAACGATGCTGGTGATGCGGCGCTGGTGTCGGCGCAGTCGCCAGCAGATAAGGGGACGTGTGTGTTGACCGGTGAGCATGCCGCCCCTAGAGGCGCGTCCTTCCCACTGCCTCGGTATCCCGACCGAGTGCCTTCCTCCGAAGAAGCTGCTGCTGGTTTCCCCTCTCGTCGACGCTGCCGCCCACGGCACGTCTTCTCCTGACTCCTTTCCTCTGCTATGTGAGATGTCCTTCATCCGGCTGGCCTCCCCTGCGTACGTTGTTCTTCTGTATTTATATGCCGAAAGGAACGGCCGTGCTCGGTTCGATTTTGATTGGAAAGATTCTAGCTTTCCATCTTA
This sequence comes from Triticum dicoccoides, assembly GCF_002162155.2. Classification (NCBI taxonomy): domain Eukaryota; kingdom Viridiplantae; phylum Streptophyta; class Magnoliopsida; order Poales; family Poaceae; genus Triticum; species Triticum dicoccoides. The sequence goes on from NC_041391.1 coordinate 341,750,966, forward strand.
AATCCATCTTTCCAATATGCATAATCTTCTTGCCTTGCACGCATGCTCAAGGAAAGGAAAATAAACCTGATACATACCTTCTTAGTTACGTGATGCATGCCTTTCAAAGACGGCTGCCTTTGTTTCCAATTTTTTAATAACATGCTGATTATAGGATCGGACCATCCCATGCCAACCGTCACGTACATGTTCTAAGTGTGCCTTGCACCGGGTATTTTAGATACTTATATATGTGCACGCTTTCTGGCCGGCCGCAGATACTGTACATATACAAAGTTGAATGATGGCCAGCCCAAGATAAATGGATGCATGCATGCATTATTACTATTACGTAGGCAGCCCTATCGTGCACACATGTGCAAAGTTTCAAAGGATCAACATGCAATAATGATTTACGTATAGACACGTATCTTTAAGTGCTGCATTATTCAATTTCCCTCTGTATAGCCGACATAAAAAATCATAAAAATATTACTTTATATAATAGTGCACAAAAACTCGTCGAACAAATGCCCCCTCATCGAGTAGAGCTTGAGTGCGAAGCAAATCGAGCTTGACTCGACGAATAATTTTTTTTCGCTTTACTTGGCGCATGGTCCATATGCGGCCCGAAGAACTGGTTTGGAGTTGACATCTTCGTGACGATGTGCGCACCATTCTGAAGATGATTGATTAGTAACAATGTGTCTTAGTGTAGGTATGATCCTCCACGTGTGTACTTTAGGGTTTTTTTGCATCATATAACTAGCACGATGTCAATCAACCGAGCAACCCTGTGTCATCTTCATTCCATGGGGAAATAACATGCCTAGTCCTGAAAACAAAATTCTTTTTTTACCAATCTTGTTGCGACCGTCTAGCTGCTACGGTGCGAGCCGACTTGATTGGAGGGTTTCACATATTCACACTAGCCGCACTGGCGCCTTGCACTGCTCCCATGATCTCTTTGTGTTGATGTAGGCGAGGCATCAGTAGACCATCGATAGTTCCCCTTCATTGAGTGAATCATCACCATTCATGGCATGACAATTCTGGTGGTACTCTAGGATGCCTTCGGCCTTACGAATGATTGAGGGGTTGATGTTGCCCCCATGCTTCATTGTTGTTGAAGACGAGGCCACGGAGACACATCGGCGCCACCTTCATGAGCGCAGGTGTTGCATTCTGGTGCCCATCGTGTGTGTCAGTGTAGAACGTCGGTTGTCGGGGTGTCGTCGGCATTGTCATGGATGCATGGTATTGCTGCCCCCAAACACCCATGATGTAGGTCGATGAAGTGGTTTGTCGTCGGAATGCCGTCGACGATGATAGCAAACACCTCTCCATGGCTCCAAAGATGTTGGAGGAGCACAACTAGGAACACCAAACAAAACAGGCGAAAAAGAGAGGGAATTTTTTTGCGGGTTTTAAAATGTTGGCTTTCCTGTTATACACCAGCTATAGGCATGATATCCGAGAAGGCTACCGAAAGAATTGTCATTGGGAACCATCGAAAGACCTTAAATAGCTTTGGTGTACGTGTATGAAGACGTCGTGTTTCAGGATGCTTCCGAGAGGCAACAAAAATTCATACTCTAGCCCATAATCATACTGAGGGCCCCAACAGCTCAACATGCCCCCTGCACACGCCCCATGAGCCCAGAGACTTGGGTGTGATAAGTTCAGGGTAAATGGTTTTGGGACAACAGCTTGGCGATTTTCCTTCATGCATATTGAGGGGTGGTGAACAGCTACCTTCCGCCTTCCTTCCAGTGGGTTCCTTACTGCTTGGGAACGCTTGATTGCTTCTTGGACTATTTGGATTTTATTCCTTGAATTTGCTTCTTGGACTTTCGGAATTTCATCTTATTGCTCACGCGGATGATTGATTGGCCGCGGACTTCATGGACTTGCTTTAACATTCGGCTCGAACTTCTTGAGTTCTCTTTTTCCATGATTTCTAGGGGACTCACCTTGGGAATTTGGAAGGGAACTGTTCACCTCTGTGGACTAGGAAAAACCCTCTAGCACTTTATCTGGGGCTTCTGGTGGTGCACCCCAGGGTTGCCATGTGACTACGCACCAAAGCAACTTGTGTTGGCTCAGGCAGCCCTCCATGATCTTTTTCTATAGTCTTCCCTAGAGTGTGAGCCTCTATGAACACGAGGCATGCTGGGAAACATGAAGAGCGTGGGGTCTCAATACTCAGAAGTTCCTAGGTAATCATCTCCGCTGCCTCCGGAAGCATACACCTGGTACGTGTCGTGCATTGTGGGTGTAGGAGCCGCTCCACCTGCAAATCGACACATTGTCCCGCCCTCCAACAAGTCCTAGGGTAGCCGAAACTTCAAACAACAACGTAGTGCGATAGGGGGAAGCCATTTTTTGTTGGATGTAGTCTGTAAAAATTAGGGAAAACTAGATATATCCACGAAATGCAAAGGAGAATGCATCATGGATCCGATAGCCCATAGAAAACATTTCCCCAATAAAAATCCGAAAGGCAACAAAAGAAGCAAAATTTCAAGAAAAATATTTTTCGAGGAACCTTCCATTGATTGGGGGCATAGGTCGGACTCCCTAGGAATCGACGAGCTGGTATGCTTCCCCATCATAGACTTGCTCAACGAAATATGGTCCGTCCCACTTTTGCTCGAACTTGCCCTTCGTCTTGTGTATCACTACGATGGGTCGGCTAACACGAGGACCAACTCACCTTTTGAAAGACGCATTTCTTGACGAGCTTGTCGTAAGCTCTCACCACATTCTGGCGGTAAAGCTCCAGGTTCTGCAGGGCATGAAGTCGCCCCACTTCAAGGGCGTCGAGCACCTGAAACCGCAGTTGTACATGTTCGTCTAGGGTGATCTCATCTTGGATAGCCACACTCAAAGGGTGTAGTTGGACCTCTAGTGGTAGGACCGCCTCACTCCCATAAACGAGAGAAAACGAGGTTGCCTCTGTTGGGGTGTGAACTGTAACGCGGTACGCCCAGAGGGACTCGAAGAGATGATCATGTCAGTCTCTCATTTTCCTTTTCACCGTCTTTTTGAGTATCTTGCCGAGTGTCTTGTTGAAGGATTGCTCCGTTGGCATAGTGTAGATGGTGGGGATGTGTTAATGAAGTGAAAGGGAGAGCGGTATGCCCATCGCTCCGGCTCTGCTTAGCCGCATCCCTCCGTCTTATCATTGCCTGATGATGAAGTGGGTGGCCTTCGCCTCGTCGGTGCCCGGCCTGGTGGTGTCTGCCTTGTCGGTGTCAGACTGGATGACTTGTGTTTGCCTCGTCGGTGCCTGGCAAGATAGGGATTGCTTCATCAGGAAAAGACATGCGCTAGTCTACAACTTGTCCTCGCCGGTGCTTGAGCGATGTTGTGGACTTGTGTCATGTGGGTGTTGGGGTAGATGTTGACGATGTTGCTGCCTCAACAAGATGCAATGTCAAATTAGCATGAAACCATGCATGGTGGCCTTGGACGGGCTTCATCTAAGCAAAAGTGTAGAGATCGAGCTCCGCCTCAGTGGCAGCATAGAAGGCACGCCTGCCTTGGGCGAGCTCTGTGTTGGTGTAGATGTCGCCCCACTTTAGGCGAGCTCTATGTCAGTGACGGGGTCAACGTTGTTCCCACCTCAGGAAAGCTGCTTTTCCAATGGCGTAGATGGCGCCCTTCCCTGGAGGAGCTCCGTATCAGCAACAGTATGGCCGGTGCTCCGCCTCAGTGGCATTATAAATGACACCTCACCTGGGGTGAGCTTGTGCCGGTGATGATGTAGGCAGTGTCCCCAACTTAGCATGTTCAACAACGTAGATTGCACGACACCTTGGACATGCTCCGTGTCGACGATAGTGTAGACCGATCCCTGGATGGGCCAAGCTCCGCCTGGGCTGTAGTGTCAACCAAGCCCTGCTTTAGGCAAGCTCCATGTAGATGGTGGTGTAGATGGTGCCTCAACATTGATAGGCTGCATGTCGATGGTGTTGTAGGTGTCCTGCCTTGGGTGAGCTCCATGTTGTGGGAGGTTGACGATGCCCCGCCTCGGATGAGCTTCGAGATGGTGTAGAATATGCCCGCTGTTAGGCGAGCTCCGTGTCAACCACGATTCAAAAGGTACGCCGTCCTTGGGCAGTATCGTAGGACATGTAGACGGCACCCAACTTTATGCGAGCTCCCTGTTGACGATGGTTTAGAAGGTGCTCCGCCTTCGAGCTTGCTCCGTGTTGGTAGTGGTGTAGACGGTACCCTGTCTTTAGCCAAATCTGTGTCGATGGAGGTGAAATAGGAGCCCTGCCTAACGGAGCTCCGCATCGGTGGAGGTGGATGGCGCCCATCTTGGAGGCACTCCATGTTGACAAAGGTGTAGTCGGTGCCCCACCTTAAGACCACTCAATGTCGGTGATGGTGTGGACGCTACCCCTCCTTGGATGAGTGATGTATCACCTATGGCGAGCTCCGGGTGGTGGCTGCATTGATGACCCTTCACCTGGAGAGTACGGGGCGATGCAAGGTGTCGAGTTGATGATGCAGCTCTGTCTGCCTATCATCTGGAGTTGTGACCGAGCTCCCCATTAGGATGAGACGCAAGTCGTGATGGAAGTGTTTTCCATGGAGGGTCCCATGGCCGCCACCGTTGAGTGGGTTGACCTTCCTCGCATCATCTTGGTGTCTTGACCATTGGTTCCAGCATAGGGGCATATCAGATGCCCCCTGTTCTAATTGGCGAGTTGGTGAAGACTATCATCGAGGCTCACATGTTGAGTACAATGACATAGATTGGCGCCTCGTCCTACCTGCAACCATGAGCCTATGCGGGTTGTGGGAGATGGCCTCCAAGCCTTCAGGTAGCTTGACCTTGGTGCGTCGTGGTGTCGGTGTTGGCGCGGCTTCGAATGGGAGCCGGTCCAGGTAACAACATGAAGGGATGCCGCACTTTCCCTCTTGTTGGCAGTATTAGAGTGGAGGCATTGAGCTGCCTCCACGTCTCCATGGATGTCTGCCCTTGATGAGTCCTTCAACAGAGTGTGCCTCCAGCATTAGCTCGTGGCGCTCCATCGTCTTTGTGGCCGCCCGCCTTTGCGTCCTCTTTGACTGCACAGTTTGAATCTACGCAGGATCTTGGGCTTGTACATGTAGACCTTGGCGCCATGCTTCATGAAGACCATAGGTGGCAATGATCCGTACTAAAGGAAATATGCCCTAGAGGCAATAATAAAGTTATTATTTATTTCTTTATATCATGATAAATGTTTATTATTCATGCTAGAATTGTATTAACCGGAAGCATGATACATGTGTGAATACATAGACAAACATACCGTCACTAGTATGCCTCTACTAGACTAGCTCATTAATCAAAGATGGTTATGTTTCCTAACCATAGACACGAGTTGTCATTTGATTAACGGGATCACATCATTAGTAGAATGATGTGATTGACATGCCCCATTCCGTTAGCTTAGCACTTGATTGTTTAGTATGTTGCTATTGCTTTCTTCATGACTTATACATGTTCCTACAACTATGAGATTATGCAACCCCCGTTTACTGGAGGAACACTTTGTGTGCTACCAAACGTCACAACATAACTGGATGATTATAAAGGACCTCTACAGGTGTCTCCAAAGGTACATGTTGAGTTGGCGTATTTCGAGATTAGGTTTTGTCACTCCGATTGTCGGAGAGGTATCTCTGGGCCCTCTCGGTAATGCACATCACTATAAGCCTTGCAAGCAATGTAACTAATGAGTTAGTTACGGAATGATGCATTACATAGCGAGTAAAGAGACTTGCCGGTAACGAGTTTGAACTAGGTATTGAGATACCGACGATCGAATCTCGGACAAGTAACATACCACTGACAAAGGGAACAACGTATGTTTTTATGCGGTTTGATCGATAAAGATCTTCGTAGAATATGTAGGAGCCAATATGAGCATCGAGGTTCTGCTATTGGTTATTGACCGGAAACGAGTTCTCGGTCATGTCTACATAGTTCTCGAACCCGTAGGGTCCGCACGCTTAAGGTTTCGATGACAAATATATTATGAGTTTATGAGTTTTGATGTACCGAAGTTTGTTTGGAGTCCCGGATGAGATTACGGACATGACGAGTTGTCTCGAAATGATCGAGATATGAAGATTGATATATTGGAAGCCTATATTTGGATGTCGGAAGTGTTCCGGGTGAAATCGGTATTTTACCGGAGTACCAGGAGGTTACCGGAACCCCCCGGGGGCTAAATGGGCCTACATGGGCCTTAGTGGAGAAGAGGAGAGGAGGCAAGGGCTGGGCCGCGCGCCCCTCCCCCTAGTCCGAATAGGACAAGGAGAGGGGGGCCGCGCCCCCCTTTCCTTCCTCTCTCCCTCCTCCTTCCCCCCTTCTCCTAGTCCAACAAGGAAAGGAGGGAGTCCTACTCCCGGTGGGAGTAGGACTCCCCTTGGCGCGCCCCTCCTTGGTCGGCCACCCCCTCCCCCTTGGCTCCTTTATATACGGGGGCAGGGGCACCTCTAGACACAACAATTGATCTCTTGATCTCTTAGCCGTGTGCGGTTCCCCCCTCCACCATAGTCCTCGATAATATTGTAGCGGTGCTTAGGCGAAGACCTGTGACGATAGAACATCAAGATCGTCACCACGCCGTCGTGCTGACGGAACTCTTCCCAGACATTCTGCTGGATCGGAGTATGGGGAGCATCATCGAGCTGAACGTGTGCTAGAACTCGGAGGTGCCATAGTTTCGGTGCTTGATCGGTCGGACCGTGAAGACGTACGACTACATCAACCGTATTTTTCTAACGCTTCCGCTTTCGGTCTACGAGGGTACGTGGACAACACTCTCCCCTCTTGTTGCTATGCATCACCGTGATCTTGCGTGTGCGTAGGAATTTTTTTGAAATTACTACGTTCCTCACAGTGGCATCCGAGCCTAGGTTTTATGCATAGATGTTATATGCACGAGTATAACACAAGTGAGTTGTGGTCGATACAAGTCATACTGCTTACCAGCATGTCATACTTTGGTTCGGCGGTATTGTTGGATGAAGCGGACCAGACCGACATTACGCGTACGCTTACGCGAGACTGGTTCTACCGACGTGCTTTGCACACAGGTGGCTGGCAGGTGTCAGTTTCTCCAACTTTAGTTGAACCGAGTGTGGCTACGTCTGGTCCTTGCGAAGGCTAAAACAACACTAACTTGATGAACTATCGTTGTGGTTTTGATGTGTAGGTAAGAGCGGTTCTTGCTCAGCCCATAGCAGCCACGTAAAATTTGCAACAACAAAGTAGAGAACGTCTAACTTGTTTTTGCAGGGCATGTTGTGATGTGATATGGTCAAGACGTGATGCTATATTTTATTGTATGAGATGATCATGTTTTGTAACCGAGTTATCGCCAACTGGCAGGAGCCATATGGTTGTCACTTTATTGTATGAAATGCAAGCGCCCTGTAATTGTTTTACTTTATCACTATGTGGTAGTGATAGTCGTAGAAGCAATAGATGGTGGAACGACAATGATGCTACGATGGAGATCAAGGTGTCGCGCCGGTGACGATAGTGATCACGATGGTGCTTCAGAGATGGAGATCACAAGCACAAGATGATGATGGCCATATCATATCACTTATATTGATTGCATTTGATGTTTATCCTTTATGCATCTTATCTTGCTTTGATTGACGGTAGCATTATAAGATGATCTCTCACTAATTATCAAGAAGTGTTCTCCCTGGGTATGCACCGTTACGAAAGTTCTTCGTGCTGAGACACCATGTGATGATCGGGTGTGATAGGCTCTACGTTCAAATACAACGGGTGCAAAACAGTTGCACACGCGGAATACTCAGGTTAAACTTGACGAGCCTAGCATATACAGATATGGCCTTGGAACACGGAGACCGAAAGGTCGGGCGTGAATCATATAGTAGATATGATTAACATAGTGATGTTCACCATTGAAAACTACTCCATCTCACGTGATGATCGGACATAGTTTAGTTGATTTGGATCACGTGATCACTTACATGACTAGAGAGATGTCTGTCTAAGTGGGAGTTCTTATGTAATATGATTAATTGAACTTAAATTTATCATGAACTTAGTCCTGGTTGTATTTTGCAAATTATGTTGTAGATCAATAGCTCGCGTTGTTGCTTTCATATGTTTATTTTGATATGTTCCTAGAGAAAACTGTGTTGAAAGATGTTAGTAGCAATGATGCGGATTGGATCCGTGATCTGAGGATTGTCCTCATCGCTGCATAAAAGAATTATGTTCTTGATGCACCGCTAGGTGACAGACCTATTGCAGGAGCAGATGTAGACGTTATGAACGTTTGGCTAGCTCAATATGATGACTACTTGATAGTTTAGTGCACCATGCTTAACGGCTTAGAATCGGGACTTTAAAGACGTTTTGAACGTCATGGGCCATATGAGATGTTCCAGGAGTTGAAGTTAATATTTCAAGCAAATACCCGAGTTGAGAGATATGAAGTCTCCAACAACTTCTATAGCTAAAATATGGAGGAGAATTGCTCAACTAGTGAGCATGTGCTAAGATTGTCTGGGTACTACAATCGCTTGAATCAAGTGGGAGTTAATCTTCCAGATAAGATAGTGATTGATAGTGTTCTCTAGTCACCATCACCAAGTTACTAGAACTTCGTGATGAACTATAGTATGCAAGGGATGCCGAAAATGATTCCCGAGCTCTTCGTGATGCTGAAATCAACGAAGGTAGAAATCAAGAAAGAGCATCAAGTGTTGATGATTGACAAGACCACTAGTTTCAAGAAAAGGGCAAAGGGAAAGAAAGGGAACATCAAGTAGAATGACAAGCAAGTTGTCACTCCCGCGAAGAAGCCCAAAGCTGGACCAAAGCCTGAAACTGAGTGCTAACACTGCAAAGGAAATGGTCACTAGAAGCAGAAATGCCCTAAATATTTGGTGGATAAGAAGGATGGCAAAGTGAAATATATTTGATATACAGGTTATTGATGTGTGCCTTACTAGTGTATATAGTAGCCCCTGAGTATTTGATACTTGTTCGGTTGCTAAGATTAGTAACTCGAAATAGGAGTTACAGAATAAACAGAGACTAGTTAAAGGGGAAGTGACGATGAGTGTTGGAAGTAGTTCCAAGATTGATATGATCATCATCACACACTCCCTATACTTTCGGGATTAGTGTTAAACCTAAATAAATGTTATTTGGCGTTTGCATTGAGCAAGAATATGATTTGATCATGTTTATTGCAATACGGTTATTCATTTAAAGTCAGAGAATAATTGTTGTTCTATTTACATGAATAAAACCTTCAATGGTCATACACCCAATGAAAATAGTTTTGTTGGATCTTGATCGTGGTAATACACATATTCATAATATTGAAGCCAAAAGATGCAAAGTTAATAATGATAGTGCAACTTATTTGTGGCACTGTCGTTTAGGTCATATTGGTGTAAAGTTCATGAAGAAAATCCATGCTGATGGGCTTTTGGAATCACTTGATTATGAATCAGTTGATGCTTGCGAACCATGCCTCATGGGCAAGATGACTAAAACTCTGTTCTCCGGAATAATGGAGCGAGCAACTGACTTATTGGAAATAATACATACTGATGTATGTGATCCGATGAGTGTTGATGCCCGCGGCGGGTATCATTATTTTCTGACCTTCACAGATGATTTGAGCAGATATGGGTATATCTACTTGATGAAACATAAGTCTGAAACAGTTGAAAGGTTCAAAGAATTTCAGAGTGAAGTGGAAAATCATCGTAACAAGAAAATAAAGTTTCTATGATCAGATCATGGAGATGAATATTTGAGATAAAAGTGAGAGAGCGAACCACCAAAAAGAGAGTGAGCACCACAAGCCAAAATCGAGTGCCTCCATGATGAGTGATAAGAATAATCTAGTCCTATTTGCCACCAAAAGTGAGATGAGAGAAGTCTGTGAGAACCCATCAAGTGTTATGCACTATGTCCTTTTCTGCAAGGATGAGGCACCAAAAACTAACACCTCTCATGATCTACCTTTAGTGTTGTCTTCTCTATTGCAGGAATTCTAAGATGTATTTCCCGACGAGCTACCTCTGGGTCTACCTCTTCAAGGCATCAAACACCGCATCGACCTCATCCTCGGAGCACCCCTCCCTAAAAAGGCGCCCTACCGTGTCAACCCCGAGGAAACCAAGGAGATACAACAGCAAGTACAACAACTCATCGACAATTGGCCATGTACGCGAGAGCTTGAGCCCATGTGTTGTACCAGTAATCCTTGTTCCCAAGAAAGATGGTACTTATCGCATGTGTTTTGATTGTAGACCTATCAATGCTATCACGGTCTGATATAGGTATCCTATTCCTCGCCTTGACGACATGTTAGACGAACTTAGTGGAGCCACCATTTTCTTCTAAAATTGATCTTAAAAGTGGCTATTACAAATCCGCATAGAAGAAGGTGACGAACGGAAAACCGCATTTAAAACAAAATTTGGCCTATATGAATGCCTTATTATGCCAATGGGTTTATCCGAAGCACCCGGTACCTTTATGCATGTTATGCATTTTGTTCTTCGCCCCTACATCGGCGTATTTGTTGTGGTCTATTTCGATGATATCCTTGTTTTTAGCAAATCTCTCAAAGATCATGTCACCCATCTTAGAACCGTTTTACAAACTCTTCGAAAAGTGTGTCTTTATTCTAACATGGAGAAATGCAAATTTGGTGTCGACAAGCTCATTTTCTTGGGTTTCGTTGTGTCTTCTAATGGTGTGCGTGTAGATGAATCTAAGATCAATGCTATTAAAACTTGTACACAACAAACCAACTTGCAACAAGTGCGAAGTTTCCTAGGCTTAGCCGGTTTCTATCGTAGATTTGTTAAGGATTTTAGCACCATTGCATCCCCTTTACATGCTTTGAAAAATAAGAATGCATCTTTCGTTTGGGGACCATCCCAAAACACCGCATTCAATGAGCTTAAGAATTTGCTTACACATGCTCATGTGCTTGTTTTGCCCAATTTTGACAAAACTTTTGAAGTTCATCGCGATGCTAGTGGCAATGGTATAGGAGGTGTGTTAATGCAAGAGAAGCTCCCTATTGCTTAATTTAGTGAGAAACTTTCCGGAGCGCAACTTAATTATCCCATCTATGACAAAGAGCTATATGCTTAAGTGCGAGTTTTCCGTGATGGGAACATTATCTTCGCCCCCATGAATTTGTCATTCATACTGACCATGAAATGCTTAAGTACCTTAAGGGTCAAACTAAGTTGAACAAGCGTCATGCTAAGTGGAGTGACTTCATTGAGTCATTCCCTTATGTCATTAAATACATGAAAGGCAAAGAAAATGCTGTGGCGGATGCGCTTTCCCACAAATGCATGCTTGTTACTAAACTTGAATTGAATGTCATTGGCTTTGAGCACATAAAAGACTTGTATGCGCATGATCCTACTTTTCCTATTCCTTATGACAAATGTTTGACGCATTCATCTTGGGAACGCTATTACATCAAAGATGAGTATCTTATGAGAGCTAACAAATTATGTACCCCGAGTCTTCTCTTCATTTGTTACTTTTGCCATAGGCTCATGGAGGAGGACTTATGGGACACTTTGGACGGGACAAGACATTTGCCACGCTCTCCAAGTACTACCTTTGGCCCAAGATGTTTCGCAATGTTTCACGTTTCACCAACCGATGCTCTGCATGTCGCAAAGCTAAGTCTAAAGCTCAATCCCATGGTCTCTATATGCCACTTCCAATTCCATATCAACCATGTGAAGATATTAGCATGGATTTTGTGCTTGGATTGCCTAGAACTCGAAATGGCAAAGATTCCATGTTTGTTGTTGTGGACCGATTCTCTAAGATGGCTCATTTCATTCCTTGCAACAAGATAGATGATGCTTCACATGTTGCAGATCTTTTTCGTCAGGAAATCTTGCGTCTACATGGACTGCCCAAGACTATCGTATCGGACCGCGACGTCAAGTTCCTTAGCTACTTTTGGAAGACGCTATGTGCCAAGCTCGGATTCAAGCTTTTGTTCTCTTCGGCATAACATCCTCAAACCGACGGCCAAACGGAGGTCATGAACCAGACGCTATCTACTCTCCTACGCGTGTTGATCAAGAAGAACATCAAGGAGTGGGAGGAGTGTTTACCCATCGCCGAGTATGCCTACAACAGAGCAAGACACTCTACTATCGGCAAGTCCCCCTTCAAGGTCGTCTACAGCTTCAACCCATTGTCACCATTGGACATCTTGCTGCTACCACTACAAGAGCGCATAAACATGGACGCGAGTGCACGAGTGAGCTACCTTAAGAAGATGCATGAAGATACAAGGCACACCATCGAGCGCCAAGTACAACGACTCGCGACCAAGCTCAACATAAACAAGCAACCCATGATATTCGACATTGGAGAATAAGTGTGGCTGCATATTCGTAAGGACCACTTCCCCAATGAACGCAAGTCCAAGCTCCTACCTCGAGCTGATGAACCCTTCAAGGTGCTAGCACGTTACAACGACAATGCATACAAGATCGATCTCCCGTGCGATAAGTACGATGTGAGCGACGTCTTCAACGTCACAGATCTCTCTCCCTACCAAGGTGATGAGGTTTTTGATCCGAAGGCGGATCTTTTCCAGGGGGGGGGGGGAGATGATGCGGAGCATCCCACGGTCATCCCCATGGACCTACCTAGGTCTCCCACGACACCACTTGGACCAAAGACAACAGCCCAAGCAAAGGCCATTGAAACTAAGGTGAACTCGCTCCTATCCGAACCACCACTCTCTACATGTTAGACATGGCTACTACCTCAAGCGGAGACCCTATGTTTGATTAGGTACTTGGCGGAAGGCCACGGAGTAGCTACACCCAACGGACGAGACGACGAGGACACCAAGTACAAGGAACAAGAAGAGGAGCTACCATAAACTCCCCAGCCACCGGATGAGTGACACCTCTCGGACGTCCGATGCCTGGAGGCTCCAGCCGGCTAGCAGAGTCCCAGCCTGTGCACGCTCCAGCGGCCGGACGACCGGCATCGGTTGAGCGTCCGACATGCTCCAGCCACTGGACGTCTGAGCCCCTCTGGACGACTGACGCCACCCTCGTAGAATGAAAACACAGAAGTAAGGTGATCTCCGGATGACCGACGCCCCAGACGTTCGACCCCGACCGGACGTCCAACACTGCCTGACCAGAGCCAAAACATCGGAAGTCTGACGCATACCGGACACCCGAGGCCCCGCAAGACGTCGGACGACCGGTAGCTGTCGGACGTCTGATGCCCGTGTGTTGACAACATGTTGGGCCAAAGCCAATGTACCCCTTCGTCCACTTAGACTATATATACTCCTCCTCCTCCCTCTTTTAGGAGATAGAAATTTGCTCATCCACTTGATACCTTCTTCTCGGAGACCACGACCTCTACGGAGAAGATCCCCCAAGTGGATTCAAGACCCCTCACGGGAAGACCTTCAAGACCTCCTCACGGAGATGAACATGCTACTTGTATAATCCGTTGTTGACTTTGAATCATGTATCTCTTGGTGTGTTCGGATCTAGCACATGTGTAATCAAATCTTGTTTGTTTAAGTGAATCCTCTCGTGTTTCCCCTCGTGTTCTTCGCGTTCTTCATGGGATATGCTCCAAACGTGAAAGATCGGGCATCTAGGGTTCTTCCCTACATCAGGTTGGTTTAGGACCCCTCCTCCAAGGGGTCACCAACCCCCCCCCCCTCTTCCTCCATATATACAACCCTTAGGGTGTCATTTAGACTTTGGGTTTTGTTTAGATTAAAGTTCGGCACAGATGCAACTTCGCATACTTCATTTGTGTTCAACGACCAGACCAAGACGTCACAGAACACCACTTTCATTAATAAAGCTTTCCTCTTATATTTGCAATATCCAGATTGCAATCTCAGTTTATTTCTTGTTCTTGGTTTGCTCGCATGAAATAGACCCTCGTGGCCTTGTTGATCGTGCTCTGGCGTGGTCAATAACCCTCGGAAGTTGGTTTAGCGATTGCTAAGGCGCGACGTTTCGCACTTTCGTAGTTAGATCATCAAAGTATACTCCCATAGAAAACGATAATCATCTTCTCATCAAAAGACGAGACACATACGCCTTTATCAAGTGGTATCAGATTTCCAGGTTGCTCGGTGATATTTTACAATTATCGAGTCTGTTTTCCATACCTACAGTCCATGAAAAAGCCAAAAAAAATTATGGTTAGTTCATCGTATCCAAACCAATCTGAGCCATTGCATAATCTTTTCTGTTTTTGCTTTGTTGAATTTGCAATTGCATCATCATGTCAAGTAGCTGGTCTTAGTGAAGTCTTTTAGAGTTTTGAGTTCTGGTCACAAGTTGTCACGCCGCCACCGCACCATCATCATCGCCCCTGCCATATACCAGCACCGCTTATCCGCCACCTCTCTAAGTCCATATACCACCACTGGTCCGAGTGCATATATCGCCAACGATCAGAGTCCATATACCACCACCGATCAGAGTCCACATACCGCCACCAATCCAAGTCCATCTCATATTAGGTTTGCTTTTGAGATCCATCTATTTTCAGTTTCCAGGTTACTTGTCTGAGTCGGTTTCGGATTTCATCAATATTTCTCCGTCCATAGAAGAGAGGTGATTCCCAAAAATTAAGTCTCGAGACCGCCGGACATATTTTAGGCCTAAATTTTGGCGAGTCAAAATATTTTTTCTTATCCTCATCTTAGGTCACAGGGAGCGTTTGAGACACTCGCCATCATAGTGAATTTTTGTGGCACTTTTTGGTCGTCGCTGCCCTGATTTCTGAAAAAAAAATAGTCTAAAACTTTCATACCTATCCTGTTATTTTGATTTGGGAAGAGTTTTGAGATACTCGCCATTATAGTGTTTTCCGCAAACAAAAAGAAAAAAAGAGCACAAAAAAGAGAATTTTGTTCGGAGCGTGTTTTCCCCTTGTTTACATGTCGTGCCGTGATTTTTTTTAGTGTTCTAGGCTCGTGTCTCTAGTACGGTCTAGCCTAGGACCAGCACAGCACCATCGATGAGCATTTATTCAACTTTGCATATCTAAACTGATTATTGCTGACATTTTTGCTACCATACCATAAGCCTTCCTAGCTCCACATACATCTACATCGTGCGTTTGACACCACCTGGCAATCGTTTTGTCCAGGCTTTGGGAGTTTTGACTTAAACAGTTGTCGATCACCACATGCTACTAGGTAAGCACTGGTAAGAATTTGAGATTTGCTTGATGGATTTGTGACACCCCACCACCACCACTTTCGAGTAGTACGTTGGGTCATATTATTGTGTGTTCCTATTGCTGCTAACCATGACAGCATCACGAGTCATGAGACTAACTAGAAGAACAGGAAGAACAAGGCGTTACATGATAAATTTCAGCAAATGATGAGTGGACAGGTGCAAGATGTGTTGAACAGATTTGAAGAGGCCATGGAGAGGATAGATGGCAACAACAACATCAACAATGTTTGACACGAGAAAAATCTTATAACGCGACTCCGGAAGAAGGGAAGAGGGGGAGTTTGATTTCTCTCATGTGCCGGGGAAAAAGAAAAATACGGGCGTGCCAGTGTAATGTAGTACACAAAGAAAAGTGATACAGGAAACAAGTATTTCATTTATCTCTTTGGATGAACAAAATTACAAGATCCCCTAAAAAAATGGTTGCGCTCCGTGGCCTACTAGCGCGGCCTGCCTGACTATGGCGATGTGCGGTCTCCTGGTTCCCGGGGCCTCAAAAAGCTCCCAGTTAACTACTCCCGCGGGTTGCTTCGCAAGATACCTCCGATTAAGCCGTGTGGTTGTCTTCGTCGTATTTGCTTTGTGTTCTCCATGCATGATGATGACGATGGTGTGTGTGTGGTGTGGGCGGCGGCAAAGCCCGTGTCCTCGTTGGTACATGTGCCGCTCAAAACATGGCTTTGTGCTGGCCACGTACGCCCTCGCCGTCGCACCTCGTCGGTCTTGACAGCGTTGATGTAGTCGGTGTTGAAGTTGCATGGGTCCTGCTCTGCTCAGACTTCTTGACGATGTAGCGGTTTCATCGGGGTACGCAAGGGGCTCGCCTCGCGGGAGTATTTTTATGGACATCGGCGTCGGTGTAAAACCAACACTCGCTCATATCGGCAATGCTAGTGTGGTTGGTGCCTTGTCTCGACTAGACGCCGAGGTTACGACAGTCTGTGAAGATAAAGACTCCGCCTCACGAGAACGTGGAAGGTGACATCTTAGAGGGGCGTGGTGGATGCCTCGTCTTGGCTAGATGCCGTATTCGATGGTCTACCAAAACAAGGATCACGCCGCGGGGCCTAAGAAAGGTAACATCATGGAGGGGCGTGGTTGATGCCCCGTCTCAGCTAGACGTCGTATTCGGTGGTCTGCTAAGACAAGGATCACGCCACCCGTACGACAAACGAGACCTGATGCAATGAAGGGTGCACCTCGTCTCGTTTGGACGCCGTATTCGGTGGTCCAACAAGATAAGGGCGAAGCATCGCGGTGCCAAAGAAAGGTGACATCATGGAAGGGCGTGGTTGATACCCCATCCTAGCTAAACGCCGTATTAGGTGGTTTGCTAAGACAAGGAGCATGCTGCCCGTATGCTGAGACCTGTACTCCATGAAGGGTGCACCTTGTCTCGGCTGGACGCCATAGTTGGTGGTCCGCCAAGAGAAAGGAAACACATCGTAGGACCGTGGTAAGGGTCGGTGAAGACGTGTCATCGCGTAGCACCATCTATTTCATATCGCGGGCTCCATGTTGCGGCAGGACCAGGGGCGTGTGTCATCTTCTTGGGCTCCGGGTCGCGGGCTCCGTCTTGATGAGGTGGACATCGGTGGTGTCGTCCCGTGATCTCCACGCCTCCATCCATCGCGGCACTAGCTTGATGATATTAATGATGGACGTCGTCCTAGCGAGCTCGGTGTCGCCATCCATGACGGCACGACAGCGGCAACCTTGCTAGCTCCAGGCCTCCGTCCTCCATAGAACTAGTTTGATGAAGAAGACGATGGACGTCATCCTAGCAAGCTCCGAGTTGCCATCCTCCATGGCACGCGGCGGCATCCTCGCAAGCTTCATGCCTCCGGGCTCCAGCTTGATGATGTTGACGTTGGCGGTGCCCTCCTTTCGAGCTCCACGCCATGATCTTCCATAGCAACGGGTTGATGATGTTGGCAACGGGCGTCGTATTGACGAGCTTTGTGTCACCATCCTCCGTGGCCCCATCTTGACGAATTGGATATCCGCGGTGTCCCTAGCTCCACGACGTCGTCTGCGGCGGCTTCAGCTTGATGGCAAAAGTGACAGGCATTGTCTTGACGAGCTCCACACCTCCGTTCTTCATGGCACCGACTTATTTGAAGGTCGTCGGCCTCGTCACCAAGGGCGGACACCACAAAGGAGTCCGGCGGGCTGCACGCCGGCAGCACCGCTGAAATTCGGGTCGTCTTCAATGTCCTGGCGCGGTGAAGTACAAAAGCAGCCTCATCGCATTGGTGATATTTATGAAGATGATGATAGTACCGTTGAAGTGCCACAAGTTCACGAGCTCAACCACGCCACCACCTCTGGGCGTGTCGTCCGTCACCTCCATTATACCATTGAGAGAGAAGAGGGTGTGCTAACGCTCCATCATGATCGCCGCCAGTGTATCCATCAAGGGCGTGTGTACGAGGGCGCCACCGTGCTCCTCCTTAGCGCACGGGCCTTCACCATGGGTGTGTCCTCCACATGCGCATCTCCCTCCTGGGCGTGTGCTGGACTTGCATGTCGTCGCTCCGCCAAGTGCGTTTGCTGCATGAAGCCTTTGCCCTTCTCCCTCCTCGTGCGCACGCGTCACGTGTGCCCGTCACATCCTGCTGCTGCTCGGACCCTCTGCAAAATAGCCGAGAGCACATAGAAAAAGAAAGATTATTGCGACTTTGGCACACGCCGCTGCCATGGATGCGTCCGCTACCATGGACGCATTCTCCTGAGTGCACAACCCATCTTGCTCTTCTCAGGTACAAACGCCGCCCGCCGCGCCTGGTTGTGTTTATGAGTTCTTTGGACGCTGCCGCGACGGGCGCATCTCCTTCTCCCGTAAGTAACCCTCTTCTCCTCGTGTGCCTCCCTCCTAGGCATGTTCCGTCCTCCGTGTCCAGGGCCAGCACATCTGCTGCCCAGAAGAGGCATGCAGGAGGAGCTGCGGCAACTCATCCACGTACTACTCCATGAGTCTAGTACGTGCATGTGTTTCCTCACCTGGTACACAAGAGAAATAGATGTATGTATTTTGTATTATGCTAACCTGAGAGATGGAACTCCATGCATGTTGCATCCTTGACACACGCTCAATCCAACGTTGCTGGTGATGCGGCGCTGGTGCCGGCGCACTCGCCCAACAGACAAGGGGACGTGTGTATCGACCGGTGAGCATGCCTCCCCTAGAGGCGCGTCCTTCCCTCTGCCTCGGTATCCCGGCCGAGCGCCTTCCTCTGGAGAAGCTGCTGCTGGCTTCCCCTCTCGTCGATGCTGACGCCCATGGTGCGTCTTCTCCTGTCTCCTTTCCTCTGCAATGTGAGATGTCCTTCATCCGGCTGACCTCCCCTGCGTACGTTGTTCTTCTGTATTTATATGCCGAGAGGAACGGCCGTGCTCGGTTTGGTTTTGATTGGAAAGATTCTAGCTTTCCATCTTAAATCCATCTTTCCAATATGCATAATCTTCTTGCCCTGCATGCTTGCTCAAGGAAAGGAAAATAAACCTGATACATACCTTGTTAGTAACGTGATGCATGCCTTTCAAAGACAGCTGCCTTTGTTTCCAATTTTTTTAATAACATGCTGATTATAGGATCGGACCATCCCATGCCAACTGTCATGTACATGTTCTAAGTGTGCCTTGCACCCGGTATTTTAGATACGTATATATGTGCACGCTCTCCGGCCGGCCGCAGATACCGTACACAGGGCCGGTCCTGAGAATTTGGGGGCCCGGGGCGAAACTAAAACCGAGGCCCTTAACCTAAACAGCGAAGTAATGGCCTACGAAGGAAGTAGAAAAATGTGCATGTGGCTATCACAAAGGTACTCTTGGAAATGCAAAGCAATGTTTAATTTGAGGCTTGTACTGCAACAATAGGAGAATATTACATGTATGAGGTATGAAAAGGTTCATACACATGTGACTCGATGAATATACCTACAGGAAATTGGCATTAAAAATGCTGAGTTTTTTTTTTTGAAATTGCATTAAAAATACCGAGTTGGTATGCACGATTTTTAGTTCTTTGTTACTTCAAATAGAAATTAATATAGATGAGCAGATCGGTCTTATGAGTGAGGTAAAATAATTCCCTTCGCATCTTCAAAAATTATATCAACAGTACCATCATAGTGCAAATTTATTCTTACCTAGTTGTGTGAATGAGTAACTCAATAGTTAATTACCCCATTTGTGTTGTCATTGCTCAGTTCATCTGGAAACTATATGTCGTGATCATCATCCAGAGCCTCGCTCTTTGTCTTGAACTCTTTCAAATCTACACCACAACGACATCACTATTAATCCTTCATCACAAAGAAAAACATCACTATTAAACCGCTGAAACTGAAGGTTAATAATACAAACAGCGGAAGACTGGATCGGGCGCAACACTCACCTCCACAGAAGAGCGCAGCACCGGTCCGCCGCTGAGCTCCGGCGCGCCGCAGCATCTCTTGCGATCCAGGCATCCCGATTCATATGCCGCGTCTAGATGGGAGGCGAAAAGGCGGCGTGATGCGTGCGTGACGCCTCGCTCCAAGCTCCTGGATTCTGCCCAGTCAATGCGTGCGTTACGGGATGTATCAGATTATTTTTAGGCAAGCGGGATGTATCAGATGCTCCATCTATGCTAGCTACCTGGGCTAGGCTCCATAAATATTTTTACTGTGCTATACATTGGAAGCCTAATGTGTATAGATATACATACGGGGGCCCCTCCACTTGGGGGGGCCCGGGGCGACCGCCCCCCCTCCCCCCCTCAGGGCCGGCCCTGACCGTACATATACAAAGTTGAATGACGGCCAGCCCAAGATAAATGGATGCATGCATGCATTATTAGTGTTACGTAGGCATCCCTATCGTGCACACATGTGCAAAGTTTCAAAGGATCAACATGCAATAATGATTTCCATATAGGCACGTATCTATAAGTGCTCCATTATCCAATTTCCGTCTGTATAGCTTGCATAAAAAATCATAAAAGTATTACTTTATATAATAATGCACAAAAACTCGTCAAACAAATGCCCCCTCGTCGAGTAGAGCTTGAGTGTGAAGCAAATCGGGCTTGACTCGACGAATAATTTTTTTTTTCGCTTTTCTTAGCGCATGGTCCATATGCGGCACGAAGAACTGGTTCGGAGTTGACATCTCCGTGACGACATGCGCACCATTCCGAAGATGATTGATTAGTAACAATGTGTCTTAGTGTAGGTAGGACCCTACACATGTGTGTACTTTAGGTAGCTCGTTGCATCATACAACAAGCACGATGTCAATCAACCGAGCAACCTGTTTCGTCTTCGTTCCATGGGGAAAGAACATGCCTTGTCCGGAAAACAAAATTCTTTTTTTACCAATCTCGTTGCGACCGTCTAGCTGCTACGGTGCGAGCCGACTTGATTGGAGGGTTTCACAGATTCACACTAGCCGCACTAGCGCGTTGCACTGCTCCCATGATCTCTTTTTGTTAATGTAGGCGAGGCATCGGTAGACCATCGATAGTTCCCCTTCATTGAGTGAATCATCACCATTCATGGCATGACAATTCTGGTGGTACGCTAGGATGCCTTCGGCCTTACGAATGATTGAGGGGTTGATGTTGCCCCCATGCTTCATTTTTGTTGAAGACGAGGCCACGGAGACACATCGGCGCCACCTTCATGAGCGCAGGTGTTGCATTCTGGCGCCCATTGTGTGTGTCAGTGTAGAACGTTGGTTGCCCAGGTGTCATCGGCGTTGTCATGGATGCATGGTATTGCTGCCCCCAAACACCCATGATGTAGGTCGATGAAGTGGTTTGTCATCGGAATGTCGTCGATGATGATAGGAAATGCCTCTCCATGGCTGCAAAGATGTTGGAGGAGCACAACTAGGAAAACCAAACGAAAACATGCAAAAAAGAGAGGGAATTTTTTTGTGGGTTTTAAAATGTTGGCTTTCCCGTCACCGGCTATAGGTGTGATATCCAAGAAGGCTACTGAAAGTCTTGTCATTGGGAACCGTCGAAAGACCTTGACAATTGCAACTCAATAACTTAAATAGCTTTGGTGTACGTGTATGAAGATGCCGTGTTTCGGGATGCTTCCGAGAGGCAACAAAAATTCATCCTCTAGCCAATCATCATACTGAGGGCCCCCACAGCTCAACATGCCCCCTGCACACGCCCCATGAGCTCTGAGATTTGGGCGTGATAAGTTTAGGGTAAATGGTTTTGGGACAACAGCTTGGCGATTTTCCTTCATGCATATTAAGGGGTGGTGAACAGCTACCTTCCGCCTTCCTTCCAGTGGGTTCCTTACTGCTTGGGAACGCTTGATTGCTTCTTGGACTGTTGGGATTTTCTTTCTTGAATTTGCTTCTTGGACTTTCAGAATTTCATCTTATTGCTCATGCGGATGATTGATTAGCCGCGGACTTCATGGACTTACTTTGACATTCGGCTCGAACTTCTTGAGTTCTCTTTTTCCGTGATTTCTAGGGGACACACCTTGGGAATTTGGAAGGGAACTGTTCACCTCTGTGGACTAGGAAAAACCCTCTAGCACTTTATCTGGGGCTTCTGGTGGCGCACCCCAGGGTTTCCATGTGACTACGCACCAAACAACTTGTGTTGGCTCAGGCAGCCCGCCATGCTCTTTTTCTATAGTCTTCCCTGGAGTGCGAGCCTCTGTGAACACGAGGCATGCCGGGAAACATGAAGAGCATGGGGTCTCAATACTCAAAATTTCCCAGGTAATCGTCTCCGCTGCATACGGAAGCATACACCTGGTACGTGCCGTGCATTGTGGGTGTAGGAGCCGCTCCACCAGCAAATCGACACATTGTGCCGCCCTTCAACAAGTCCTTGGGTAGCCAAAACTTCAAACAACAACGTAGTGCAATAGGGGGAAGCCATTTTTGTTGGACTTAGGCTGTAAAAATTGGGGAAAACTAGATATATCCACAAAATGCAAAGGAGAATGCACCGTGGATCCGATAGCCCACATAAAACATTTCCCCAATAAAAAGCCGAAAGGCAACAAAAAAGGCAAAATTTTAAGAAAAATATTTTTTGAGGAACCTTCCGTTGATTGGAGCCATAGGTAGGACTCCCTAGGAATCGACGAGCTGGTATGCTTCCCCATCATAGACTTGCTCGACGAAATATGGTATGTCCCACTTTGGCTCAAACTTGCCCTTCGTCCTGTGCATCACGACGATGGGCCGCCTGACACGAGGACCAACTCACCTTTTGAAAGACGCATTTCTTGATGAGCTTGTCGTAAGCTCTCACCATATTCTGGCGGTAAAGCACCAGGTTCTGCAGGGCATGAAGTCACCCCACTTCAAGGGCGTCGAGCACCTGAAACCGCAGTTGTACATGTTCATCTTGGGTGATCTGATCTTGGATAGCCACACTCAAAGGGTGTAGCTGGACCTCTAGTGGTAGGACCGCCTCACTCCCGTAAACGATAGAAAACGAGGTTGCCTGTATTGGGGTGCGAACTGTAACGCGGTACGCCCAGAGGGACTCGAAGAGATGATCATGTCAGTCTCTCCTTTTCCTTTTCACCATCTTCTTGAGTATCTTGCCGAGTGTCTTGTTGAAGGCTTCGATTGCTCCGTTGGCTCAGTGTAGATGGTGGGGATGTGTTGATGAAGTGAAAGGGAGAGCGGTACGCTCATCGCTCCGGCTCTGCTTAGCCGCATCCCTCTGTCTTATCATCACCTGATGATGAAGTGGGTGGCCTTCGCCTCGTCGGTGCCCGGCCTGGTGGTGTCCGCCTTGTCGGTGTAAGACTGGATGAGTTGCCTTCGCCTCGCCGGTGCCTGGCAAGATACGGATTGCTTCATTAGGAAAAGACATGTCGGTGGTGTACAGCTTGTCCTCGTCGGTGATTGGGCGATGTTGTGGACGTGTGTCGTGTGGATGTTGGGGTAGATGTTGACGATGTTGCCACCTCAACAAGCTGCAATGTAGGATTAGCATGAAACCATGCAAGGTGGCCTTGGACAGGCTTCATGTAAGCAAAAGTCTAGAGATCGAGCTCCGCCTCAGTGGCGGCGTAGAAGGAACGCCTGCCTTGGGCGAGCTCTGTGTTGGTGTAGATGTCGCCCCACTTTAGGCGAGCTCTATGTCGGTGACGGGGTCAATGTTGTTCCCACCTCAGGAAAGCTCCTTTTTCCAATGGCGTAGATGGCGCCCTTCTCTGGAGGAGCTCCGTATCAGCAACAGTATAGCCGGTGCTCCACCTCAACGGCAGTGTTAATGACACCCCACCTAGGGCGAGCTTGTGCCGGTGATGATGTAGGCAGTGTCCCCAACTTAGCATGTTCAGTAGCGTAGATTGCGCGACACCTTGGACGTGCTCCATGTTGATGACAGTGTAGACCGATCCTTGGACGGGCCAAGCTCTGCCTGGGTGGTAGTGTCGACCAAGCCCCGCTTTAGGCAAGCTCCACATCGATGGTGGTGTAGATGGTGCCTCAACATCGATAGGCTACGTTTCGATGGTGTTGTAGGTGTCACCTGTGGCGAGCTCCAGTTGGTGGCTGCATTGACGACCCTTCACCTGGAGAGGACGGGGCGGTGCATGGTGTCGAGTTGACGATGCAGCTTTGTCTGCCTGTCATCTGGAGTTGTGACTGAGCTCCCCGTTTAGCATGAGACGCAAGTCGTGATGGAAGTGTTTTCCATGGAGGGTCCCATGGCCGCCACCGTTGAGTGTGTTGAGCCTTCCTCGCATCATCTGGGTGTCTTGACCATTGGTTCCAGCATAGGGGCATGTCAGACGCCCCCCGCTCTAATTGGCGAGTTGGTGAAGACTATCATCAAGACTCACATGTTGAGTACAATGACTTAGATTGGCGCCTCGTCCTACCTGCAACCATGAGCCTATGCGGGTTGTGGGAGATGGCCTCCAAGCCTTCAGGTAGCTTGACCTCGGTGTGTTGTGGTGTCGGTGTTGGCGCGGCTTCGAGTGGGAGCCGGTCTAGGTAACGACATGAAGGGATGTTGCACTTTCCCTCTTGTTGGATGTATTAGAGTGGAGGCGTTGAGCTGCCTCCACGTCTCCATGGATGTCTGCCCTTGATGAGTCCTTCAAGAGGGTGTGCCTCCAGCATTAGCTCGTGGGGCTCCATTGTCTTGGTGGTCGCCCGCCTTTGCGTCCTCTTTGACTGCACAGTTTAAATCTGCGCAGGATCTTGGGCTTGTACATGTAGACCCTGGCGCCATGCTTGATGAAGACCATAGGCGGCAATGATCCGTACAGCTGCAAGAAAGAGGCTTACCGGGAGATCCTTGCGGCATGTTGTGCACATAGTGAGATTTAGACGACCACAGCGAAGCAAAGATGGGAGGAGAACCATGTCCGACCGGGTGTACCAATTTGTTTGACACGAGAAAAATCTTATAACGCGAATCCGGAAGAAGGGAAGAGGGGGAGTTTGATTTCTCTCATGCGCCGGGGAAAAAGAAAAATACAGGCGTGCCAGTGTACAGTAGTACACAAAGAAAAGTGAAAGAGGAAACAAGTATTTCATTTATCTCTTTGGATGAATAAAATTACAAGATCCCCTAAAAAACGGTTGCGCTCCGTGGCCTACTAGCGCGGCCTGCCTGACTATGGCGATGTGCGGTCTCCTGGTTCCCGGGGCCTCGAAAGGCTCCAGGTTAATTACTCCCGCGGGTTGCTCCGAAAGATACCTCCGATTAAGCCGTGTGGTCGTCTTCGTCATCTTCGCTTTGCGTTCTCCATGCATGATGATGATGATGGTGTGTGTGTGGTGTGGGCGGCGGCAAAGCCCGTGTCCTCGTCGGTACACGCGCTGCTCAAAACATGGGTTTGTGCTGGCCACGTACGCCCTCGCCGTCGCGCCTCGTCGGTCTTGACAACATTGATGTAGTCGGTGTTGAAGTTGCATGGGTCCTACTCTGCTCAGACTTCTTGATGATGTAGCGGTTTCATCGGGGTATGCAAGGGGTTCGCCTCGCGGGAGTATTCTTATGGAGATCGGCGTCATTGTAAAACCAATGCCCGCTCATATCGGCAATGCCAGTGTGGTTGGTGCCTTGTCTCGACTAGACGCCGAGGTTACGACAGTCTGTGAAGACAAATACTCCGCCTCATGAGACCGTGGAAGGTAACATCTTAGAGGGGCGTGGTGGATGCCTCGTCTTGGCTAGACGCCGTATTCGGTGGTCTGCCAAAACAAGGATCACACCGCGGGGCCGAAGAAAGGTAAAATCATGGAGGGGCGTGGTTGATGCCCCGTCTCAGCTAGACGTCATATTCGGTGGTCTCCTAAGACAAGGATCACGCCACCCGTATGACAAACGAGACCTGATGCAATGAAGGGTGCACCTCATCTCGTTTGGACGTTGTATTCGGTGGTCCAACAAGACAAGGGCAAAGCATCACGGTGCCGAAGAAAGGTGACATCATGGAAGGGCTTGGTTCATACCCTGTCCTAGCTAGATGTCATATTCGGTGGTCTGCTAAGACAAGGAGCATGTTGCCTGTATGCCGAGACCTGTATGCCATGAAGAGTGCACCTCGTCTCGGCTGGACGCCATAGTCGGTGGTCCGCCAAGACAAAGGAAACACATCGCAGGATCGTAGTAAGGGTTCGTGAAGATGTGTCATCGCGTAGCACCATCTTTTTCATATCGCGGGCTCCATGTTGCGGGCAGCACCAGGGGCGTGTGTCATCTTCATGGGCTCCGGGTCACGGGCTCCATCTTGATGAGGTAGACATCGGTGGTGTCTGTCGGTGTATGAAAGCAGGGGCACTCCTTTGTACCCCTTACTTGTGCACGGGCAGTCAGAGCCGCGCCCACGACCATGCTTAGCAGGGCAGAGGAAGGAGCCAAAACTGCAAGATAGTCAAAACAACGCCAAGACAGATACATAAAGAGCAAGAAGGCGAGGTGGGTTTCCCCAGCAAGACCCTTGCCGGGGCAGCCTCCACTGCCCCGGCAAGGACCTTGACGGGGCAGCTTACCCAACGCCAGCAGGCGCGCCACCCTTGAGCCCCAGGTTTTCCAACAGCACCAACCATGTTGGGACCAAGGCTCGGGAGGCGCCTCCGTCATGGCATGCAGATCTTTGTGAAGACCAGAAACACTCCAAAAATCATAAGGGGATTAGAAGGCGATGAACCTTGGTGAGATCCTCGCTGAGGAAACCCACAAGACTTCCGGCAAGACTTTTGCCAGGGACGATCACAACATCACGGGGCCATAGCCAGGCCCGCACCCGAAAAGTTTCTACCACCGCTCCCATGCAGCTTCCAGCCCACCAGCTATGCAGGCGCCTACATGTCGACGTGAGGCTTCCAAGCCAACTCAACACATGCCTACGTGGTGGCATGCAAATCTTCGTGAAGGCCCTATCATCGTGTCACCTCAGCAGCCTGCCAGCCTACATGGCGCTGACCGCCTCTTCGACCTAGGCGCGTGTCGAAGTCGGGCGAGGCGGCAGTAAAGTAAGGGGGACACCTAAGGTGCGCAATAAATGCGTCTTGTCCCGTAATGGCTAAGCGATAAGCTTAGCCACAATACACCGATGCCACCTCCTGTGTGCCACTGTGGCAATCCCGTTGACTATAAAAGGGGCCCGAGGCATCCAGGAGAAGGATTCGGACCCTTGTACAAGTTACGCTCATTGTATCTAGCTCAAGAACTCGAAGAACACAGATATACACATCAAAGCAGGACTAGGGTATTACGCATCCTCGCGGCCCGAACCTGGGTAAATGACCCGTGTGCTTGTGCTGACTGCTGATCCCGCTCTTCTCATGACCCCGCGCCCCGCAACCGTAGTAGGTATTCTTGTGATCCCATAGGTGTCGTTTTCCACCGACATATTTGGCGCGCCAGGTAGGGGGCGCAGTCGCCAGAATCTTGTTTAGCAGCTGGTGGAATAGCTCCTCATCGCCATGGCTTCCAAGGAAGAAGGCGACCAAGCGAGCAGCTCCGTCAGCGGATGCACAAAGCATTTGCGCGACAACAGGAAAGCTAAGTCATGCAAAAACTCTGAGTAATTCCATTTTATATAAGGTTATCCTCCTCGGAGATCTTTCCTTTGTATAAGAAACCTGCACGCAGTGGGGCCCTTCCATTATTGGCAATGCCCTTGGTCTGTTTTGAGTCCGCTTAATAGATCGAGCGGCAGCGTCGAGAACGGCAGGGTGGCCTTCCGCTATTGGCCACGCCCTCGTTCTGTCTCGAGTCCGCTCGACAGTTCGAGCGGCCACGCTGAGAACAGCAAGGTGGTTCACACGGCAGCAAGCACACAATGTCGGCCGCTAAAGGATCCGTCCTTCAAAGCGCTGCGGTTTGGGTTCACGCGCCGGCGAGCCTGCCCAATTGGCGTAGGGTGGACACACAAGGAGGGGTTGAACAGGGAAATAACATGCATTGATTGATGTACTACAGGGTTATATTACATCAATTGTTGCTGCATTTCTAACAAAAGATTTGAATTGTCTTGGTAGTGAGCCTGCAGCGGCAACAAGAAACAGGGTGCCTAATCCCGGTGCTGGCCCTCCACCCTCTGAATTTCGCCAACGCGGCTGATGATGGGCTCGATGCCCTCCTCAAGCACCGTGAGGTCCACATCGCCCGGCAAACTATCCAGCGCGGCGTCAAAGTCAAGTTTGGGGTACCAGTATGCCAGCTTGGTGAGGACTTTGGTCATAGCGCCCCGCAAAGTGTCCGGGCCTCGCTGGCCAGGGAGCTCGCCCGGTTGGAGTTGAATCGTTCCAAGGATCCAAGAACGCCCTCAAAGAACAAAGTCAGCTTGGCGTTGGGGCTTGTACTCGGCTCCGGGGCTTACCTCACCTCCGGCATCCCCATGTCGGCCAACTGCTTGGTGATCCTGTTGGCGATGTCGGCGAGGCGGCTGATCTAGAGGTCCTCGCCCTTCATGAAATCTGCGTGGTTGGCGGCGTCGTTCTTTCGCAGCTGCCTCTCGTCCGCCAGGTTCTTGGTCAGGGCTCCCTCCCGGGCCTTGGCCTCCGTAACTGTCTTCTCAAGACCCTCCAGCTTCAGCTTCAGGTCCTTGATGGAGTCATTGGCGCGGGCGAGCTGCTCGGCCTTGGCGAGGATGTCGTCGTGTGCCACCGTCAGAGCGCAGCTGGCCGTGTCCCTCTCCTTTGTCAGCTGATCGGCCCTCGCCTTTAGGC
The DNA here is from genome assembly GCF_002162155.2 of Triticum dicoccoides. NCBI lineage: Eukaryota > Viridiplantae > Streptophyta > Magnoliopsida > Poales > Poaceae > Triticum > Triticum dicoccoides. The sequence goes on from NC_041391.1 coordinate 341,779,439, forward strand.
CGCCTCGCTCCGCCTCCAGCTCCTTCACCTTGTTGCCGTGGGCCACAGCTCGGGCATTGAGCGCTTCTTTTTGCTTATGCTCCAGCTCACAGGTCCGTGCAGCGGCGAGCTTCTCGACCTCCTCATCCTTGCCGCGGAGTGTGGCGCAAGCGTCGCCTCACGTGCAACGAGGTCCTCTTCCTGGGAGTCCAGCTCGGCCTAGCACTGGGACTGGTTGGCCTCGGCTTTGGAGGTCTCCTCCCTCGCCTCCTCCCAGGTTTTCTCGATGTCGGCCTGCTTCAGGAGAAGCTCCAACTCGCGCTGCACCAGCTGCCTTGGGCGGCCTTCAGCTCCTCGGGGGCCTGGTGGAACTAGGCCTGTGCCTTGGTGATGCGCTTCTCAAAGTCTGCCTCCGCCTTGCCCGCCACCGCCTCCTTGGACTTCGCCTTATCCAGGCGGGCGCGATGGAGCGCTTGCAGCTTCCAGAAGCTGGCGCCCATGGCCCGAAGAAGCTGCTCCTCCTGGGTGCCACTGCCACCGGCGCTCGCTTCCTCGACAACCTGGAGCCCAGCGGCGGCGAGCACTTCGTGAATGAACACCTCCCCCTCAGCCGGCGCCTGGTGCGTGCCGTCCCGGGGAGGTGGATGAACAAGTCATCGCTCACCTTCAGATATTTGCCGGAGCCGGAGGAAGAGGACGAGGAGGGTTGGTCGTCAACCACCTCCTCCTCGGTGGCGGCCGTGTTGGCCTCCTCGGTGGTGCCCTTGCCGGCCTCCTCGGCGGCAGCCTCGCCGGTCTCTTCGGCAAACCCCTTGGCAGAATCCTCGGCCGCGGTCTCGGCGGCCTCCTCGGTGGCGTCCTTGTCAGCCTCGGCCACGGCGTCCGCGGCGACATCCATGATGATGGTGTCGATGTCCTCCTGGTCCGTCGGGGGTGGATCTAGATGCCGAAAAAGAAAATGAGGCAAGGCCAAGATCAAGGTTCAAAAAACAAGAAATAAGAGTAAGGGAAATCAGATTACTTACCCGTGTCGGGCTAAGAAGAAGCGGCCCCCTCCCCGCAAACGTCTGTTGCCGAGACGGGGCCACCAGCGCCCAAATCTACCTCCTCCTCCTCCGTGCGCATGGGCTCGGTGTCTGGCGCCCTTGCTGGGGACGCCCCTCGGGGCGGTGTGGTCGATGGGGGCAGCGTGGTGGGGGTGGCCCTTGGTGGCTCCTCCTGCTGTTGCCCTCCTCCTGCATCCACAGCAAGGTTAGTACCAAAAAAATCACACCCCAGCGCACGTCAATGGGGAATAAGTGGTGAACGCACGTTGGGGGCTGCGCCACGTGCTGCTGTCCGGGCGGCTCTCCACCACCAGCGGCGCCTTTGAGGTAGTCGCCGGGGGCTGGCTGCCCGTCTAGGCCTTGGCCCTCTTCGCTGCCCGCGGGCCAGCGTCTCCATTTCCATGCAAAAGCAAGTCAAATCAAGGAAGGCGGCACGATTAGATAGGATGGAAACGACGAGGGGCAGAATGCTTTCTCATCCTCCACCTCCTCTTCTGCTGCCTTCCTCTTCCTCCTTAGGCTGAGGGATGAAATGTCAAAGGTGAACTACGTGCCGATGTTTGCGGGGGGAGGGGAAGGCGATGGAGTCCGGTAGCGTTTGGATGAAGAAGAGGCGGTCGCCTTCTTCTTCGCCACCGCAGCCCTCTTCTTCGCCGCCACGGCCCTTGTCGCGCGTGTGGTTTCCCCCAGAACCCTTCGCCGCACCTCGGCCCTGCCGGACCGGACCGGTCCGACGCAGGACGCGTCTTCTCTTCGTAGCCAAGGGATCGCCGGCCTCGGCCTCCTCCTCCTCGGACGATTCTTCGCCGCCCGCCTCCCTGGCAGACTTCACCCACTCGGTGAGCTCCTTCTCTTCTGCGGCCACGGCGGCCTCGTTCTGCATGCAGCCGGCGTCGCAGACCAGCCTGGCGAGCTCCGCCTCCTCCGCTCTGGCGGCGATGTAGTCCAGCTCCTCCTGGGTGGTGTTTTGGATGAGCAGTGGCTCGTCATGATCAAGTTCTTCAACCAAGTTGGCGAAGAAATCCTCCACCTCGTGTGCCGGGGGCTCGACCCAGGCCGGGTCAAGACCGTGCGCGTTGAAGACCGACATCATAGCAAGGATGTCGGCCTGCCGGGTGTTGTTGCTCAGCGGGACCACCCCCGGCGGCAGCCCGAACAAGGGCCCCTTGATGACCTTGCCAGACTTCGTGGCCTTGCCGGTCCTCTCCACCTTGCCGTCGGCGAACACGTCGAGCTGGAAGAGCCTCCGGCAATACCAGGAGTGCACCAACACCGTGAAGTTGTGCTTCAGGCCGGTGTGGAGCCTCATGATGTCGGCCGCATTCCTGAAATCCCAGGCCGGCCTCCCCTTGTTGTGCAGCGGAGCAATCATCTCAAGGGTGAGCCCGGCCTCGGTGAGGCTGCGAATCCTGGTGGTGGCGATCGAATACTTCTTGTCCTTGGGATCGAACACCCCGGCAGAACTCCGGTGGGTTCTCCTCCACGATCCAGCACCATCGGCCCCGCCACTCCTCTCACCTCTCCTTCATGGCACCCTCTGGGTAGGTGCCTTTCTCCTGGGCCCTTGGGATCCAGGAGACGGTTCTAGAAAGGGCACCCCCGGGTTGGACGCGGGGGGAGAAGTAGTGGAGGAGAAGCGTCGTGCTGGTCACCATCCTGGCAAAGCCCTCGCAGAGGTGGGCGAAGCACACCAAGCACGCCACAACATTCAGCGTGAGGTCCAACAGATGGAAGTCGAAAGTGCGCATGACCTCATTGAAGAAATCGGAAAAAGGGGGGCAGAGCCCGCAGAAGAAGAAGTCGATGAAGAATGGGTACCGTTTTGAGCCGCCCTTGTTACATTCCGCGGGGAGGGTGCGCGTGGCAGGGTGCGCCATCGTCGCCGCCCCCACAAAGGCTTGAAGTATCCTTGAGCTCGAAGACTTCGACAGACGTTGGGGTGAAATAGGCGAACTGCGCCCGCCGCGCCGCCGCCTCGCTCTCCGGCGTCTCCTTCTCCTCCGTGTCCTTGGCTACGCCCTTGCCCTTGCCAGACTTAGGCGCCATGGCGGCTGGGAGGGGGCGAGGGATTGAAGGTAGTGGGGGGCGCAGTAGCGGCGAGCAGGAGCTTGAGAAGGAAGAAGATGAGGACGGAGATGTCGAGATTGGGGAAAGCACAAAGGGTAAATGAGCCGCATGCCCGCGGTTATTCCTTTTTTTGGGGAAAACGCGGGCGGCCTCTTTCCCATTTATTACAACATGACGCATGCCTACAGCAACCGCCCCACGCATGCCCCCCATGTCACGCACGACCCCCACGTCGCGCATTCAACGCGGGTCGTGTGGAAGCTCAGCAGTCAAAAAATGTTACAACGGTAAAAATGGCCGCGCCTGCCCGCGCACCATTTTTGGCCCGGCCCAACAACGTGTTGCGCTTATGTGTGGCCCAGGCCCGGGGGCTTCTGTCGGTGTACCAAAGTAGGGGCGCTCCATTGTACCCTTACTTGTGAACGGGCAGTCAGAGCCGCACCCACAGCCATGCTTAGCAGGGCAGAGGGAGGAGCCAAAACTGCAAGATAGTCAAAACAATGCCAAGACAGAGACATAAAGAGAAAGAAGGCGAGGTGGGTTCCCCCGGCAAGACCCTTGCCGGGGCGGCCTCCACAGCCCCGGCAAGGACCTTGCCGGGGCAACTTACCCAACGCCAGCAGGGCGCGCCACCCTTGAGCCATAGGTTTTCCAACACCACCAACCATGTTGGGACCAAGGCTTGGGAGGCGCCTCCGTGATGGCATGCAGATATTTGTGAGGACCAGAAACACTCCAAATCAAAAGGGGATTAGAAGGCGACGAACCTCGGCGAGATCCTCACCAAGGAAACCCACAAGACCGCCAGCAAGACTCTTGCCGGGGACGACCACAACACCACAACAAGACCCTTGCCGGGGCCCCGGCAAGGCTCTTGCCGAGGACATCCGCGGGGCCACAGCCAGGCCCGCACGCCAAGTTTCTACCACCGCTCCCATGCCACTGCCAGCCCACCAGCTAGGCAGGCTCTTGCTTATCGACGTGAGGCTTCCAAGCCAACTCAGCACATGCCTACGTGTGGCATGCAAATCTTCGTGAAGGCCCTACCACCTCGCCACCTCAGCAGCCTGCCAGCCTATATGGCGCTGACCGCCTTGCCGGCCTGGGCGCGTGTCAAAGCAGGGCGAGGCGGCAGTAAAGTGTGGGGGACACCTAAGGGGCGCATTAAATGCGTCTTGTCCCGTAATGGCTAAGCGATAAGCCACAGTACACCGATGCCACCTCCTGTGTGCCACTGTGGCGATCCTCTTGACTATAAAAGGAGGCCCGAGGCATCCAGGAGAAGGACTCGGACCCTTGGACAAGTTATGCTCATTGTTGCTAGCTCAAGAACTCCAAGAACACAGATATACACATCAAAGCAAGACTAGGGTATTACACATCCTAGCGGCCCGAACCTGGGTAAACGACCCGTGTGCTTGTGCTGACTTCTGATCCCGCTCTTGTCACGACCCCGCGCCACGCAACCGTAGTAGGGATTCTTGTGATCCCATAGGTGTCGTTTTCAACCGATAGTGTCGTCCCGCGAGCTCCACACCTCCGTCCAACGCGGCACCAGCTTGATGATATTAAAGATGGACGTCGTCCTAGTGAGCTCGGTGTCGTCATCCATCACGGCACGACAGCGGCAACCTCGCTAGCTCTAGGCCTCCGTCCTCCATAGCACTAGTTTGATAAAGAAGACAATGGGCGTTGTCCTAGCAAGCTCCGAGTTGCCATCCTCCATGACACGCAGCGGCAACCTCGCGAGCTTGATGCCTTCGGGCTCCAGCTTGATGATGTTGACCTTGGCAGCGCCCTCCTCGCGAGCTTAACGCCACGATCTTCTGTGGCAATGGGTTGATGATGTTGGCGATGGGCGTTGTCTTGACGAGCTCTGTGTCACCATCCTCCGCGGCCCCATCTTGACGAATTGGATATCTGCAGTGTCCCTAGCTCCACGACGTCGTCCACGGTGACTTTAGCTTGATGGCGAAAGTGACAGGCGTTGTCTTGACGAGCTCCACACCTCCGTTCTTCATGGCGCCGGCTTGATTGAAGGTCGGCGGCCTCGTCACCAAGGGCGGACACCACAAAGGAGTCCAGCGGGCTGCATGCCAGCAGCACCGCTAAAATGCCGTCGTCTTCAACGTCTTGGCACGGTGAAGTACAAAAGCAGCCTCATTGCATTGGTGATCTTTATGAAGATGATGATAGTACCGTTGAAGTTCCACAAGTTCACGAGCTCAACCACGCCACCACCGCTGGGCGCGTCGTCCGTCACCTCCATTGCACAATAGAGAGGGAAGAGGGTGTGCTAACGCTCAATTTTCATCACCGCTAGTGTATTCATCGAGGGCGAGTGTACAAGGGCGCCACCGCGCTCCTCCTTGGCGCACTGGCCTTCACCATGGGTATGTCCTCCACATGCGCATCTCCCTCCTGGGCGTGTGTTGGACTTGCATGCCGTCGCTCCGCTGAGTGTGTTTGCTGCGTGAAGCCTTTGCCCTTCTCCCACCGCGTGCACACGTGTCACGTGTGCCCATCACCTCCTGCTGCTGCTCGGACCCTTTGCAAAATAGCCGAGAACACATAGAAAAAGAAAGATTATTGCGACTTTCGCACACGCCGCCGCCATGGATGCGTCCGCTACCATGGACGCGTTCTCGTGAGGGCACAACCCATCTTGCTCTTATCGGGTACAAATGTCGCCGGCCACGCCTGGGTGTGTTTGTGAGTTCTTTGGACGCTGCCGCGACGGGCACGTCTCCTTCTCCCGTACGTAGCCCTCTTCTCCTCCTGTGCCTCCCTCCTGTGCATGTTCCATCCTCCGTGTCCAGGGCCAGCACATCTGCTGCCCAGACGAGGCACGCAGGAGGAGCTGCGGCAACTCATCCATGTACTGCTCCAGGAGTCTTGTACGTTCATGTGTTTCCTCACCTGGTACACAAGAGAAATAGGCGTATGTATTTAGTATTATGCTAACCTGGGAGATGGAACTCCATGCATGTTGCATCCTTGACACACGCTCAATCCAACGATGCTGGTGATGCAGCGCTGGTGCCGGCGCACTCGCCGAACACACAAGGGGACGTTTGTGTCGACCGGTGAGCATGCCGCCCCTAGAGGCGCGTACTTCCCTCTGCCTCGGTATCCCGGCCGAGCGCCTTCCTCCGAAGAAGCTGCTGCTGGCTTCCCCCCTCGTCGACGCTGCCGCCCATGGCACATCTTCTCCTGTCTCCTTCCCTCTGCTATGTGAGATATCCTTCATCCGGCTGGCCTCCCCTCCGTACATTGTTCTTCTGTATTTATATGCCGAGAGGAACGGCCGTGCTCGGTTTGATTTTGATTCGAAAGATTCTAGCTTTCCATCTTAAATCCATCTTTCCAATACGCATAATCTTCTTGCCCTGCACGCTTGGTCAAGGAAAGGAAAATAAACCTGATACATACCTTGTTAGTTACGTGATGCATGCCTTTCAAAGACGGCTGCCTTTGTTTCCAATTTTTTAATCACATGCGGATTATACGATCGGACCATCCCATGCCAACCGTCACGTACATGTTCTTAGCGTGCCTTGCACCGGGTATTTTAGATACGTATATATGTGCACGCTTTCCGGCCGGCCACAGATACCGTACATATACAAAGTTGAATGACGGCCAGCCCAAGATAAATGGATGCATGCCTGCGTTCTTACTATTACGTAGGCAGCCCTATCGTGCACACATGTGCAAAGTTTCAAAGGATCAAAAGAGCAGCCCCAGTGCATGTAGCTCCCGCTTGCGCAGGGTCTGGGGAAGGGTCCGACCACTTTGGGTCTATTGTACGCAGCTTTTCCCTATATTTCTGCAAGAGGCTGTTTTCAGGACTTGAACCCGTGACCTCGTGGTCATGCAATAATGATTTACGTATAGGAACGTATCTATAAGTGCTCCATTATCCAATTTCCCTCTGTATAGCCTACATAAAAAATCATAAAAGTATTATTTTATATAATAATGCACAAAAACTCATCGAACAAATGCCCCTCATCGAGTAGAGCTTGAGTGCGAAGCAAATCGAGCTTGACTCGACGAATAATTTTTTTTCGCTTTTCTTGGCGCATGGTCCATATGCGGCCCGAAGAACTGGTTCGGAGTTGACATCTCCGTGACGACATGCGCACCATTTCGAAGATGATTGATTAGTAACGATGTGTCTTAGTGTAGGTATGACCCTCCACATGTGTGTACTTTTTTTTTTTGCATCATATAACAAGCACGATGTCAATCAACCGAGCAACCATGTTTCGTCTTCATTCCATGGGGAAATAACATGCCTTTCCTGGAAAAAAAATCTTTTTTGACCAATCTCGTTGCGACCGTCTAGCTGCTACGGTGCGAGCCGACTTGATTGGAGGGTTGCACAGATTCACACTAGCCGCACTGGCGCGTTGCACTGCTCCCATGATCTCTTTGTGTTGATGTAGGCGAGGCATCGGTAGACCATCGATAGTTCCCCTTCATTGAGTGAATCATCACCATTCATGGTATGACAATTCTGGTGGTACGCTAGGATGCCTTCGGCCTTGCGAATGATTGAGGGGTTGATGTTGCCCCCATGCTCCATTGTTGTTGAAGACGAGGCCACGGAGACACATCGGCGCCACCTTCATGAGCGCATGTGTTGCATTCTGGCGCCCATCGTGTGTGTCAGTGTAGAACGTTGATTGCTGGGGTGTCGTCGGCATTGTCATGGATGCATGGTAATGCTGCCCCCCAAACACCCATGATGTAGGTCGATGAAGTTGTTTGTCGTCAGAATGCCGTCGACGATGATAGGAAACGCCTCTCCATCGCTCCAAAGATGTTGGAGGAGCACAACTAGGAACACCAAACAAAAACAGGCGAAAAAGAGACGGAATTTTTTTGCGGGTTTTAAAATGTTGGCTTTCCCGTTATACACCAGCTATAGGCGTGATATCCGAGAAGGCTACTGAAAGACTTGTCATTGGGAACCGTCGAAAGACCTTGACAATTGCAACTCAACTTAAATAGCTTTGGTGTACGTGTATGAAGACGCCATGTTTCGGGATGCTTCCGAGAGGCAACAAAAATTCATACTCTAGCCCATCATCATACTGAGGGCCCCCACAGCTCAACATGCCCCCTGCACACGCCCCATGAGCCCAGAGACTTGGGTGTGATAAGTTCAGGGTAAATGGTTTTGGGACAACAGCTTGGCGATTTTCCTTCATGCATATTGAGGGGTGGTGAACAGCTACCTTCCGCCTTCCTTCCAGTGGGTTCCTTACTGCTTGGGAACGCTTGATTGCTTCTTGGACTGTTGGGATTTTCTTTCCTGAATTTGCTTCTTGGACTTTTAGAATTTCATCTTATTGCTCATGTGGATGATTGATTGGCCGCGGACTTCATGGACTTACTTTAACATTCGGCTCGAACTTCTTGAGTTCTCTTTTTCCATGATTTCTAGGGGACTCACCTTGGGAATTTGGAAGGGAGCTGTTCACCTCTGTGGACTAGGAAAAACCCTCTAGTACTTTATTTAGGGCTTCTGGTGGCGCACCCCAGGGTTGCCATGTGACTACGCACCAAAGCTACTTGTGTTGGCTCAGGCAACCCTCCATGATCTTTTTCTATAGTCTTCCCTGGAGTGTGAGCCTCTGTGAACACGAGGCATGCCGGGAAACATGAAGAGCGCGGGGTCTCAATACTCAGAAGTTCCCAGGTAATCATCTCTGCTGCCTCCGGAAGCATACACCTGGTACGTGTCGTGCATTGTGGGTGTAGGAGCCGCTCAACCTACAAATCGACACATTGTGCCGCCCTCCAACAAGTCCTAGGGTAGACAAAACTTCAAACAACAACGTAGTGCGATAGGGGAAAGCCATTTTTTGTTGGACTTAGTCTTTAAAAATTGAGAAAAACTAGATATATCCACGAAATGCAAAGGAGAATGCACCATGGATCTGATAGCCCACAGAAAACATTCCCCAATAAACATCCTAAAGGCAACAAAAGAGGCAAAATTTCAAGAAAAATATTTTTTGAGGAACCTTCCATTGATTAGGGGCATAGGTCGGACTCCCTAGGAATCGACGAGCTGGTATGCTTCCCCATCATAGACTTGCTCGATGAAATATGGTCCGTCGCACTTTGGCTCGAACTTGCCCTTCGTCTTGTGCATCACGATGATGGGCCGGCTGACACGAGGACCAACTCAGCTTTTGAAAGACGCATTTCTTGACGAGCTTGTCGTAAGCTCTCACCATATTCTGGCGGTAAAGCTCCAGGTTCTGCAGGGCATGAAGTCGCCCCACTTCAAGGGCGTCGAGCACCTGAAACCCCAGTTGTACATGTTCGTCTAGGGTGATCTCATCTTGGATAGCCACACTCAAAGGGTGTAGCTGGACCTCTAGTGGTAGGACCGCGTCACTCCCGTAAACGAGAGAAAACGAGGTTGCCTGTGTTGGGGTGTGAACTATAACGTGGTACGCCTAGAGGGACTCGAAGAGATGATCATGTCAGTCTCTCCTTTTCCTTTTCACCGTCTTCTTGAGTATCTTGCCGAGTGTCTTGTTGAAGGCTTTGATTGCTCCGTTGGCACAGTGTAGATGGTGGGGATGTGTTGATGAAGTGAAAGGGAGAGTGGTACGCCCATTGCTCCGGCTCTGCTTAGCGGCATCCCTCCGTCTTATCATTGCCTAATGATGAAGTGGGTGGCCTTCGCCTCATCGGTGCCCGGCCTGGTGGTGTCCGCCTTGTCAGTGTTTGACTGGATGACTTGCCTTCGCCTCGTCGGTGCCTGGCAAGATATGGATTGCTTCATCAGGAAAAGATATGTCGGTGGTGTACAGATTGTCCTCGTCGGTGCTTGGGCGATGCTGTGGACGTGAGTCATGTGGATGTTGGGGTAGATGTTGACGATGTTGCCGCCTCAACAAGCTGCAACCTAGGATTAGCATGAAACCATGCAAGGTGGCGTTGGATGGGCTTCATGAAAGCAAAAGTGTAGAGATCGAGCTCTGCCTTAGTGGCGGCATAGAAGGCACGCTTGCCTTGGGCGAGCTCTGTGTTAGTGTAAATGTCGCCCCACTTTAGGCGAGCTCTATGTCGGTGACGGGGTCAACGTTGTTCCCGCCTCAGGAAAGCTCCTTTTCCAATGGTGTAGATGGCGCCCTTCCCTGGAGGAGCTCCGTATTAGCAACGGTATGGCCGGTGCTCCGCCTTAGCGGCAGTGTAATTGGCACCCCACCTGGGGTGAGCTTGTGCCGGTGATGATGTAGGTAGTGTCCCCAACTTAGCATGTTCAGCAGCGTAGATTGCACGACACCTTGGACGTGCTCCGTGTCGACGACAGTGTAGACCGATCCCTGGACGGGCCATGCTCCGTCCGAGCGGTAGTGTCGACCAAGCCCCGCTTTAGGCAAGCTCCAAGTCGATGGTGGTGTAGATGGTGCATCAACATCGATAGGCTGTGTGTCGATGGTGTTGTAGGTGTCCCGCCTTGGGTGAGCTCCATGTTGTGGGTGGTTGACGATGCCCCGCCTCGGATGAGCTTCGAGATGGTGTAGAAGATGCCCGCTGTTAGGCGAGCTCCGTGTCGACCACGATTCAAAAAGTACACCGTCCTTGGGCAGAATCGGAGGACATGTAGACGGCACCCAACTTTATGCGAGCTCCCTGTTGATGGTGGTTTAGAAGGTGCTCCGCCTTCGAGCTTGCTCCGTGTTGGTAGTGGTGTAGACAGTGCCCCATCTTTAGCCAAATTTGTGTCGACGGAGCTGAAAAAGGAGCCCTGCCTAACGGAGCTCCGCATCGATGGAGGTGGATGGCGCCCATCTTGCAGGCACTCCATGTTGATAAAGGTGTAGTCGGTGCCCCACCTTAAGACCACTCAATGTCGGTGATGGTGTGGACGCTACCCCTCCTTGGATGAGTGATGTGTCACCTACGGCGTGCTCCAGTTGGTGGCTTCATTGACGACCCTTCACCTGGAGAGGACGGGGCGGTGCATGGTGTCGAGTTGATGATGTAGCTCTGTCTGCCTGTCATCTGTAGTTGTGACCGAGCTCCCCGTTTAGGATGAGACGCAAGTCATGATGGAAGTGTTTTCCATGGAGGGTCCCACGGCTGCCACTGTTGAGTGGGTTGAGCCTTCCTCGCATCATCTAGGTGTCTTGACCATTGGTTCCAGCATAGGGGCATGTCAGGTGCCCCCCTCTCTAATTGGCGAGTTGGTGAAGACTATCATCGAGGCTCACATGTTGAGTACAATGACTTAGATTGGCGCCTCATCCTACCTGCACCCATGAGCCTATGCGGGTTGTGGGAGATGGCCTCCAAGCCTTCAGGTAGCTTGACCTTGGTGCGTCGTGGTGTCGGTGTTTGCGCGGCTTCGAGTGGGAGCCGGTCCAGGTAACAACATGAAGGGATGTCACACTTTCCCTCTTGTTGGCGGTATTAGAGTGGAGGCGTTGAGCTGCCTCCACGTCTCCATGGATGTCTGCCCTTGATGAGTCCTTCAATAGGGTGTGCCTCCAACATTAGCTCGTGGCGCTCCATCGTCTTGGTGGCTGCCCGCCTTTGCGTCCTCTTTCACTGCATAGTTTGAATCTGCGCAGGATCTTGGGCTTGTACATGTAGACCCTGGCGCCATGCTTCATGAAAACCATTGTCAGGACCCCGACTCAATGCCACATCGATCTAGCATGTAACACCTCATATCACTTTGCGGCCTCACGCACGGTATTCCCACGGGTGTCGCCCTACCTTTTCCCGGGACCGTTTGCGCCTTTTGGCACACGTATATGATAGTGTCGCTAGCATCCATATGATAAGGAGTCCGGGCTGACATGGCTAGTCGTAAACCCAAAGTGGCACAAACTTACAGGGACAGGCATCCATGACCCAGCATCGAACGTGTCGGTCATTAGCGAGTGAATCCAGGCTGTAGCACTGGGCTAGCAGGACTCCGGTGAACCGGGCTGTAGCGGGCTAACAGGACTCCGGTATTCATCGCGTGACATTTCCCCGAAGGGACAGACACAGGAACGAAGAAGGACACATGCCGGCCAGCCTAAGTGTTCCGGAGCAGTAGCAAGCTACCATGGCTCAGTGGAAGCACTAGGAGACATTTCCCGGTAAGAGAGGCTACTAAAGATAAACAACTAGATAGTCAGATCCCACACATACCAAGCATTTCAATATCATACACACAATATGCTCGATATGTGCAAATACAACATGGCATCACAACATGACTCTATGACTCAAGTATTTTAATCAATAGGCTCCGGGGAGCGAGATATTACAAACATGGGTCTCATGACCCAACAATCAGAGCATACAAGTCAAAGCACATGCGGAAGCTTAACATGTCTGAGTACAGACATCTAGAAATGAAAATGGCTGAGAAGCCTGACTATCTACCAGATCCTGCCGAGGGCACAAGATCGCAGCTGAGGTAACAAGCTAAACGTCGAAGACCACGCGGAACTACTAGCGAGACTGAAGTCTCTCTGCAAAAACATAAAATAGGCAAACGTGAGTACAAATGTACCCAGCAATACTTACATCAGAACTAACTACATATGCATCATTATCAACAAATGGGATGGTGGAGTTTAACTGCAGCAAGCCAGTTTGACTCGGTGGCTAACCTAAACTACGACTGCAAGTAACCTTTTGAGGTGGCGCACACGAGTCCACATATTCACCATATCAATACACCACTATGGACCCGCTCTCGTCTCCCTACGAGAACGCCATCCATAGCACTCATGCTTATCTTGCGTATTTTAGAGTATCCACTTTCACTTGTCTATGAACTGATATAAGCAACCCAGAAGTCCTTTACCGCGGACGCGGCTATTCGAATAGATTAGGTTAACCCTGCAGGGGTGTACTTCTTCACACACGCTCTCACCACTTACCGCCGTTTACACGACATGTACTCGGCAACCTTCAAGCGGAAGCCCAACGTGGGTGTCGGCCACGACCTACCTAAACACTCAAGTCTCTAGTCCAGGTTTATTGCCTATTCGGGTTCCATCCATGAGGAGATCCGGCCGGAGTTTCGCTCACAGCCCCAAACGATGTGAACAGGGTTCCCGAGACACCAAACGGGCGCCCGATACACCGTGCCACGTGCCTACCGCATCACAGCCCACCCCTCCGGTCAGCGCTGCCCACGGCCTCCAGCAGGCTACAAACACCAGAAACTACTTGCAACTCCTGGACAGAGAACTAGGGTGAATAAGAAGCCGAGAGGGTCCATTGGTTTCGGGCCCAATGCATGGTAGTAGCTGAATCATGGATGACAAACACAGAACTCAGTTCCTAAGGACGGCTTCAATGAGACAACCCACCATGTACGCCTACATGGCCTCTCACCGCTACCTTTACCAAATCGTATTCACACACTTAGCTCACACACAATAGGACATGTTCATACACCTCTGATTCATCCCCAATGAATCAGACCTGACTCAACTCTAAGCAGTAGCAGGCATGACAAACAAACATGAATGAGTAGGCACAACAGGGCTCAAACAACTCCTACTCATGCTAGTGGGTTTCATCTATTTACTGTGGAATGACAGGTCATGCAGAGGATAAAGGGTTTCAGCTACCGCAGCAAGTAACAGATGAATCGTTGTTGTCCTAATGCAGTAAAAGAAAGCAGGAGCGAGAGAGTGGGATTATATCGGAATGAACAAGGGGGTTTTGCTTGCCTGGCACTTCTGAAGATAGCATTGAGTCTTCATCAGTGTCAATGATCACATCGTCGGTACAACGTCTATCGAGGGGGAACAACACCGGCAAACACAGAAGAAACACGATCAATGCAATGCACAATATGATGCATGCTATGACATGGCAATATGAATGTGTTTTGGGCTAATGCACCTAGCTATGATTTAAATGAAGTTGGTTTGAATACATGATTCAAATTCCAACTCCATATATGGTTATTTAAATGCCCTTTATTTGTTTTGTCCAAAACAGAGGACAAACATTGTTCAAACATGCATGAAAATGGTACAGACGGATTCCTTGAATTTTTCTGATAATTTTTCATATATAACTTATTTCCATTGGAGTTACGGTTGAATTCTATGATTTATTAAAGTTTAGGGCATTTTCTGAAATTTCCTGAATAATAATAAATCCAGAAAATGATTTATGGCGTCAGCACCACGTCACTGTGATGTCAGCAGAGTCAACTGGGCGCCCCGGGTCAAACCTGACCCGTGGGGTCCATTGGTCAGTGAGACATACACTAAACCCGTGTTGACTCGGGCTTTGACCCGCTACGGGGCCCGCTGTTAGTGTCTGTTAGTGTGCTAATTGGGGGGATTAGCCGCTAATGGTAACGCCACGTCAGCAAGTGACGCCGGCGACCACGGCGACGGCGAGACCTCGCCGGAGTTGCTCGGGACGGCGCTACAGCCCGCGGCTGGTCGCGCTGAGGGCACCAAGAGGGAGCCCGTGCTCCCGCGCATCTAGGGGCGCACGCAGCTGGGCACGAGGAGGCCGGGGTCGACGGCGGCGACCACTTAGGCGGCGGCCGAAGCTCGGGGTTGGGGCGAGTTAGTGCTACGGTGTGCAAACGAGCGCGGTGAGAGGCTAGCGGAGCGCTACGCGATGCGGGGAGCGAGTTAGGCACGCCAGGGTGACCAAATGGTCACCGGAGCTACGCCGACGTTGAGCTCAGGCGGCAGCGCGTTTCGGCCATAAAGGGGGCGACGGCTACGGCGATCAAATGAAGCGGGGAAGAGGGGGAAAGGGTGGAGGAGCTCAAAGCGATCACGAAGAGGGGCTCGGCTTGCTCGGGAACGGCCGGGGTTCCACGAATTTGTGCGACGGCGACTGGCGGGTTCGAGGTAGGAGACGAGCCCGGAGAGGATGTTCGGGGCTTCTGGACGGGCGTGGCTCGGTGAGGAGGAGGAGGGGGTCGAGGCGGAGCCTTTGAGCGCATCGGCGAGGCTAGGGGTGGCCGGTGGCCATGGGTACGGCGACGATGACGGCGAGCTCCGCTCGTTGGTGTGCGCGAGAGGGGAGCAGAGGAGGGGATGGGGTCCAGGGGGAGAGAGGAGAGGTGCAGGGGGCGAGGGGGAGTGCGTGGCACTCGCAGGCGCGGCGGGGCAGCGGTGGGAAGCAGGAGGTGGCCGGGGCGCGTGGCCGCGCGCGCCGGGCGCGTGCCCGTCCTCCTAGCAGGGAGGAAGACGACAGGGGAGGCCCAGATGGGCTGGGCCGCACAGGAGATGGGCAGGCTGGGCTACCAGGTGAGCGCCAGGTAAGATTTCTCTCCTCTCTGCTTTTCCTATTTCTGTTGTTTTTTTTAATATTGTTCTGTGTTGTTTTAGTTTAGTAAAATACTAAACCATTTTATAAAATCCTAAAAATAGTTATGTGGCTAGGACTAAAATATACCAAACCACATAAAATGTTCTAGTATTATTGGACATATATTATTTATATATCAAATATATATCCAATGCAAATAGTTATTGAATTAATTCAAAGGCCCAAAATAAATGTTTCAGTCACTCCAAAAATATTGGTTTGCATTTTATTCTTGCCAATATTTTTCAAAGCTGAAAAGGAACATTTCCTTGGAAACATTTGAAGCAATTTTTTAATGTTGATCATCTTCTTTTTTTTTAAATGATTTCTGAGGCTCTCCAATTCCCCAATTCAAATTTAAAGAAATTTAGACATGATGCATGGATGCAATGCCACTAGTTACAAGCAAGCTCTAGGGTTGTGACAACTCACCCCCACTAAACAAGAATCTCGCCCCGAGATTCAAGACGTGAGGTAAGAGGAAAAGGGAAGTCACAACTATCATAATCTTCATGATCCATTTGCCCTTCTCAAAGAGGTTGATTCATCCATCACTTTGGTCTTGACGTCTTTGCTTTCGAGATCTTCACTCGACACAACAACAGAAAGAAGGGGGAAACCCTACGGGATTTACTCTTCTTGAAGATCGAGCAACTCAAGATCAAGTCACGGAGTAAGACATAGCATCATCTCTCAAGCTGAGACACGAAGCACACATCTAAAGGGATGGAGTGGAACATATGACGAAGGTTTACTAGGTAGGCAATAATTGCACACCTAAGAAGGTGGTGAACGGTTGTCAACGTAGCGAGGAGTTGAGTTGCCATGATACCTCAGCGAGACATCCTGGAGGGGGGGGGGTGATTCGTAGATATATCCCCTTAAGTGGCAAAAAGAATTACCTTTGATTCAGGATCATTGAAACTCTTTATACCAGCTTAAGGCAAATCACAATCGATCATTTGGAGGAGGTCGGTAGAATGGCATACTCGGACTTGGATGATGTGGATTACCTTGTTGAAGACAAAGTAATGGATGAATTTGCTTACCACCGGAAATGGAAGAGACCCATGGTAGAATGGCACAGTGGCGGTGCAAGCTGGGAACAAAATGCAAATGCTGGGAATGATTCTGGTAACTGGGGAAGAACCCAACAATAGAGAGTGAATCCATTGTTGGAATGGTTATAGCATAACCGAGGAAACTGAGAGCAATCCCAGTTAGTGCCGATGATAACACCTAGCACTTGTGCGTGCTCTCAAGAACTTGAGCATTTCCACAATCATCAAGGTTTTACCAACATCCGTGTCAAGGATCCTGGCAACACAACTTGCTACCATGATGAATGATGATGGATGATGCAGATGCAAAGGAAGATAACACTTTCTCAGATTTCACCCTTGGCGGGGCCAAGGAAATAAAATCTGGATGATCGACCGAGAGATATTTAGCACTCCGCTTCTAATGTTCTCCTTGATGTACTAGCGTATCCCATTCCTTGAAATGGTCTGGTATCTAGAACATCAGGTAAAGGTCGTACTTCGGAAACACTAAAATCATAAGGCATAGCTAGGGGGTAAATCCTACGAAGTCCTTATGGGGAGGTGGCCAACTTCCTCAAACAAGATACTATAATAATAGGTCTACCGGATGGGTGTGTTGGCCACGACATCCACTTTACCAATTATAGAGGGACCAATATTGTAGTTCTTGGGAAACATTCCAACCATCATATCTGCCTGAGATTCAGATCCGGTTGGTGTCAGAATATTCTAGACTCATCGAGTCTAGGAAGAGAAATGAAAGTTTGCAACACAAATCGACGAGATGACGTTGCGGGATTCTCGGGAAATGAACTATGATAGCAAGCTCCAAAACATGAGCTGGTTCTGCTACACACATGTGAACACGTTGTCCCAAACAAACATTATCACATGGTAGTCTTACAATAAAACACTACCGAGTTCAGGTGGGGAACCATCATTAATGACATCGAAGTCTCCACGCGTGGAAGTCCAAAGAGTTCACCTTGGACAGACTCCTTTATCTTTGAACAACTCAATCAGTGGCTTGGTGTACTAGGATATACATATGGAATGAAGATGATCAGTCTAACATACCACAGCATTCTTTGCACGTGCATGACTGACTTGGGATGATTCCAGAGGAGGTAAAACAAGCCTTCTCAAATTCACGGCGGCAACTTGCATCAAGTGCACATGAATTAGAGGGACTCACTTCTTTTGTCCAAACATATGCTTCACGAACGAGTCATGAAGATAATGCTTACACAAGTTTCCAACACTAGCTTAACGTTTAACAAAATCATGGAGGAGAAAAGGATGTTGTCAATGGGCTCAACAACAACTCATCCAGGTTTCCATATTAGTGGAATTCCACAATTATGTGAACAAGGTGATAGCATTGGTCAGACTCGAAAGATATAATGGTGTATGCTCGAGGAACAACCACGAGTAAGACAACATTACGAATATCGTTGGTTCTGATTTGATTTGACGATAGCCCATACTCAAATCAAAGGTTTGGGTAAGATAATAGATCCAACAATTGATCACGAGGATCAACCAATAAAGATATCATCTTTCTTCAACACACACACAAAAAAATATCCCTTAAAATGACTAAGCCAGACAATCTTTTATCTTCCAACTCTCCAAGTTGTTGTTTGGCTTAACCAACTAGCTCAGGGGTATCCAACACAGATTTTTGGAGAAGGGGGTGGTTTACAGGAATAAACCAACTTGTTCACGAACTCAACATAGCGGTCAGGTGACGACCTGGTGATACTTCCAAGAAGATATTCAGAAAATCACGAACCACCAGTATGTTACTAAGCTTGAGAACAATCTTGCTTTTTAGGGCAAGACGATATGATCAATAGAGCAAGGTATTGACACAATCCTAACTCATTGATCAGAGGGTGCACCAGAAATAAGGACTAGGTAACACAATCAACCTTAGGGTGACGATTCGATAATCAACACGCTAAGAATGAGGTTATTGTCCATTTAACTACCAAGCAACGGAGTTGCTAGCAGTATTGATTTCACACATCACGATTCACTTGTCGGCATTCCGGTTCAACAACATGGGGACCGAGAAATAAATAATGATGGCGAGAAGTATCACTGCACCAAGAATTCATAAGATGATGTGTAATTCCTATGACTTTCTTGACATAAAGAGGGTAATACTTCAGGGTAGAACAGAACAAAAACTGGATTAGTATTTGATCTGCGGAGTATGACTACTTTGACCCAATCTTAGACATGGATGAGGTACTGGAGTTCATTTCTCCTAGTCATTCTGGGATAGAATGGCTTGACGGAACACAAGAATAATAGGCATCGATGAACGAATGCACGCATACTCTTGACTATCAAATGATAGACGAGGGTCAGAAGACAACTAAGAGGGACAACTCAAAGAACATATAATTTTCTGAGTTGTGGATGCATAGATTAGTATGTCGAACCAAGTTTAACATGTTTCTTCCGGATAACCCATGCAGAGAGGTAGGACTGGCAGAGTCACGATTTATGAATGGAGATCTCCTCAAGAGTACTCTAATTGTGATCTTTTGATCCAATAAACATCTGCCATAAGCGGTTCATAGTATTTGGAAGAAGGAAATACCACGGACCTCGAGGACTATCGTAAAGGTTACTAATACCTTAAAGGAACTAGCAAATACGAACAACATGAAGTAGGGTGAATCTTGTGTTCAAAACCCAGAAGTAGAATGCCTACTAACTAGGTGGCATCACGGGATGCTTTCGAGAATGATGGCCAGAATCATCACACTGGGACACAAATCATGGCTAAATTACTAGATGATCCCCTAATACACCTAGGGTCATAATACTAGCTCCAACATATATGTCAAGGCAATAAAGTACCTCAACTCACTGATTTGTGTGATTAATCTGACCAAAGGCACATCGGAAACAGGAGGAAGGGATTTGCAAATGCATCCGACTATTTAGAAACCTGGGATGACTCGGACAACATAACGACTGTAAATGCTCAGAAAAGATTTGAGATATTCACAAAAATGGTGGCATAACCACTCAGAAGCACAATATCAAGGTTTCGAGATCAGCAGTTAACGTACGGAAGTAGTAGAAACTGAATAGAGGCTTAAATCCAACAATTCTATAAGTCTATAGATTAGTAACACGTGATCCTAATAGAAAGAAGAGATAGCCTAGTTCTTTAACCCCGTAGAAACGATAAGATGATTCAGATCAGAAGGGCATGAGGTATAAGGAGTAAAAAGAGCCTTACGTTCCATCCCACAATCAATTCCATTACATAACTAAAGCATTTCTAGACTCGACTTCAACCAGTTTGGCTTGGTAATCCTACAGGCAGTCAAGCTCTGATACCAACGCTGTCAGGACCCCGACTCAATGCCACATCGATCTAGCATGTAACACCTCATATCACTTTGCAGCCTCACGCACGGTATTCCCACGGGTGTCGCCCTACCTTTTCCCGGGACCGTTTGCGCCTTTTGGCACACGTATATGATAGTGTCGCTAGCATCCATATGATAAGGAGTCCGGGCTGACATGGCTAGTCGTAAACCCAAAGTGGCACAAACTTACAGGGACAGGCATCCATGACCCAGCATCGAACGTGTCGGTCATCAGCGAGTGAATCCAGGCTGTAGCACTGGGCTAGCAGGACTCCGGTGAACCGGGCTGTAGCGGGCTAACAGGACTCCGGTATTCATCGCGTGACATTTCCCCGAAGGGACAGACACAGGAACGAAGAAGGACACATGCCGGCCAGCCTAAGTGTTCCGGAGCAGTAGCAAGCTACCATGGCTCAGTGGAAGCACTAGGAGACATTTCCCGGTAAGAGAGGCTACTAAAGATAAACAACTAGATAGTCAGATCCCACACATACCAAGCATTTCAATATCATACACACAATATGCTCGATATGTGCAAATACAACATGGCATCACAACATGACTCTATGACTCAAGTATTTTAATCAATAGGCTCCGGGGAGCGAGATATTACAAACATGGGTCTCATGACCCAACAATCAGAGCATACAAGTCAAAGCACATGCGGAAGCTTAACATGTCTGAGTACAGACATCTAGAAATGAAAATGGCTGAGAAGCCTGACTATCTACCAGATCCTGCCGAGGGCACAAGATCGCAGCTGAGGTAACAAGCTAAACGTCGAAGACCACGCGGAACTACTAGCGAGACTGAAGTCTCTCTGCAAAAACATAAAATAGGCAAACGTGAGTACAAATGTACCCAGCAATACTTACATCAGAACTAACTACATATGCATCATTATCAACAAAGGGGGTGGTGGAGTTTAACTGCAGCAAGCCAGCTTTGACTCGGTGGCTAACCTAAACTACGACTGCAAGTAACCTTTTGAGGTGGCGCACACGAGTCCACATATTCACCATATCAATACACCACTATGGACCCGCTCTCGTCTCCCTACGAGAACGCCATCCATAGCACTCATGCTTATCTTGCGTATTTTAGAGTATCCACTTTCACTTGTCTATGAACTGATATAAGCAACCCAGAAGTCCTTTACCGCGGACGCGGCTATTCGAATAGATTAGGTTAACCCTGCAGGGGTGTACTTCTTCACACACGCTCTCACCACTTACCGCCGTTTACACGACATGTACTCGGCAACCTTCAAGCGGAAGCCCAACGTGGGTGTCGGCCACGACCTACCTAAACACTCAAGTCTCCAGTCCAGGTTTATCGCCTATTCGGGTTCCATCCATGAGGAGATCCGACCGGAGTTTCGCTCACAGCCCCAAACGATGTGAACAGGGTTCCCGAGACACCAAACGGGCGCCCGGTACACCGTGCCACGTGCCTACCGCATCACAGCCCACCCCTTCGGTCAGCGCTGCCCACGGCCTCTAGCAGGCTACAAACACCAGAAACTACTTGCAACTCCTAGACAGAGAACTAGGGTGAATAAGAAGCCGAGAGGGTCCATTGGTTTCGGGCCCAATGCATGGTAGTAGCTGAATCATGGATCACAAACACAGAACTCAGTTCCTAAGGACGACTTCAATGAGACAACCCACCATGTACTCCTACATGGCCTCTCACCGCTATCTTTACCAAATCGTATTCACACACTTAGCTCACACACAATAGGACATGTTCATACACCTCTGATTCATCCCCGATGAATCAGACCTGACTCAACTCTAAGAAGTAGCAGGCATGACAAACAAACATGAATGAGTAGGCACAGCAGGGCTCAAACAACTCCTACTCATGCTAGTGGGTTTCATCTATTTACTGTGGAATGACAGGTCATGCAGAGGATAAAGGGGTTCAGCTACCGCAGCAAGTAATAGATCAATCGTTGTTGTCCTAATGCAGTAAAAGAGAGCAGGAGCGAGAGAGTGGGATTATATCGGAATGAACAAGGGGGTTTTGCTTGCCTGGCACTTCTGAAGATAGCATTGAGTCTTCATCAGTGTCAACGATCACATCATCGGTACAACGTCTATCGAGGGGGAACAACGCCGGCAAACACAGAAGAAACATGATCAATGCAATGCACAATATGATGCATGCTATGACATGGCAATATGAATGTGTTTTGGGCTAATGCACCTAGCTATGATTTAAATGAAGTTGGTTTGAATACATGATTCAAATTCCAACTCCATATATGGTTATTTAAATGCCCTTTATTTGTTTTGTCCAAAACGGAGGACAAACATTGTTCAAACATGCATGAAAATGGTACAGATGGTTTCCTTGAATTTTTCTAGTAATTTTTCATATATAACTTATTTCCATTGGAGTTACAGTTGAATTTCTATGATTTATTGAAGTTTAGGGAATTTTCTGAAATTTCCTGAATAATAATAAATCCGGAAAATGATTTATGGCGTCAGCACCACGTCACTGTGACGTCAGCAGAGTCAACTAGGCGCCCCGGGTCAAACCTGACCCGTGGGGTCCATTGGTCAGTGAGACATACACTAAACCCGCATTGACTCGGGCTTTGAACCGCTACGGGGCCCGCTGTCAGTGTCTGTTAGTGTGCTAATTGGGGGGATTAGCCACTAATGGCAACGCCACGTCAGCAAGTGACGCCGGCGACCACGGCGACGGCGAGACCTCCCCGGAGTTGCTCGGGACGGCGCTACAGCCCGCGGCTGGTCGCGCTGAGGGCACCAAGAGGGAGCCCGTGCTCCCGCGCATCTAGGGGCGCACGCAGCTGGGCACGGGGAGGCCGGGGTCGACGGCGGCGACCACTTAGGCGGCGGCCGAAGCTCGGGGTTGGGGCGAGTTAGTGCTACGGTGTGCAAACGAGCGCGGTGAGAGGCTAGCGGAGCGCTACGTGATGTGGGGAGCGAGTTAGGCACGCCAGGGTGACCAAATGGTCATCGGAGCTACGCCGATGTTGAGCTCAGGCGGCGGCGCGTTTCGGCCATAAAGGGGGTGATGGCTACGGCGATCAAATGAAGCGGGGAAGAGGGGGAAAGGGTGGAGGAGCTCACAGCGATCACGAAGAGGGGCTCGGCTTGCTCGTGAACGGCCGGGGTTCCATGAATTTGGGCGATGGCGACCGGCGGGTCCGAGGTAGGAGACGAGCCCGGAGAGGATGTTCGGGGCTTCTGGAGGGGCGTGGCTCGGTGAGGAGGAGGAGGGGGTCGAGGCGGAGCCTTTGAGCGCATCGGCGAGGCTAGGGGTGGCCGGTGGCCACGGGTACGGCGACGATGACGGCGAGCTCCGCTCGGTGGTGTGCGCGAGAGGGGAGC
>NC_041391.1:341802715-341889608 GCF_002162155.2 Triticum dicoccoides
AGGAGGGGATGGGGTCCAGGGGGAGAGAGGAGAGGTGCAGGGGGCGAGGGGGAGTGCGTGGCACTCGCAGGCGCGTCGGGGCAGCGGTGGGAAGCAGGAGGTGGCCGGGGCGCGTGGCCGCGCGCGCCGGGCGCGTGCCCGTCCTCCTGGCAGGGAGGAAGACGACAGGGGAGGCCCAGATGGGCTGGGCCGCACAGGAGCTGGGCCGGCTGGGCTACCAGGTGAGCGCCAGGTAAGATTTCTCTCCTCTCTGCTTTTCCTATTTCTGTTGTTTTTTTTAATATTGTTCTGTGTTGTTTTAGTTTAGTAAAATACTAAACCATTTTATAAAATCCTGAAAATAGTTATGTGGCTAGGACTAAAATATACCAAACCACATAAAATGTTCCAGTATTATTGGACATATATTATTTATATATCAAATATATATCCAATGCAAATAGTTATTGATATAATTCAAAGGCCCAAAATAAATGTTTCAGTCACTCCAAAAATATTGGTTTGCATTTTATTCTTGCCAATATTTTTCAAAGGTGAAAAGGAACATTTCCTTCGAAACATTTGAAGCAATTTTTTAATGTTGATCATCTTCTTTTTTTTAAATGATTTCTGAGGCTCTCCAATTCCCCAATTCAAATTTAAAGAAATTTAGACATGATGCATGGATGCAATGCCACTAGTTACAAGCAAGCTCTAGGGCTGTGACAACCATAGGCCGCAATGATCCATACGGCTGCAAGAAAGAGGCTTACCGGCGGAGATCCTTGCAGCATGTTGTGCACATAGGGATATTGGCGAAGACGATTTAAACGACCACAGCAAAGCAAAGATGGGAGGAGAACCATGTCCCACCGGGCATACCAATTGGTTTGACACGAGAAAAATCTTATAACATGACTCCGGAAGATGGAAAGAGGGGAGTTTGATTTCTCTCATGCGCCGGGGAAAAAGAAAAATACAGGCATGCCAGTGTACTATAGTACACAAAGAAAAGTGATACAGGAAACAAGTATTTCATTTATCTCTTCGGATGAACAAAATTACAAGATCCCCTAAAAAATTGGTTGCGCTCCATGGCCTACTAGCGTGGCCTGCCTGACTATGGCGATGTGCGGTCTCCTGGTTCTCGGGGCCTCGAAAAGCTCTCGGTTAATTACTCCCGCAGGTTGCTCCGAAAGACACCTCCGAATAAGACATGTGGTCGTCTTCGTCGTCTTTCCTTTGCGTTCTCCATGCGTGATGATGATGATGGTGTGTGTGTGGTGTGGACGGTGGCAAAGCCCGTGCCCTCGTCGGTACACGCGCTGCTCAAAACATGGGTTTGTGCTGGCCACGTGTGCCCTCGCCGTCGCGCCTCGTCAGTCTTGACAGTGTTGATGTAGTCGGTGTTGAAGTTGCATTGGTCCTGCTCTGCTCAGACTTCTTGACGATGTAGCGGTTTTGGTCGGGGTACGCAAGGGGTTCGCCTCGCGGGAGTATTCTTATGGAGACCGGTGTCGGTGTAAAACCAATGCTTGCTCATATCGGCCATGCCAATGTGGTTGGTGCCTCCTCTCAACTAGAGGCCGAGGTTACGACAGTCTGCGAAGACAAAGACTCCACCTCACGAGACCGTGGGAGGTAACATCTTAGAGGGGCGTGGTGGATGCCTCATCTTGGCTAGACACCGTATTCGGTGGTCTGCCAAAACAAGGATCACGCAGCGGGGCCAAAGAAAGGTAACATCATGGAGGGGCGTGGTTGATGCCCTGTCTCAGGTAGACGCCGTATTCGGTGGTCTGCTAAGACAAGGATCACACACCCCTACGACAAACGAGACCTGATGCAATGAAGGGTGCACCTCATCTCGTTTGCACTGTATTCGGTGGTCCAACAAGACAAGGGCAAAGCATCGCGGTTCCGAAGAAAGGTGACATCATGGAAGCACGTGGTTGATACCCCGTCCTAGCTAGACGCCGTATTCAATGGTCTACTAAGACAAGGAGCATGTTACCTGTATGCCGAGACCTGTACGCCAAGAACAATGCACCTCGTCTCGGTTAGACACCATAGTCGGTGGTCCGCCAAGACAAAGGAAACACATCGCAGGATCATGCTAAGAGTCGGTGAAGACGTGCCATCGCGTAGCACCATCTTTTTCGTATCCCGGGCTCCATGTTGCGGGTAGCACCAGGGGCGTGTGTCAACTTCATATGCTCCGCGTCGTGGGCTCCGTCTTGATGAGGTAGACATCGGTGGTGTCTGTCGGTGTACCAAAGTAGGGGCGCTCCTTTGTACCCCCTACTTGTGCATGGGCAGTCAGAGCCGCGCCCACGACCAAGCTTAGCAGGGCAGAGGGAGGAGCCAAAAGTGCAAGATAGTCAAAACTAAGCCAAGACAAAGACAAAGAGCAAGAAGGTGAGGTGGGTTCCCCCAGCAAGACCCTTGCCGGGGCAGCCTCCATAGCCCCGGCAAGGACCTTGCCAGGGCAGCTTACCCAACGCCAGCAAGCGCGCCACCCTTGAGCCCTAGGTTTTCGAACACCACCAACCATGTTGGGACCAAGGCTCAGGCGCCTCCGTGATGGCATACAGATCTTTGTGAAGACCAGAACCACTCCAAATCAGAAGGGGATTAGAAGGCGACGAACCTCGGTGAGATCCTCAACGAGGAAACCCACAAGACCTCTGGCAAGACTCTTGCCGGGGACGACCACAACACCATGGCAAGACCCTTGTCAGGGCCCCGGCAAGGCTCTTGCCGAGGACATCCGCGGGGCCACAGCAAGGCCCACACCCGCCAAGTTTCTACCACCGCTCCCATGCAGCTCCCAGCCCACCAGCTAGGCAGGCGCCTGCGTGTCGACGTGAGGCTTCCAAGCCAACTCAGCACATGCCTACGTGGTGGCACGCAAATCTTCGTGAAGGCCCTATCATTGTGCCACCTCAGCAGCCTGCCAGCCTACATGGCGCTGACCGCCTCTCTGGCCTGGGCGCGTGTCGAAGTAGGACGAGGCGGCGGTAAAGTGAGGGGGGACACCTAAGGGGCGCATTAAATGTGTCTTGTCCCGTAATGGCTAAGAGATAAGCTTAGCCACAGTACACCGATGCCACCTCCTGTGTGCCACTGTGGCGATCTCGTTGACTATAAAAGGAGGCCCGAGGCATCCAAGAGAAGGATTCGTACCTTTGGACAAGTTACGCTCATTGTTGCTAGCTCAAGAACTCCAAGAACATAGATATACACATGAAAGCACGACTAGGGTATTGCGCATCCTCGTGGCCCAAAGCTGGGTAAACGACCCATGTGCTTTTGCTGACTGCTGATCCCGCTCTTCTCACGACCCCGCGCCCCGCAACTGTAGTAGGTATTCTTGTGATCCCATATGTGTCGTTTTCCACCGACATCTTTGGCGCACCAGGTAGGGGGCGCAGTCGTCAGAATCTGGTTTAGCAGCTGGTGGAACAGCTCCACATCGCCATGGCTTCCAAGGAAGAAGGCGACCAAGATCTCCGTCAGCGGATGCACCAAGCAGTCACACGACGACAGGAAAGCTAAGTCATGCAAAAACTCTGAGTAATTCCTTTTTATATAAGGTTATCCTCCTCGGAGATCTTTCCTTTGTATAAGAAACCTGTACACAGAGGGGGCCTTCCATTATTGGCAACGCCCTTCGTCTGTTTCGAGTCCGCTCAACAGATCGAGCGGCTGCGTCGAGAACGGCAGGGTGGCCTTCCGCTATTGGAAACGCCCTCGTTCTATCTCGAGTCCGCTTGACAGTTCGAGCGGCCGCGCTGAGAACGGCAATGTGGATCGCACGGTAGCAAGCACACCCTGCCGGCCGCTAAAGGATTCGTCCTTCAAAGCATTGCGGTTTGGGTTCATGCGCCGGCGATCCTGTCCAATTGGCATAGGGTGGACGTACAAGGAGGGGTTGAACAGGGAAATAACATGCATTGATTGAAGTACTACAGGGTTATATTACATCAATTGTTGCTGCGGTTCTAACTAAAGATATGAATTGTCTTGGTAGTGAACCTGTAGCGGCAACAAGAAACATGGTGCCTAATCCGGGTGCTGGCCCTCCACCCTCTGAATTCCGCCAACGCGGCTGATGATGGGCTCGATGCGCTCCTGAAGCACCGTGAGGTCCGCATCGCCCGACAAGCTATCCATCGCAGCGTCGAAGTCAAGTTTGGGGTTCCAGTATGCCAGCTTGGTGAGGACTTTGGTCATGGCGCCCCGACAAAGTGTCCGAGCCTCGCTTGCTAGGGAGCTCGCCCAGTTGGAGTCGAATCATTCCAGGGCTCCAAGAACGCCCTCGAAGAACAAAGTCATCTTGGCGTTAGGGCTCGTACTCAGTTCCATGACGCACCTCACCTCCGGCATCCCCATGTCGGCCAACTGCTTGGTGATCCTGTTGGTGACGTCGGCGAGACGGCTGATCTAGAGGTCCTCGCCCTTCACGAAATCTGCGTGGTTGGTGGCGTCGTTCTTCCGCAACTACCTCTCCTCCGCCAGGCTCTTGGTCAGGGCTCCATCCCGGGCCTTGGCCTCCATAAGCGTCTTCTCAAGACCCTCCAGCTTCAGCTTCAGGTCCTTGATGGAGTGGTTGGCGCGGGCGAGCTGCTCGGCCTTGGCAAGGATGTCGTCCCGCACCACCGTTAGAGCACAGCTGGCTGTGTCCCTCTCCGTCTTCAGCTGATCGGCCCTGGCCTTTAGGCCGTCCTGCTCTGCCTCCAGTTCCTTTACCTTGTTGCCATGGGCCAGAGTTTGGGCATCGAGCGCTTCTTTGTGCTTATGCTCCAGCTCACGGGTCCGCGCTGCGGCGAGCTTCTCGACCTCCTCATCCCTGCCATGGAGTGTCGCGGCAAGCGTTGCCTCACGGGCGACAAGGTCCTCTTCCTGGGAGTCCAGCTCGGCCTACGCTGGGACCGGGTGGCCTCGGCCTTGGGGGTCTCCTCCCTCGCCCCCTCCTGGGTTTTCTCGATGTCAGCCTACTTCAGGAGAAGCTCCAGCTCATGCTCCGCCAGCTGGGCTTGGGCGGCCTTCAGCTCCTCATGGGCCTGGTGGAACCAGGCCTACGCCTCGGCGACGCGCTTATCGAAGTCTGCCTCCTCCTTGCCCGCCACCGCCTCCCTGGACCTCGCCTTATCCAGGCGGGCGCGATGGAGCGCTTGGAGCTTCCAGAAGCTGGCACCCATGGCCCGAAGAAGCTGCTCCTCCTGGGTGCCACAGCCACCAGCACTCGGTTCCTCGACAACCTCGAGCCCAGCAGGGGCGAGCACTTCTTCATCGAACACCTTCCCCTCGGTCGGCGCCCTGGTGCGTCCATCCCGGGGAGGTGGACGAACAAGTCATCGCTCACCTTCAGATATTTGTCGGAGCCGGAGGCAGCGGACGCGGAGGGTTGGTCATCAACCACCTCCTCCTCGGTGGCGGCCTTGCCGGCCTCCCCGGCAGCGGCCTTATCGGCCTCCTCGGTGGCAGCCTTGACGATCTCTCCGGCAAACCCCTTGGCAGCATCCTCGGCCGTGGTCTCGGTGGCCTCCTCGGCCGCGGTCTCGGCGGCCTCCTCGGCGGCGACCTTGTCAGCCTCGGCCACGGCATCCGCGGCGACATCCGTGATGATGGTGTCGATGTCCTCCTGGTCCGCCGGGGGGGATATAGATGCTGAAAAAGAAAATGAGGCAAGGCCAAGATCAAGGTTCAAAAAACAAGAAAGAAGAGTAAGGGAAATCAGATGACTCACCCGTGCCGGGCTGAGAAGAAGGGGCCCCCTCCCTGCCAACGTCTGTTGCCGGGACGGGGCCACCGGCGCCCAAATCTACCTCCTCCTCCTCCGTGCGCATGGGCTCGGTGTTTGGCGCCCTTGCCGGGGATGCCCCTCGGGGCAGTGTGGCCGATGGGGGCGGCGTGGTGGGGGTGGCCCTTGGTGGCTCCTCCTGCTGTTACCCTCCTCCTGCATCCACGACAAGGTCAGTACCAAAATAAATCACACCCCAGCGCACGTTGATGGGGAATAAGTGGTGAACGCACGCTGGGGGCTGCATCGCGGGCTGCTGTCCAGGCGGCTCTCCACCACCAGCGGCGCCTTTGAGGTACCCGCCGGGGCTGGCTTCCCGTCTAGGCCTTGGCCCTCTTCGCTGCCCGCTGGGCCAGCGTCTCCATTTCCATGCAAAAACAAGTCAAATCAAGGAAGGTGACACGATTAGAGAGGATGGAAACGGCGAGGGGCAGAATGCTTTCTCATCCTCCACCTCCTCTTCTGCTGCCTTCCGCTTCCTCCTCGGGCTGAGGGACAAAAAGTCAAAGGCGACCTCCGTGCCGGCATCTGCGGGGGAAGGGGAAGGCGATGGAGTCCGGTAGCATTTGGATGAAGAAGATGCCGCACCTTCTTCTTCGCCACTGCGGCCCTCTTCTTTGCCGCAACGGCCCTCGTCACGTTGTGTGGTTTCCCCCGGAACCCCTCGCCGTGCCTCGGCCCTACCGGACCGGACCGGCCCGACGCAGGACGCGTCTTCTCTTGATAGCCGAGGTGTCACCGGCCTCGGCCTCCTCCTCCTTGGACGATTCTTCGCCCACGCCCCCGATAGGGGGGCCTCGGTGCTGGCACCGCCCGCCTCCCTGGCAGACTTCACCCACTCGGTGAGCTCCTTCTCTTCTGCGACCACAGCGGCCTTGTTCTCTAGGCCGCCGGTGTCGCCGACCAGCCTAGCGAGCTCCGCCTCCTCCGCTCTGGCGGCGATGTAGTCCATCTCCTCCTGGGTGCTGTCCTAGATGAGCAGCGGCTCATCATGATCGAGTTCTTCGACCAAGTTCGCGAAGAAATCCTCCACCTCGCATGCCGGGGGCTCGACCCAGGCCGGGTCAAGACCATGTGCGTTGAAGACCGGCATCATAGCGAGGATATCGGCCTGCCGAGTATTGCTGCTCAGCGGGACCACCCCCAGCGACAGTCCGAACAAGGGCCCCTTGACGACCTTGCCGGACTTCGCGGCCTTGCCGGTCCTCTCCACCTTGCCGTCGGCGAACACGTCGAGCTGGAAGAGCCTCCGGCAATACCAGGAGTGCCCCAACACCGTGAAGTTGTGCTTCTGGCCGGTGCGGAGCCTCATGATGTCGGCTCCATTCCTCAAATCCCAGGCCGGACTCCCATTGTTATGCAGCAGAGCGATTCGACGGCGGATGAAATCCGCCGCAGTCATCTCAAGGGTGAGCCCGGCCTCGGTGAGGCGGTGAATCCTGGTGGTGGCGATCGAAAACTTCTTGTTGTTGGGGTCAAGGTCGCTCCAGTCCGTGCCACGGAGCAGCGGCTCCCGACGAACACCCCGGCAGAATTCCGGTGATTTCTCCTCCATGATCCAGCACCACCGGCCCCGCCACTCCTCCCACCTCTCCTTCGTGGCAACCTCTGGGTAGGCGCCTTTCTCCTGGTCCCTTGGGATCCAGGCAACGGTTCCAGAAAGGGTGCCCCCGGGTTGGACGCGAGGGGAGAAGTAGTGGCGGAAAAGCATCGTGCTGGGCACCCCCTGGCGAAGCCCTTGCAGAGGTGGGCGAAGCACACCAAGCATGCCACAACATTCGGCGTGAGGTCCAACAGATGGAAGTCAAAAGTGCGCATGACGTCATTGAAGAAATCGAAAAAAGGGGGGCAGAGCCCACAGAAGAAGAAGTCGACGAAGAATGGGTACCGTTTTGAGCCGCCCTTGTTACAATCCACGGGGAGGGCATGCGTGGCAGGGTGCGCCGTCGTTGCCGCCCCCCACAAAGGCTTGAAGTAATCCTTGAGCTCGAAGATGTTGACTAACGATGGTGTGAACTAGGCGAACTGCGCCTGCCGTGCCGCCGCCTCGTTCTTCGGCGCCTCCTTCTCCTTCGTGTCCTTGGCTACGCCCTTGCCCTTGCCAGACTTAGGCGCCATGGCGGCTGGAATGGGGGCGAGGGATCGAAGGTAGTGGGGGCGCAGTAGCAGCGAGCAAGAGCTTGAGGAGGAAGAAGATGAGTACGGCGATGTTGAGATTGGGGAAAGCACAGAGGGTAAATGAGCCGCGCGCTGCGGTTATTCCTTTTTATGGGGAAAACGTGGGCCACCTCTTTCGCATTTATTACAACGTGATGCATGCCTGCAGCAACCGCCCCACACATGCCCCCCACATCACGCACAACCCCCATGTCGCGCATTCAACGCGGGTCCTGGGGAAGCACAACGGACGAAAAATGTTACTGCGGTAAAAATGGCCGCGGCTGCCCGCGCACCGTTTTGGGCCTGGCCCAACAACGTGTTTCGCTTATGCGTGGCCCAGGCCCGGGTGCTCCTGTCGGTGTACCAAAGTAGGGGCACTCCATGGTTCCCCTTACTTGTGCACGGGCAGTCAGAGCCGCGCCCACGGCCACGCTTAGCAGGGCAGAGGGAGGAGCCAAAACTGCAAGATAGTCAAAACAACGCCAAGACAGAGACATAAAGAGCAAGAAGGCGAGGTGGGTTCCCACGGCAAGACCCTTGCCGGGGCGGCCTCCACAGCCCCGTCAAGGACCTTGCCGGGGCAACTTACCCAACGCTAGCAGGGCACGCCACCCTTGAGCCCTAGGTTTTCCAACACCACCAACCATGTTGGGACCAAGGCTCGAGAGGCGCCTCCGTGATGGCATGCAGATCTTTGTGAAGACCAGAAACACTCAAAATCAGAAGGGGGTTAGAAGGCGACGAACCTCGGCGAGATCCTCGCCGAGAAAACCCACAAGACCTCCGGCAAGACTCTTGCCGGGGACGACCACAACACCACGGCAAGACCCATGCCGGGGCCCCGGCAAGGCTCTTGCCAAGGACATCCGTGGGGCCACAGCCAAGCCCGCACCCGCCATGTTTCTACCACCATTCGCATGCAGCTGCCAGCCCACCAGCTAGGCAGGCGCCTGCGTGTCGACGTGAGGCTTCCAAGCCAACTCAGCACATGCCTACGTGGTGGAATGCAAATCTTCGTGAAGGCCCTACCACCGCGCGACCTAAGCAGCCAGCCAGGCTACATGGCGCTCACTGCCTCGCAGGCCTGGGTGTGTGTCGAAGCAGGGTGAGGCAGCGGTAAAGTGAGGGGAACACCTAAGGGGCGCATTAAATGTGTCTTGTCCCGTAATGGCTAAGCGATAAGCTTAGCCATAGTACACCGATGCCACCTCCTGTGTGCCACTGTGGCGATCCCCTTGACTATAAAAGGAGGCCCGAGGCATCGAGGAGAAGGATTCGGACCCTTGGACAAGTTACGCTCATTGTAGCTAGCTCAAGAACTCCAAGAACACATATATACATATCAAAGCAAGACTAGGGTATCACGCATCCTCGCGGCGCGAACTTGGGTAAACGACCTGTGTGCTTGTGCTGACTGCTGATCCCGCTCTTCTCACGACCCCGCCGAGGGAGTCCTGGATTAAGGGGTCCTCGGACAGCCGGACTATATACTTTGGCCGGACTTTTGGACTATGAAGATACAAGATTGAAGACTTCGTCCCGTGTCTGGATGGGACTCTCCTTTGTGTGGAAGGCAAGCTTGGCAATTCGGATATGTAGATTCATTTCTCTGTAACCAACTCTGTGTAACCCTAGCCCCCTCCGGTGTCTATATAAACTGGAGGGTTTAGTCCGTAGGATAACAACAATCAGAATCATAGGCTAGCTTCTAGGGTTTAGCCTCTACGATCTCATGATAGATCAACTCTTGTAATACTCATATCATCAAGATCAATCAAGCAGGAAGTAGGCTATTACCTCCATCGAGAGGGCCCGAACCTAGGTAAACATCGTGTCCCCTGTCTCCTGTTACCATTAGCCTTAGACGCACAGTTCGGGACCCCCTACCCGAGATCCACCGGTTTTGACACCGACATTGGTGCTTTCATTGAGAGTTCCACTGTGCCGTCCTGATAAGGCTTGATGGCTCGCCTCGTTGTCAAGGACAACATCACCTCTGGAGGAACCCTGGCTGTAGGCCAGACTCTCTGGCTGGGCGGCTTTGTCATGGCCACCCGTTCGGCCGCCGCGCCGACGATGACTTCCCAGGTCATCAAGAACAACCTCCACGTCATCTCGGAATTCATCAAGCAGATGGATCCAATGGAGATCTCCTCCCTAAACGAGCTCTTGGATCGCATTGCTACCCTCGGAGTCGCTACGGACTATGATCAGATTGGGCTTAAACCCGACCTAAGGGAGATTAACTCTCCGCTGATCACCCATCAGATAGCGGTGGTGGAGTAAAAAAATAACGATTCTTCCTCTATTTTGAGGACGAACTATGTCCGGATTCCCGAGCTCTCCGAGCCGGATACCCGTCTATGGGAGGACATGGCCTAGGCTCCGAACTTAGAATCGGGCAACGGGCCACAAATATTGGGCAACATCCCGGAGCCCGAGCTGCCAAGCTCCGGAGCTCCTTTGCCCCTGGGTTTCAGATTGGGTCAGGGTGTGGATTTAAGTCCACCCACCCAACCAGACACAAGTGATCTTTCCCACATCAGACAAGAGCCCCAAGAGACAGTACACCACTTCTGGGCCAGATTCCTCCTTGTAATGAGAAAGGTTAAGAAGTGTCACGAGGAAGACGCAATCTCATTCTTTTGCAAAAATTGCACGGACAAGGGAATTCTCAACGCCATAAGTCGCCGTGCCATAGCACACTTCGCCGACTTGGCGGCCATAGTACAGAAGTACTGTGTGATGGAAAGCACCTGGAAAACCCAAACAAAATTCTGGGATCCTCGAGCCCTAACTAAACCCCTCGTCCGAACTAAAAGGGTGCGCTCTCGTAAGTCACCCAACCCAATTACAAAGAAGCCAAATCCCTCTATAGGGCGTGGAACTGTACTGGATGGATGGCTCAACAGGCCATGCAAAATTCACAGCACACCGGGCGTCATACCAACACACAACCTTAGAGCATGTTGGATACTCTGGCAGGTGGCCAAGAGCGGCGAGGACCTTCTCATCAACAATACCGCAGAGCATCATCCTGCAGAAAATAACAATACAGTATTGACAGTCTTCGAGAGTTTCGCCTCAAACAATAGGCGCAAGCGAGCACTCCGTAGCCTCGCCGAAGTCTGCCACGTCGCAGCAATAAACCCGTGGAAAGATATGGCCATAATCTTCAATGCCAGCGACGAACCTCAATTCCAAACAGTCCGAGCACCAGCCGCTTTGGTCCTCAGCCCAATTGTGGACGGCTTCCGTCTTACTAAAGTGCTCATGGATGGCGGCAGAGGATTCAACCTCATCTATGAGGAAACTCTTAAGAAAATGGAAATAGATAAGAGCCGCATTGAGCAAAGCAGCAAGACCTTTAGAGAAATCATCCCTAGTCGGGGGGCACGATGCGCGGGAAAAATCACACTGGATGTGGTATTCGGCACTCTAGAGAATTATAGGTCTGAATAAATCACATTCCAAGTGGCCCCGTTTAGCAGTGGATACCACACCCTTTTAGGGCGGGAGGCATTCACAAGCTTCCAAGCTATACCCCATTACGGGTACATGAAGCTCAAGATGTCGGGGCCCAATGGAATCATCACCCTAGCCAGTGATCCGGACATAGCACTCCGCGCCGAAAAGAAAACCGCCGCACTAGCCCTAGAGGCATTATCCGAAGACCTCGCGGCCGAAGAGTTAACTGCGCTGTGCTCCGCAGTGGGCAGGGACGACGTGATACTTGACAAATGACCCAAGTCCACCTCTTTTAAACCAGCAGACAAAATAGTCAAATTCCAGGTCCACCCAACGGACCCTACAAAAACAGCATCAATTGGGGCACAGATGAACCCCACAATAGACGCCGCACTACGAGAGTTCTTGCGCGAGAATTGGGACATCTTCGCCTGGCATCCTTCAGACATGCCAGGTATCCCACGCAAGCTGGCCGAACATTGCCTAAACATACTAAAGGGATACAAGCCGGTCAAGCAGACTCTTCGGCGCTTTTCAGAACCCAACCGACAAGCCATGGGAGAAGAGCTAGCCAAGCTACTCGAAGCCGGATTCATTAGAGAAATAAAAAATCCGGACTGGCTAGCAAACCTGGTGATGGTACCAAAGAAGGACAAATACTAGTGCCTATGCGGCGATTTCAAAGACCTTAATAAGGCCTGTCGTAAGGATCCCTTCCCCGTCCCCCGCATCGATCAAATTATTGACACTATCGTAGGACACGACTCATTGTGTTTCCTCAACGTGTACTCCGGATACCATCAAATCAAGATCGCGGAGTCCATCAAGCCGCAACGGCATTTATCACTCCATACGGTCGCTTCTGTTTTAACACCATGCCTTTTGGGCTCAAAAACGCAGGTGCAACCTATCAACGCATGATTCAGACATGCCTGGAAACACAAATCGGCAAAACAGTGGAGGCTTATGTAGACGATGTGGTCATCAAAACCAGACACGTCGAATCATTAATAGACGACTTAAGGCTTACGTTCGATAATCTCTGAACATATGACATCAAGCTCAACCCGGAAAAATGCATTTTTGGCGTACCAGCCGGAAAGCTCTTGGGCTTTATTGTTTACAATAGAGGAATCGAAGCAAACCCGGTTAAAATCCAAGCTCTGCCATAGTTGGCTACCCCAACAGACCTCAAGCAAATCCAGAAATTAACTAGATGCGTGGCCGCCTTAAGCCACTTTATCTCCCGATTAGGAGAAAAGGCACTACCTCTTGATGTAGGGTGGAACCCTAGAATGTCGATCTTTCACGTTTGGAGGGGATCCTACGGGAGAACATGAAGAACGCGCGGAAATCACAAAGGGGAACACGGGGAAAACGAGAGAGAAACACTAAACCGACATAGAATCAATCACACGAGTGCTAGATCATCACACACATAAGGTAGCACAAGGTTCAAGATCAACAAAGGAAAGGATACAACGAAACCGTTCTTCTCCGAGAGGAGGCCTTGATGTTCTTCCCTAGAAAGGGGTCTTGAATCCGCTTGGGGATCTTCTCCGAAGAGGACGTGAACTCCGAGGAGAAGTATCCAAGTGGATGAGCAAAGGCTCTCACACAAAATGAGCTAATCCAATGCTAAACCTAGAAAGAGGAAGGGGAAGGAGTATATATAGTCTAGGGGGCGAAGACGCACATGGGCTTCGGCCCTTCACTGTTCACACACAGGCGGAGCCGGATGTCCGGGCATCGGGCCGGATGTCCGGGGCTTCTAGAGGCGCCGGATGTCCGGGCTAAGACGCCGGATGTCCGGGCTGGAGGTGCAGGTTTCTGTGGTTCCTGGTGCGAGGCGCCGGATTTCCGGGGTTTTGGCCGGATTTCCGGGCTGAGGCCGGATGTCCGGGCCCTGGAGACTTGGCAGACTTGGCTGTTGCTGATGGAGAAGCTCCAGGGGCCGGATGTCCGGGGCTTGGGCCGGATGTGCGGGGCCTGGAAGGTGAACTTGTCCGTTTCAACTGGTTCTCTTCATCCTTGGAGTGGGCAGCTTGTCCGTCTTCACGTGCATCCTCGGGAGGTTCTTCTTGACACCTAATCATGCATAGTATATCGGACTTATGTAGTAACCATGTCTCAAGAGGATCATATGAGATATCATTTAGGAGAGAAGTCACCTCGGTTTCGAGAGCTCTAGCACGTGCTCTAGTCATGGGTCCTCTTGAGGCTTGGTGAGGCGATGGTAGGTCCATGGGGATGACCAAGGGATGCTCCGCATCATCTCCCCCCTTGTGAAAGATCCGACCTCGGATCGAAATCCTCATCACCATGGTACGGGGAGAGATCAAAGACGTTGAAGATGTCACTCACGTTGTACTTGTCGCGTGGGAGGTCGATCTTGTAAGCGTTGTTATTGTAGCGTGCGAGCACCTTGAAGGGTCCGTCGGCTCGAGGGAGAAGCTTGGACTTGCATTAGTTGGGGAAGCGGTCCTTGCGAAGGTGTAGCCACACTAGGTCTCCAATGTTGAATATCATGTGTTGCTTGTTGATGTTGAGCTTGGACGCTAGTCATTGTACTTGGCGCTCGATTGTGTGCCTTGTATCTTTATGCATCTTCTTGATGTAGCTTGCTCATGCACTCGCATCCATGTTGGTGCGCTCTTGTAGAGGGAGAGGTAGAATGTCCAATGGGGACAACGGGTTGAAGCCGTAGACGACCTCGAAGGGGGACTTGCCGGTAGTCAAATGTCTTGCACGGTTGTAGGTGTACTCAGCGATGGGTAGACACGCCTCCCACTCCTTGATGTCCCTCTTGATCAACACGCGAAGTAGAGTGGATAGTGTCCTGTTCGTCACCTCCGTTTGGCCATCAGTTTGAGGATGGTATGCGGATGAGAACAAGAGCTTGATTCCGAGCTTGGCGCATAAAGTCTTCCAAAAGTAGCTCAAGAACTTGACGTCGCGGTCGGAGAAGATTGTCTTTGGTACTCCATGGAGGCGCAAGATTTCCCTACAAAAGAGATTTGCAATATGTGAAGCATCGTCTATCTTGTTGCAAGGAATGAAATGTGCCATCTTATCGGTCCACAACGACAAACACAGAGTCCTTTCCATTTTGAGTTCTAGGCAAACCAAGTACAAAATCCATACTAATGTCTTCCCATGGTTGATAAGGAATAGGAAGAGGCATGTAAAGACCATTAGATTGAGCTTTAGACTTAGCTTTGCGACATGTAGAGCATCGGGTGGTGAAGCGTGAGACATCGCGGAACATCTTGGGCCAAATGTAGTTCTTGGAGAGCGTGGCGAAAGTCTTGTCGCATCCAAAGTGTCCCATGAGTCCACCTCCATGAGCCTCTTGCCAAAGTAGCAAACGAAGAGAAGACTCGGGAATGCATAGTTTGTTAGCTCTCATAAGATAACCATCCTTGATGTAATATTGTTCCCAAGATGTATGCGTCAAACATTTAGCATAATGAGGTGCAAAAGATGGATCATTAGCATACAAGTCTTTTATGTGCTCAAAGCCGATAACATTCAACTCAAGTTTAGTGACAAGCGTGCATATGCGTGAAAGTGCATCGGCAACTACATTTTCCTTACCCTTAATGTACTTGATCACATATGGGAAAGATTCAATAAATTCACTCCATTTGGCATGTCGCTTGTTCAACTTAGTTTGACCTTTTAAGTACTTAAGCGTTTCATGATCGGTATGGATGACAAACTCATGAGGTCTAAGATAATGTTCCCAAACATGTAGTACACACACTAAAGCATACAATTCTTTGTCATATGTGGGATAGTTAAGTTGAGCACCGGAGAGTTTTTCACTAAAATATGCAATGGCTCGTTTTTCTTGCAATAAAACTCCACCAATTCCGGTACCACTTGCATCACAATGAACCTCAAAAGTTTTGTCAAAGTTAGGAAAAGCAAGAATCGGAGCATGAGTAAGCAAAGACTTGAGCTCATCAAAAGCGGTTGATTGCAAAGTTCCCCAAACAAAAGGAGTATTCTTCTTACTCAAAGCATGCAAAGGGGCGGCAATAGTGCTAAAAGTTTTTGACAAAGCGACGATAAAAACCTGCAAGACCAAGGAAACTTCGCACTAGTTGTAAATTGGTGGGTTGGGGACAAGTTTTAATTGCTTCAATTTTAGTTTCATCAACATGGACACCCTTGGAAGAAACAACGAAACCCAAGAAAACCACTTTGTCAACACCAAATGTGCACATTTTCATGTTGGCATAAAGACTTTCCTTGCGAAGAGTTTGTAAAACAGCCCTAACATGATCAAGATGCTCTTTCATGGTTTTGCTAAACACAAGAATATCATCGAAGTAAACCACAACAAAGACGCCAATGTAAGGTCGAAGTACATGATGCATAAGACGCATGAAAGTTCCGGGTGCCTCCGATAAACCCATAGGCATGACTAACCACTCATATAAGCCAAATTTGGTTTTGAAAGCAGTTTTCCATTCATCACCTTCTTGAATGCGGATTTGATAATAACCACTTTTAAGATCAATCTTTGAGAAAAAGTTGGCTCCACTAAGTTCATCAAGCATATCATCTAAGCAAGGAATGGGATGCCTATAGCGAACAGTGATAGCATTTATAGGTCTACAATCGGAACACAAGCGGAAACTTCCATCAGGCTTAGGCACAAGTATGACGGGAACAGCACAAGGGCTTAAGCTTTCACGTACATGACCGTTGTCGATTAGTTGTTGTACTTGCCTTTGAATCTCCTTGGTTTCTTCGGGATTGACATGGTATGGGGCTTTGTTTGGAAGTGGCGCTCCGGGGATGAGGTCGATTCAATGCTCAATGCCTCGTAGAGGAGGTAGACCCAGAGGTAGCTCATCGGGGAAAACATCGTGAAATTCCTGCAAAAGAGATTGAAACACCAAAGGTAGCTCGTGAATGGGTTTAGTTTTTGGTTCTCCATCCTTGCACACAAGGACAAAGTGCATCACACTCGATGGGTTCTCACACACTTCTCTCATCTCACTTTTGGTGGCAAATAGGATGAGATTTTTCTCTCTAGGCGAAGAGGCGCTCAAGTTTGGCTTTTGGCTCTCACTCACTTTTGGGTGGGTCACTTTCTCACTCTTCTCTCCATGGTGGGTGGGTTTCTTGTCGGCTATCACTTGACTAGGAGACATAGGTCGTAGTACATATTCTTTTCCTTTCATCTTGAAGCTATAGTGGTTGGTACGCTCGTTGTGGAAGACACCACGGTCGAATTGCCATGGTCGACCAAGAAGGAGGTGGCAAACGGTCATTGGGACCACATCACACTCCAAAGTGTCCTCATATGCACCGATTTTGAAGGATACTTGGACCGTATGCTCAACTCGTATAGTGCCGTAGTCACTTAGCCATTGAACCTTGTAGGGGTGCGGGTGCTTCTTCTTGACCAATTGGAGCTTGGAGCATAGTTCTTCACTTGCCAAGTTGTGGCAACTACCTCCATCGATGATGACCTTGACGGATCATCCATTGATGCCGGCCTTTGTGTGGAAGATGTGGCATCATTGGTCTTCTTCTTGTTGATGTTGAAGAGTCAAGACCTTGGACACAACAAGAGCGGGGCTCGAATCCTCATCACAAAAGACTTGATCATCTTCATCCTCGTTCACGCGCTGGTGCATGGCCACTTGATCAAGGGCTTCCATCTCCTCTTCACTCATGGAGTCATATGTGCCATCTTCGTTGAGGATCATGGTGCGCTTGTTCATGCATTGATAGGACTTGTGGCCTCGGCCGCCGCAAGTGAAACACTTGAATGAACTTGTCTTGACGGTCTCATCGGTTGGAGTAGAAGATGAAGCACGCGGCTTGAAGTTGCTTGTAGTAGGAGGAAGACGACTTGAACTTGAGGACGTTTTCTTGTAACTTGACTTGTCGACGTTGCTTGGAGAAGGCTTGGTTGATGTAGATGTTGGAGGAGTCGATGAAGCTTGGATGTTGGAGAAGCCGTAGGTCTTGGATGAGTACTTGGCATACTTGAAGTCATCTTGCACTTGAAGTTCCGCCGTTGTAGCTTGATGCACGAGCTCAATGAGGTTGGAATAGGGTTGGAAGTCGGCAATCTTCTTGATGGGATGATTGAGACCATTCAAGAAACGTGCCATTGTTTGCTCATCATCTTCCGTGACATTGGCTCGAATCATGGCAATCCTTGTAGTATTCTTCAACACTCTTTGTTGCTTGCTTGAGGAGTTGTAGCTTCTTGAAGAGATCGCGGTTGTATTAGGGTGGCACAAAACGTTCTCGCATGACATCCTTCATTTGAGCCCAAGTGGTGATTGGAGGTTCACCTCTTGCTTGACGGCGCTCAAGGACTTGTTCCCACCATATGAGCACATAGTCTTGGAACTCTAGAGATGCCATTGCGATCTTATTCTCTTCCTCATAGTTGTGCAAACGGAAAATTTTGTCGACCTTCAATGCCCATGAGAGGTACTCTTCGAGATCATTGCTTCCGTTGAACTTGGGCATTGTGAATTTGAGCTTTCCATAGCGTTGCTCTTCATTGTGTTGTTGGCGATGGTGATGATGACGCCCTTGACGTGGAGGGTAATCATCCTCATGTTGCTCTTGGCGTGGAGGAAGTCCATGGTCAACTTGTTCTTGTTGAGGTTGAAGTTGAGTTAGAGCTTGATGAGCTTGTGGAGGAGCTTGTGGAGCTTGACGTTCTTGTGGAGGAGCTTGTGGAGCTTGTCTTTGCACACACGGATGGTAGTTCTTCTCTTGGATTGCTTCTCGAAGGGCTTCCTCTTGATTGCACCGTTCGCGATTGCGGTTGGCGATAGCTCGACTTGATGCTTGAAGGGCACGTTCCGCTTCACGAGCTTGTTCTTCTCGTTGTTGTTGTTGAAGACGTTGAACCTCGGTGTCTTGTTGCGCTTGGTGTAGACGCGCTCGTTCTTGTTCTTCTTGGCGACGAAGACGTTGCCGTTCTTGAGCTTGAGCGAACGCGACTTGGTTTGATTCATGACGAGGGCCTTGCTCATCGACTTGCTCTTGTGAATGCTTGTCATGTAGCGGGTTGCGAGATGCATGACGGTCTTGACGCGCGGCTCGTCGAAGAGTATTCGATGCCGGTGTACTTGAGTCGGAGAAGGTGTCGTCGGAGTGTCGACTCGAGCGGCTCCGTCTTGAGTATGACGATGTAGAATGAGGCCGGTTCACCAACAAGTCGCGGATCTCGTCCATTCTTGCATCGTTTTCTTGCTTGTGCGCGTCGAGCTGTTGTCGAAGTAGTGTTTTGTACGTTGCTCGGAGAGTCGCTAGTCGGTGGAGAGGTTGTCGATGCGGTCGCTCATAGCTTGTTGCTCTTGGTGTAACGCCCTTTGATCACCAATGAGGTGGCTCTTTGTGACGAATGATGACATGTCGTCGTCTTGCTCGATGAAGAGTGGGTTGGTAGAAGTACTCGGCCTATCCATCATTGCAAACAAAATATGAGTGGTAGAAGGAGAAGAACTAATACTAATGTACCTTTGACTGATGTTGAAAATGAATCAAGTTCACCCAAATGCGGACAATGAAATAGCACTTTTGGTACCAATTCTTGTCGGTTCTCACACCTACACAAGTAAAAGCTTTTGGTGGAGCTTGGTTAGGATGGTGGCACAAAATTTGATGCAATTGAAAGCGAGATTCAATAATGTTGGAAAAGATTCACAAATTTGCAAATGCAACAAGTAGACCAAGCTAGTATGGGTACACGGAAACACACACACAAATAGATAAATGGGATTGTGCAATCCAAAAGTGAGCCAAAATGTGGAAACCAGGAAAATGCTCTTGTTGCACAATACTAGAGAGACGCTAGCATGATTACACAATAGGCGGATACGCAAACTTGTGCACAACCTACTAGGCAAAATGCAACTATCTCTATCTCAAGTATGCTATATGTATGGTATTTCGGTGCAATGATCCAAGATGATCTAATATGACAATCTTAATGTATTATGATGCTATGCTTCTTGCTCATAAGCTCTTTGCTTATCTTTCGTCTTTGCTTAAAAGCTTGGGTGGCTCTTTCACTTTTGAGCTCTTTTCTCATGCAATACTTCATGAACCAAGATAGCAATTGTGTATGCGATGACAACTTTGTGACACACAAGTGGATCCCAAGATATGCACCACTATGGTATGGTATGTATGCTATGGAGTATGATCCCTAATGTGCACAAGTCATGTTGCCGGCAATACTCAATGGCTAGTCTCGATGGTTAAGCTACGCAAAATGAGGCCATGTGGGTTATCAATGCAATTGCATGTTATGACAAAGATGTCGTCGAAGTTACCGTCCTTGGCAATGTTGAGTAGTCGATGGAGTTGAGCGGTGGTGATGATGATGTCGAACCGTACCTATATAGCCGAAACACAATAGGACACGGGAACCACAACTCAAATTTCAAAGACCAAAACGTATCAAAATCGACATAGGAGGTAGCGGTGAGCGGTGGTGGTGGTTGTGGACAGTGTTGTGGGTATGCTGAAGAAGTCGTGGGCACTGTGGCAAAATTTGGGGAAGGTATGGAGAAATGGGCGCGGGGGTGGAGTTGCTGTCTCCCAGGGGCCGGATGTCCGGGCCAGGAGCCGGATGTCCGGGGCGCCGGATTTCCGGGGTACACGGGCCGGATGTCCGGGCTCTGGATCGGGGACGGACACGATGAACTCCACGGGGGAAAATGCAACTCCGGGGCAAAATTCGGACGAATTGGTGGATGGAAAAGGGTGGGGAGGGTGGGGAAAGCTAGATCCACACGCAGCAACACAAATCCATGGACCAAATCCAACAAAATTTCATCACACCAACAAATCACAAAAAAAATTTGGGGCTATTTTTGGTGGGGATTTTCGGATTTAGGACGAAAACAACAAAATCAAGCTAGAAAACACGGGGTAGGGGCTCCAAAAACCCGATCAACGTGGCTCATGATACCAAGATAATGTAGGGTGGAACCCTAGAACGTCGATCTTTCACGTTTGGAGGGGATCCTACGGGAGAACAAGAAGAACGCGCGGAAATAACAAAGGGGAACACGGGGAAAACAAGAGAGAAACACTAAACCAACATAGAATCAATCACATGAGTGCACGATCATCACACACATAAGGTAGCACAAGGTTCAAGATCAACAAAGGAAAGGATACAACGGAACCGTTCTTCTCCGAGAGGAGGCCTTGATGTTCTTCCCTAGAAAGGGGTCTTGAATCCGCTTGGGGATCTTCTCCGAAGAGGCCGTGAACTCCGAGGAGAAGTATCCAAGTGGATGAGCAAAGGCTCTCACACAAAATAAGCTAATCCAATGCTAAACCTAGAAAGAGGAAGGGGAAGGAGTATATATAGTCTAGGGGGCGAAGAGGTACATGGGCTTCGGCCCTTAAGTGTTCACACACAGGCGGAGCCGGATGTCCGGGCGTCGGGCCGGATGTCCGAGGCTTCCGGAGGCGCCGGATGTCCGGGCCGAGACGCCGGATGTCCGGGCTGGAGGTGCAGGTTTCTGTGGTTCCTGGTGCGAGGCGCTGGATTTCCGGGGTTTTGGCCGGATTTCCGGGCTGAGGCCGGATGTCCGGGCTGGATGCCGGATGTCCGGGCCCTGGAGACTTGGCAGACTTGGCTGTTGCTGATGGAGAAGCTCCAGGGGCCGGATGTCCAGGGCTTGGGCCGGATGTCCGGGGCCTGGAAGGTGAACTTGTCCGTTTCAGCTGGTTCTCTTCATCCTTGGAGTCGGCAGCTTGTCCGTCTTCACGTGCATCCTCGGGAGGTTCTTCTTGACACCTAATCATGCATAGTATATCGGACTTAGTTAGTCGCCATGTCTCGAGAGGATCATATGAGATATCATTTAGGAGAGAAGTCACCTCGGTTTCGAGAGCTCTAGCACGTGCTCTAGTCATGGGTCCTCTTGAGGCTTGGTGAGGCGATGGTAGGTCCATGGGGATGACCAAGGGATGCTCCACATCACCTCTTTATCGCCTTCTT
Source organism: Triticum dicoccoides (assembly GCF_002162155.2). Taxonomy (NCBI): domain Eukaryota; kingdom Viridiplantae; phylum Streptophyta; class Magnoliopsida; order Poales; family Poaceae; genus Triticum; species Triticum dicoccoides. The sequence goes on from NC_041391.1 coordinate 341,824,141, forward strand.
CGACGCACCGAACACTTCGAATGGACAGATGCGGCTACGGCTGGGCTGGAGGAAATAAAAGCCCTCTTGGCCACCAATCCAATCCTGGCAGCGCCAAGTGTCAGCGAACCCATGCTTCTATATATAGCTGCAACACACTAGGTTGTAAGCGTAGTGCTCGTCGTTGAACGAGAGACAGATGGACATAAATTCCCACTTCAAAAACCGGTATACTACATATCCACTGTCCTCACTCCATGCAAGTCATGGTACCCACATTATCCAAACATAGCATACGCAGTCTTCATGGCATCCTGAAAACTACGACACTACTTTCAAGAGTTTTCAATCACGGTGGCCTCCGAAGTACCACTCAATGACATAATAAATAACTGCGATGCCACGGGCCGGATTACTAAATGGGCTATCGAGCTCCTCCCATTTGACATAACATACAAACCGCGGCGAGCCATAAAGTCGCAAGTACTGGCCGACTTCGTCGCCAAGTGGACAGAAGCCGAACTCCCTAAAGAGTACGGCGCGTACTCCAATTGGATCATGCACTTTGATGGCTCTAAGATGCTAGCTGGTCTAGGGGCTGGCATTGTCCTAACGTCCCCCACCGGAGATATAGTCCAATACGTACTCCGAATACTTTATACAGATTCCAACAATGCAGCCGAGTATGAGGCATTGTTGCACGGTCTTCGGATGGCAGTCTCCACGGGCATTCAATGCCTAGAAGTACGTGGGGATTCAAATCTCGCAATATCTCAAATAAATGGAGACTTTGACGCCAAGGATCCGAAAATGGCGGCCTACCGCAATGCCGTTCTGAAAATGTCAGCTCGGTTTGAGGGGCTCGAATTCCACCATGTGGTTCGAGAAAACAATCAAGCGGTGGATATCCTTGCCCGCATCGGCGCTAAACGCGACCCCGTCCCACCTAATATTTTTTTGGAAAGGCTGTTCAAGCCATCCGTGGTATGGGAAGGGGAGACCGGCAATACCAGTCCGGATCCGCATACAACCCCAGATCCTGAACAACCTGACATAATCGGAGGCTCCGCTACCGAAATAACACCTTCGGCCCACGTGATTATGGCATTCATCGACCCGTGGACAGAACCCTTCTTAGCCTATTTAAATAGGCAGGAACACCCAGAGGACCAAAACGAGGCATGTTGCATTGTGCGGCGCTCTAACGCCTACAAAGTCCACGAGGGAGAGATTTATAAGAAAAGCGCGACCGAAGTGCTCCAAAGGTGCATCTCCGAAGAGGAAGGGCGGCATCTTTTGGCCGAAATTCATGCCGGACTCGGCGGCCGCCATGCCGCAGCTCGGGCGCTCGTAAGCAAGGCCTTACGTACAGGTTTTACTGGCCGACAGCCCGAGTAGACGCACAGGACCTTGTCCAAGATTGTGTCGGTTGCCAGCTTTTTGCAAATCAAAGCCATATGCCACCTACCGCCCTCCAAACAATCCCCATAACTTGGCCCTTTGCGGTCTGGGGGCTCGATATGGTTGGACCCCTTAAAGGAGGAAGCCATAAGAAGAAATACTTGTTGGTCATGGTCGATAAATTCACCAAATGGATAGAAGCCAAGCCAGTTAAAATGGCCGAGTCCGGACCTGTGATAGACTTTATATCCGGGGTCGTACACCGCTACGGTATCCCCCACAACATCATCACCGATAACGGCTCAAACTTCACAGCCGACGAGGTGAAAACCTGGTGCAGCAAAATGGGCATAAAACTTGATTACGCCTCCGTCTATCATCCCCAAACAAATGGTCAAGTCGAACGATCGAATGATCTTATTATGAGCGACATTAAACCCAGACTAGTGCGATCCTTGAAGGAATCAGATACGCACTGGGTCGAGGAGCTCGACTCCATACTATGGGGGCTGCAGACCACGCCAAATCGCACAACTGGATACACATCATTTTTTATGGTGTACGGCGCAGAGGCAGTGCTACCCTGCAATATCATCCATGACTCACCTAGAGTGCGCATGTACGAAGAGAGAGAAGCCGAGCTAGATCGGCAGGACAGCCTAGATGCCTTGGAGGAGGAGCGTGACGTCGCAAAGGCCCGTTCCGCATTCTATCAATAGCAAGCTTGAAGGTATCAAAGCAGAGAAGTACGGGCCAAAATTTGTAACATTGGCAAACTCGTTCTACCCCTACCAGAGAAGAAAAAGGACAAGCTCAAGCCCAAATGGGAGGGTCCCTTCATCATTGACAAAGTTCTCACCGGAGGTGCGTACCGTTTGCGTGATGCATCAGACAATCGACTTGGGCCGAACCCATGGAACGCGGCCAGACTCTGAAGATTCTACTCCTAGTGCCGAACTCTGTGTTTGTCTCCTTACCTCCGTCTTCCTTTTTAAATTATACCCTCTCTCTCTCTCTCTTTTATATATATAAGCCTTAAAAGCTTCAAGTACGCTTTGACCGCACACTCTGACCGCGCTATTTGCGCTCAATATACATGGGGCTTCTTACACAGAAGGTTTATTGTCTTCTGGGCTTTATGCCCACCACATATGCGTCACTTCTCCATATGTGCCTTTTTTCACCACTATATGCATCGATATGACTAAAGGTTTGGCCAAGCTGGGTTCCCTGGCTCTTGTGTTTATGCCCTACGTTCCCGTTAATTCGGCTAGGGCATAAGGGGAGCACCTCTGCAATTGTTACTGCCGGGTCAGCCGGATGTGTACCTCAGACTGGGTGAAGCCGAAAGCTAGCGTTCTTAAAGGAATATTCGGTCGGTAAACAAAAGATGTATTTTACCTATTACAAAACATGCCCCCAGATGCTTATATCCTGCGTAAATTTTCGCAGTTTGGACATGCACATCAATGCATGCACACCCAGGGAAAGGAACCCTTAACGGAACTATTCTCCCTGGAAGATGTTTCTTCCTACCTATGTAATATAACATAACTAGTTGGGTACTTTTCTATTCAAGCACTTATGACCCCTACGCCTGGTTTGCACGCGTGCCCCAGTTTTCACGTAACCGAACAGGTATTCGGATACACTCCGGACTGTCGGGTCCAGAGGTTGAAGCGAAAAGGTCCACCAAGACAAATGATTTACAATCCGGCTAGGGACAAAATGTGTCCTTCGAAGTACAAAGTCACTTAGACTGACTAAATTCTTCTTCTATACCATCCAACAGGCTGTCTAGCCTACAGTCCTGTTGGGAATACTTAGCGGCTAATGCTACCTAGTCATACACCAGATGTATAGGGATCTCCTTCCCATCTGACCCTACAGGTCCAACCTCGGCCATGTGGTTCGGGTCAGCCTTGGTTTATCGCGTCTTCACCCTGGCACAGGCTTCCCTTGCGCCTTGTCGGCATGCCAATAACTTCCATAATCGGAAGCGCTGCCGCGCTCCCTTGAGCATCTCCACAAGCTCCCCCATGCCTCCTGGCAGGGAGATGGATGGCCATAAGGCCTGGGCAATACCCTGCATCACCTGCCGAACTTGTTCATGCAGTTGTGAGAGCTCCTGCAAGAGATCGCCAGTAGACCCAGGCATCTCCTCTTTGAGATGACCTGTCAACATACCTATAGACATAATTCTGTTAGCACGCTTCTTTGCCGAACGTCATAGTGGTTCGTTAGAGCACCTACTGAATATGCCGCACCGAAGCCTCCTATTCTCCTTTACGGAGTCAGCAAGCTAGGCTCGAACATCCTTTAATTCGACGTCCAGTTCGGTGTTCGCGTCCTGGAGAGTATTTTTCTTTATAACCTTTGTAAGCACACGTTCTCCAGCCTTCTGCTGTCGCCGAACATGTTGCTCATCCTCTGGTATGATCTCCGGATTGCCTCCGGGATTGTGTGCATGATGTATTGTTAGATTTGCATTCATGCCGAATACTAAACTGGTGCATGCCATTATTTTCGATTAAAACAAGTATTACCAGATGGGGCCTTCGTAGACTCCTCCCTCACGGCAATTGCGGACCGCAGTTGGCCCTTGCACTCCTCCAGCTCTTTAGATAACTGGGTATTCTTCTCTGTCAGAACCTATGCACACGAGGATCCTTAAATCAGTTGTGCCAACTGTTTCAAGTCTCAGGGGCTACTGATATACATACTTATCAATTTTTCTTACCCGAATATCCTTTACGTACTGGTCCGTGGCCCTTGCGAGGCCACCTTGAACAGCCCGGATGTACGCGTCCCCTGAGTTGAAGGCATCGAACGACTCTTCAGAGAAATTAGGGTCGCATAGTGCGGCCCGACGGCAACTATGATTCATGGCGCTCTCCACTTCGGAGTTTGTAGCGGAAACTCTATCCGCATCCTCTGTTGGAGGATTGTCAGTGTTGACCTCCGCCCTTGAGTCCGGCCTCGGAGTCTGGCTGGTGGAGGCGTGACCGGCAGGCTCTCCGGATATAGTCCAGCGAGCGCTTTTTCTGTCAGAACACAATGGACATTGTTATATTTTAACGATGATAATTTCGTGGCAGGTTTTTAAACATACCTTTGCAACGGCGTCTCGGTCCTGACCGCCTTTCTTTTAAGGCTACTCGGGTTCGGTGCCCCTTGTTGGCGAGTCACCGCGGGTTCGGCTTGGCGCCCCAATGGCCTTCCCTGTAAGACGCAACACATGTGTGGTGGCTAAGGTGTTAAGAGGGAATCCTTTTTGGAAGTTGGGACTCTGGCTTTGCTTACATGGGATACAGGGAGTAGGCCAGGATAATCAGCTATGATGGCCACCAACACACCATCGCATCTGAACTGATAAAATGTCCTGTCAACGAGCTCCACAAATGTGTCAGGATCTTCTTTGAGTCCGGGGTCGAGGGCCCGGTTGGGGTCCTCTGGCTGTGGAGATGGGCTGTGAACATCCCTGATAGCTCTTCGCAGTTCCTGCTATGAATTGACGAAGTAAACAATTGTGCTAAAAATGTGGGAAAGACTGGAATAAGAGATAGCAACTCACCCAGCTTGGGGTGTTGTACATGGAGAATCCATCCCATGGCTTGATATGGATGAACTCCTCCTCTTCTCCTTTATACAAATCGGACGGTATCTTTGCCAGAGCGGCGGGAGAGTCCGGACCTTTATGGCTGCAGCGGGTGGCATCGTCTTCTCCATTGAAGTGCCACATGGGTTTTTCCCGATATTGAAGTGGCTGCACTCCCCGCATTATACATATGGACATAACCTCAATTATTGTCAGTCCTGATTTGGCCAGCGTATTTATCCTGTCCATCAGGAAAAGGATCTCTCTGTTATCTTCCTCCTGGGGGCTCCTGGGGCGCCAGCTATGGCATTTCTTCAATGGGGCATTTACAAACTTGGGAAGGCCTTTCCAAATAGGGTCCGGAAGAGGGACATCCTCCATGTAGAACCACTCTGACGGCCAGTCTTCGGATGTCTTCTTCGGGGTACCGGATAGGTATCCGGTCCCGGCGATGCGCCATATTTCGGCTCCGCCCACTTGATATACCCACCCCTCTTGAGTGTGGGGTACGAGGCAGAATAGCCTCTTCCACAGCTCGAAATGAGCTTCGCAACCCAGAAATAGCTCGCAGAAGGCAACGTAGCCTGCGATATGCAGTATGGAGGCTGGGGTAAAGTTATGCAGCTGGAGGCCGTAGAACTCCAGGAGCCCACGGAGGAAAGGATGGATTGGAAATCAGAGTCCCCTCAGCAAATAGGGGACGAAGCATACCCGCTCTCCCTTGGATGGGTTTGGAGAGCTCTCCGCTTGCTCCCCAACATTATAAGTGGCTAGTCCAGCTCGGACGGGGACCATGTACGCAGCAGGAGAAACCCCTTGGTCTGCAACTCTACTAGTCGGCTGTGGGGGACAGAACATTTCTCCCAATCGCCTGGCCTAGTGCTACGGGAGTGAGAGGAGGAACCGCGACAACCGGCCATGGTGGTATGGATTTTTCCGGGAGCGCTCTGATGAATACTCGCTGGGAGGAGATGGTGTGATTTGGATCTGAGGATCCCCGTCTCTTTAAATAAACGATTTACTCGCATGGTTGGGGTGGAAAATGTAAAAACTCCTCGACTTCTCGCATTCGCTCGACACGTGGAGACAGCCATTATTAAAGCACATAAGCCAAGGAGCGCGACATTGATGAGGAGCCGGACACTGCTCGTTACAACGATGCTCTGGAGAATTTGGAGAAGAACCCGCCTTGTAATGCCGAAGACAATCTGCGCGCCGGACTCATCGTCATTGAATCCTGGTTCAGGGGCTACTGAGGGAGTCCTGGATTAAGGGGTCCTCGGACAGCCGGACTATATACTTTGGCCGGACTGTTGGACTATGAAGATACAAGATTGAAGACCTCGTCCCGTGTCCGGATGGAACTCTCCTTTGCGTGGAAGGCAAGCTTGGAAATTCGGATATGTAGATCCCTTTCTCTGTAACTGACTCTGTGTCACCCTAGCCCCCTCCGGTGTCTATATAAACTCGAGGGTTTAGTCCATAGGACAACAACAATCAGAATCATAGGCTAACTTCTAGGGTTTAGCCTCTATGATCTCATGGTAGAACAACTCTTGTAATACTCATATCATCAAGATCAATCAAGCAGGAAGTAGGATATTACCTCCATCGAGAGGGCCCGAACCTGGGTAAACATTGTGTCCCCTGTCTCCTGTTACCATTAGCCTTAAACGCATAGTTTGGGACCCCCTACCCGAGATCCGTCGGTTTTGACACCGACACCCGCGCCCCGCAATCGTAGTAGGGATTCTTGTGATCCCATTGGTTTCATTTTCCACCGACAGTGTCGTCTCGCGAGCTCCACACCTCTGTCCATCACGGCACAAACTTGATGATATTAACGATGGACGTCGTCCTAGCGAGCTCGGCGTCGCCATCCATCACAACACGACAGCGGCAACCTCGCTAGCTCCATGCCTCCGTCCTCCATAGCACTAGTTTGATGAAGAAGACGATGTGCATTGTCCTAGCAAGCTCCGAGTTGCCATCCTCCATGGCACGCGGCGGCATCCTCGCGAGCTTCATACCTCCGGGCTCCAGCTTGATGATGTTGATGTTGGCGGCGCCCTCCTTGCGAGCTCCACGCCATGATCTTCCGTGGCAATGGGTTGATGATGTTGGCGATGGGCATTGTCTTGACGAGCTCTGTGTCACCGTCCTCCGTGGCCCCATCTTGACGAATTGGATATCCGCGGTGTCCCTAGCTCCACAACGTCGTCCTCGGTGGCTTCAGCTTGATGGCGAAAGTGACAGGCGTTGTCTTGATGATCTCCACACCTCCATTCTTCATGGCGCCGGCTTGATTGAAGGTCAGCGGCCACGTCACCAAGGGCGGACACCAAAAGGAGACCAGCGAGCTGCGCGCCGCCAACACCGCTGATATGCCGTCGTCTTCAATGTCTCGGTGCGGTGAAGTACAAAAGTAGCCTCATCGCATTGGTGATCTTTATGAAGATGATGATAGTACCGTTGAAGTTCCGCAAGTTCACGAGCTCAACCGCGCCACCACCGTTGGGCGTGTCGTCCGTCACCTCCATTGTACCATAGAGAGGGAAGAGGGTGTGCTAATGCTCAATCGTGATCGCTGCCAGTAAATCCATCGAGGGCGTGTGTACAAGGGCGCCACCGCGCTTCTCCTTGGCGCATGGGCCTTCACCATGGGTGTGTCCTCCACATGCGCATCTTCCTCCTGGACGTGTGTTGGACTTTCATGCCGTCTCTCCGCCGAGTGTGTTTGCTGTGTGAAGCCTTTGCCCTTCTCCCGCCTCGGGCGCACACGTCACGTGTGCCCATCACCTCCTGCTGCTGCTCGGACCCTCTGCAAAATAGCCGAGAACACATAGAAAAAGAAAGATTATTGCGACTTTCACACACGCCGCCGCCATGGATGCGTCCGCTACCATGGACGCGTTCTCCTGAGTGCACAACCCATCTTGCTCTTCTCAGGTACAAACGCCGCCCGCCACGCCTGGTTGTGTTTGTGAGTTCTTTGGACGTTGCCGCGATGGGCGCGTCTCCTTCTCCCGTACGTAGCCCTCTTCTCCTCCTGTGCGTCCCTCCTGGGCATGTTCCGTCCTCCGTGTCCAGGGCCAGCACATCGGCTGCCCAAACGAGGCACGCAGGAGGAGCTGCGGCAACTCATCCATGTACTGCTCCAGGAGTCTTGTACGTGCATGTGATTCCTCACCTGGTACACAAGAGAAATAGATGTATGTCTTTAGTATTATGCTAACCTGAGAGATGGAACTCCATGCGTGTTGCATCCTTGAGACACGCTCAATCCAACGATGCTGGTGATGCGGCGCTGGTGCCGGCGCAGTCGCCAGACAGATAAGGGGACGTGTGTGTCGACCGGTGAGCAGGACGCCCCTAGAGGCGCGTCCTTCCCTCTGCCTCGGTATCCCGACCGAGTGCCTTCCTCCGAAGAAGCTGCTGCTGGTTTCCCCTCTCGTCGACGCTGCCGCCCACGGCACGTCTTCTCCTGACTCCTTTCCTCTGCTATGTGAGATGTCCTTCATCCGGCTGGCCTCCCCTGCGCACGTTGTTCTTCTGTATTTATATGCCGAGAGGAACGGCCGTGCTCGGTTTGATTTTGATTGGAAAGATTCTAGCTTTCCATCTTAAATCCATCTTTCCAATATGCATAATCTTCTTGCCTTGCACGCATGCTCAAGGAAAGGAAAATAAACCGGATACATACCTTCTTAGTTACGTGATGCATGCCTTTCAAAGACGGCTGCCTTTGTTTCCAATTTTTTAATAACATGCTGATTATAGGATCGGACCATCCCATGCCAACCGTCACGTACATGTTCTAAGTGTGCCTTGCACCGGGTATTTTAGATACTTATATACGTGCACGCTTTCTGGCCGGCCGCAGATACTGTACATATACAAAGTTGAATGACGGCCAGCCCAAGATAAATGGATGCATGCATGCATTATTACTATTACGTAGGCAGCCCTATCGTGCACACATGTGCAAAGTTTCAAAGGATCAACATGCAATAATGATTTACGTATAGACACGTATCTTTAAGTGCTCCATTATCCAATTTCCCTCTGTAATGCACAAAAATATTACTTTATATAATAATGCACAAAAACACGTCGAACAAATGCCCCCTCGTCGAGTAGAGCTTGAGTGCGAAGCAAATCGAGCTTGACTCGACGAGTAATTTTTTTTCACTTTACTTGGCGCATGGTCTATATGCGGCCCGAAGAACTGGTTTGGAGTTGACATCTTCGGGACTATGTGCGCACCATTCTGAAGATGATTGATTAGTAACAATGTGTCTTAGTGTAGGTATGACCCTCCACGTGTGTACTTTAGGGTTTTTTTGCATCATATAACTAGCACGATGTCAATCAACCGAGCAACCCTGTGTCATCTTCATTCCATGGGGAAATAACATGCCTAGTCCTGAAAACAAAATTCTTTTTTTACCAATCTCGTTGCGACCGTCTAGCTGCTACGGTGCGAGCCGACTTGATTGGAGGGTTTCACATATTCACACTAGCCGCACTGGCGCCTTGCACTGCTCCCATGATCTCTTTGTGTTGATGTAGGCGAGGCATCAGTAGACCATCGATAGTTCCCCTTCATTGAGTGAATCATCACCATTCATGGCATGACAATTCTGGTGGTACTCTAGGATGCCTTCGGCCTTACGAATGATTGAGGGGCTGATGTTGCCCCCATGCTTCATTGTTGTTGAAGACGAGGCCACGGAGACACATCGGCGCCACCTTCATGAGCGCAGGTGCTGCATTCTGGTGCCCATCGTGTGTGTCAGTGTAGAACGTCGGTTGTCGGGGTGTCGTCGGCATTGTCATGGATGCATGGTATTGCTGCCCCCAAACACCCATGATGTAGGTCGATGAAGTGGTTTGTCGTCGGAATGCCGTCGACGATGATAGCAAACACCTCTCCATGGCTCCAAAGATGTTGGAGGAGCACAACTAGGAACACCAAACAAAAACAGACGAAAAAGAGAGGGAATTTTTTGCGGGTTTTAAAATGTTGGCTTTCCTATTATACACCAGCTATAGGCATGATATCCGAGAAGGCTACCGAAAGAATTGTCATTGGGAACCATCGAAAGACCTTAAATAGCTTTGGTGTACGTGTATGAAGACGTCGTGTTTCAGGATGCTTCCGAGAGGCAACAAAAATTCATACTCTAGCCCATAATCATACTGAGGGCCCCAACAGCTCAACATGCCCCCTGCACACGCCCCATGATCCCAGAGACTTGGGTATGATAAGTTCAGGGTAAATGGTTTTGGGACAACAGCTTGGCGATTTTCCTTCATGCATATTGAGGGGTGGTGAACAGCTACCTTCCGCCTTCCTTCCAGTGGGTTCCTTACTGCTTGGGAACGCTTGATTGCTTCTTGGACTATTTGGATTTTATTCCTTGAATTTGCTTCTTGGACTTTCGGAATTTCATCTTATTGCTCACGCGGATGATTGATTGGCCGCGGACTTCATGGACTTGCTTTAACATTCGGCTCGAAATTCTCGAGTTCTCTTTTTCCATGATTTCTAGGGGACTCACCTTGGGAATTTGGAAGGGAACTGTTCACCTCTGTGGACTAGGAAAAACCCTCTAGCACTTTATCTGGGGCTTCTGGTGGTGCACCCCAGGGTTGCCATGTGACTATGCACCAAAGCAACTTGTGTTGGCTCAGGCAGCCCTCCATGATCTTTTTCTATAGTCTTCCCTAGAGTGCGAGCCTCTATGAACACGAGGCATGCTGGGAAACATGAAGAGCGTGGGGTCTCAATACTCAGAAGTTCCCAGGTAATCATCTCCGCTGCCTCCGGAAGCATACACCTGGTACGTGTCGTGCATTTTGGGTGTAGGAGCCGCTCCACCTGCAAATCGACACATTGTCCCGCCCTCCAACAAGTCCTAGGGTAGCCGAAACTTCAAACAACAACGTAGTGCGATAGGGGGAAGCCATATTTTGTTGGATGTAGTCTGTAAAAATTGGGGAAAACTAGATATATCCACGAAATGCAAAGGAGAATGCATCATGGATCCGATAGCCCATAGAAAACATTTCCCCAATAAAAATCCGAAAGGCAACAAAAGAGGCAAAATTTCAAGAAAAATATTTTTCGAGGAACCTTCCATTTATTGGGGGCATAGGTCGGACTCCCTAGGAATCGACGAGTTGGTATGCTTCCCCATCATAGACTTGCTCAACGAAATATGGTCCGTCCCACTTTTGCTCGAACTTGCCCTTCGTCTTGTGCATCACTACGATGGGTCGGCTAACACGAGGACCAACTCACCTTTTGAAAGACGCATTTCTTGACGAGCTTGTCGTAAGCTCTCACCACATTCTGGCGGTAAAGCTCCAGGTTCTGCAGGGCATGAAGTCGCCCCACTTCAAGGGCGTCGAGCACCTGAAAACGCAGTTGTACATGTTCGTCTAGGGTGATCTCATCTTGGATAGCCACACTCAAAGGGTGTAGTTGGACCTCTAGTGGTAGGACCGCCTCACTCCCATAAACGAGAGAAAACAAGGTTGCCTCTGTTGGGGTGCGAACTGTAACGCGGTACGCCCAGAGGGACTCGAAGAGATGATCATGTCAGTCTCTCCTTTTCCTTTTCACCGTCTTTTTGAGTATCTTGCCGAGTGTCTTGTTGAAGGATTGCTCCGTTGGCATAGTGTAGATGGTGGGGATGTGTTAATGAAGCGAAAGGGAGAGCGGTATGCCCATCGCTCCGGCTCTGCTTAGCCGCATCCCTCCGTCTTATCATTGCCTGATGATGAAGTGGGTGGCCTTCGCCTCGTCGGTGCCCGGCCTGGTGGTGTCTGCCTTGTCGGTGTCAGACTGGATGACTTGCGTTTGCCTCGTCGGTGCCTGGCAAGATAGGGATTGCTTCATCAGGAAAAGACATGCGCTGGTGTACAACTTGTCCTCGCCGGTGCTTGAGCGATGTTGTGGACTTGTGTCATGTGGATGTTGGGGTAGATGTTGATGATGTTGCTGCCTCAACAAGATGCAATGTCGAATTAGCATGAAACCATGCATGGTGGCCTTGGACGGGCTTCATCTAAGGAAAAGTGTAGAGATAGAGCTCCGCCTCAGTGGCAGCATAGAAGGCACGCCTGCCTTGGGCGAGCTCTGTGTTGGTGTAGATGTCGCCCCACTTTAGGCGAGCTCTATGTCAGTGACGGGGTCAACGTTGTTCCCACCTTAGGAAAGCTCCTTTTCCAATGGCGTAGATGGCGCCCTTCCCTGGAGGAGCTCCGTAGCAGCAACAGTATGGCCGGTGCTCCGCCTCAGCGGCATTGTAAATGACACCCCACCTGGGGTGAGCTTGTTCCGGTGATGATGTAGGCAGTGTCCCCAACTTAGCATGTTCAACAACGTAGATTGCACGACACCTTGGACATGCTCCGTGTCGACGATAGTGTAGACCGATCCCTGGATGGGCCAAGCTCCGCCTGGGCGGTAGTGTCAACCAAGCCCTGCTTTAGGCAAGCTCCATGTCGATGGTGGAGTAGATGGTGCCTCAACATTGATAGGCTGCATGTCGATGGTGTTGTAGGTGTCCTGCCTTGGGTGAGCTCCATGTTGTGGGAGGTTGACGATGCCCCGCCTCGGATGAGCTTCGAGATGGTGTAGAATATGCCCGTTGTTAGGCGAGCTCCGTGTCAACCACGATTCAAAAAGTACGCCGTCCTTGGGCAGTATCGAAGGACATGTAGACGGCACCCAACTTTATGCGAGCCCCCTGTTGAGGGTGGTTTAGAAGGTGCTCCGCCTTCGAGCTTGCTCCATGTTGGTAGTGGTGTAGACGGTGCCCTGTCTTTAGCCAAATCTGTGTCGACGGAGGTGAAATAGGAGCCCTGCCTAACAGAGCTCCGCATAGGTGGAGGTGGATGGCGCCCATCTTGGAGGCACTCCATGTTGACAAAGGTGTAGTCGGTGCCCCACCTTAAGACCACTCAATGTCGGTGATGGTGTGGACGCTACCCCTCCTTGGATGAGTGATGTCTCACCTGTGGCGAGCTCCGGTTGGTGGCTGCATTGATGACCCTTCACCTGGAGAGTACGGGGCGATGCATGGTGTCGAGTTGATGATGCAGCTCTGTCTGCCTGTCATCTGGAGTTGTGACCGAGCTCCCTGTTTAGGATGAGACGCAAGTCGTGATGGAAGTGTTTTCCATGGAGGGTCCCATGGCCGCCACCGTTGAGTGGGTTGAGCCTTCCTCGCATCATCTTGGTGTCTTGACCATTGGTTCCAGCATAGGGGCATGTCAGATGCCCCCTGTTCCAATTGGCGAGTTGGTGAAGACTATCATCGAGGCTCACATGTTGAGTACAATGACATAGATTGGCGCCTCGTCCTACCTGCAACCATGAGCCTATGCGGGTTGTGGGAGATGGCCTCCAAGCCTTCAGGTACCTTGACCTTGGTGCGTCGTGGTGTCGGTGTTGGCGCGGCTTCGAATGGGAGCCGGTCCAGGTAACAACATGAAGGGATGCCGCACTTTCCCTCTTGTTGGCAGTATTAGAGTGGAGGCATTGAGCTGCCTCCACGTCTCCATGGATGTCTGCCCTTGATGAGTCCTTCAACAGAGTGTGCCTCCAGCATTAGCTCGTGGCGCTCCATCGTCTTTGTGGCCGCCCGCCTTTGCGTCCTCTTTGACTGCACAGTTTGAATCTGCGCAGGATCTTGGGCTTGTACATGTAGACCTTGGCGCCATGCTTCATGAAGACCATAGGCGGCAATGATCCGTACTGAAGGAAATATGCCCTAGAGGCAATAATAAAGTTATTATTTATTTCTTTATATCATTATAAATGTTTACTATTCATGCTAGAATTGTATTAACCGGAAGCATGATACATGTGTGAATACATAGACAAACATACTGTCACTAGTATGCCTCTACTAGACTAGCTCATTAATCAAAGATGGTTATGTTTCCTAACGATAGACACGAGTTGTCATTTGATTAACGGGATCACATCATTAGTAGAATGATGTGATTGACATGCCCCATTCCGTTAGCTTAGCACTTGATTGTTTAGTATGTTGCTATTGCTTTCTTCATGACTTATACATGTTCCTACAACTATGAGATTATGCAACCCCCGTTTACTGGAGGAACACTTTGTGTGCTACCAAACGTCACAACATAACTGGATGATTATAAAGGACCTCTACAGGTGTCTCCAAAGGTACATGTTGAGTTGGCGTATTTCGAGATTAGGTTTTGTCACTCCGATTGTCGGAGAGGTATCTCTGGGCCCTCTCGGTAATGCACATCACTATAAGCCTTGCAAGCAATGTAATTAATGAGTTAGTTACGGAATGATGCATTACATAGCGAGTAAAGAGACTTGCCGGTAACGAGTTTGAACTAGGTATTGAGATACCGACGATCGAATCTCGGACAAGTAACATACCAATGACAAAGGGAACAACGTATGTTGTTATGCGCTTTGATCGATAAAGATCTTCGTAGAATATGTAGGAGCCAATATGAGCATCCAGGTTCTGCTATTGGTTATTGACCGGAGACGAGTCTCGGTCATGTCTACATAGTTCTCGGACCCGTAGGGTCCTCACGCTTAAGGTTTCGATGACAGTTATATTATGAGTTTATGAGTTTTGATGTACCGAAGTTTGTTTGGAGTCCCGGATGAGATTACGGACATGACGAGTTGTCTCCAAATGATCGAGACATGAAGATTGATATATTGGAAGCCTATATTTGGATGTCGGAAGTGTTCCGGGTGAAATCGGTATTTTACCGGAGTACCAGGAGGTTACTGGAACCCCCCGGGGGCTAAATGGGCCTACATGGGCCTTAGTGGAGAAGAGGAGAGGAGGCAAGGGCTGGGCCGCGCGCCCCTCCCCCTAGTCCGAATAGGAGAAGGAGAGGGGGGCCGCGCCCCCCTTTCCTTCCTCTCTCCCTCCTCCTTCCCCCCTTCTCCAAGTCCAACAAGGAAAGGAGGCAGTCCTACTCCCGGTGGGAGTAGGACTCCCCTTGGCGCGCCCCTCCTTGGTCGGCCACCCCCTCCCCCTTGGCTCCTTTATATACGGGGGCAGGGGCACCTCTAGACACAACAATTGATCTCTTGATCTCTTAGCCGTGTGCGGTTCCCCCCTCCACCATAGTCCTCGATAATATTGTAGCGGTGCTTAGGCGAAGACCTGTGACGATAGAACATCAAGATCGTCACCACGCCGTCGTGCTGACGGAACTCTTCCCAGACATTCTGCTGGATCGGAGTATGGGGAGCATCATCGAGCTGAACGTGTGCTAGAACTCGGAGGTGCCATAGTTTCGGTGCTTGATCGGTCGGACCGTGAAGACGTACGACTACATCAACCGCATTTTTCTAACGCTTCCGCTTTCGGTCTACGAGGGTACGTGGACAACACTCTCCCCTCTTGTTGCTATGCATCACCGTGATCTTGCGTGTGCGTAGGAATTTTTTTGAAATTACTACGTTCCTCACAGTGGCATCCGAGCCTAGGTTTTATGCATAGATGTTATATGCACGAGTATAACACAAGTGAGTTGTGGTCGATACAAGTCATACTGCTTACCAGCATGTCATACTTTGGTTCGGCGGTATTGTTGGATGAAGCGGACCGGACCGACATTACGCGTACGCTTACGCGAGACTGGTTCTACCGACGTGCTTTGCACACAGGTGGCTGGCAGGTGTCAGTTTCTCCAACTTTAGTTGAACCGAGTGTGGCTACGTCCGGTCCTTGCGAAGGTTAAAACAACACTAACTTGACGAACTATCATTGTGGTTTTGATGTGTAGGTAAGAGCGGTTCTTGCTCAGCCCATAGCAGCCACGTAAAATTTGCAACAACAAAGTAGAGAACGTCTAACTTGTTTTTGCAGGGCATGTTGTGATGTGATATGGTCAAGACGTGATGCTATATTTTATTGTATGAGATGATCATGTTTTGTAACCGAGTTATCGCCAACTGGCAGGAGCCATATGGTTGTCACTTTATTGTATGAAATGCAAGCGCCCTGTAATTGCTTTACTTTATCACTATGTGGTAGCGATAGTCGTAGAAGCAATAGATGGTGGAACGACAACGATTCTACGGTGGAGATCAAGGTGTCGCGCCGGTGACGATAGTGATCACGATGGTGCTTCAGAGATGGAGATCACAAGCACAAGATGATGATGGCCATATCATATCACTTATATTGATTTCATGTGATGTTTATCCTTTATGCATCTTATCTTGCTTTGATTGACGGTAGCATTATAAGATGATCTCTCACTAATTATCAAGAAGTGTTCTCCCTGAGTATGCACCGTTACGAAAGTTCTTCGTGCTGAGACACCACGTGATGATCGGGTGTGATAGGCTCTACGTTCAAATACAACGGGTGCAAAACAGTTGCACACGCGGAATACTCAGGTTAAACTTGACGAGCCTAGCATATACAGATATGGCCTCGGAACACGGAGACCGAAAGGTCAGGCGTGAATCATATAGTAGATATGATTAACATAGTGATGTTCACCATTGAAAACTACTCCATCTCACGTGATGATCGGACATGGTTTAGTTGATTTGGATCACGTGATCACTTACATGACTAGAGAGATGTCTGTCTAAGTGGGAGTTCTTATGTAATATGATTAATTGAACTTAAATTTACCATGAACTTAGTCCTGGTAGTATTTTGCAAATTATGTTGTAGATCAATAGCTCGCGTTGTTGCTTTCATATGTTTATTTTGATATGTTCCTAGAGAAAACTGTGTTGAAAGATGTTAGTAGCAATGATGCGGATTGGATCCGTGATCTGAGGATTGTCCTCATTGCTGCATAGAAGAATTATGTCCTTGATGCACTGCTAGGTGACAGACCTATTGCAGGAGCAGATGTAGACGTTATGAACGTTTGGCTAGCTCAATATGATGACTACTTGATAGTTTAGTGCACCATGCTTAACGGCTTAGAATCGGGACTTTAAAGACGTTTTGAACGTCATGGGCCATATGAGATGTTCCAGGAGTTGAAGTTAATATTTCAAGCAAATACCCGAGTTGAGAGATATGAAGTCTCCAACAACTTCTATAGCTAAAATATGGAGGAGAATTGCTCAACTAGTGAGCATGTGCTAAGATTGTCTGGGTACTACAATCGCTTGAATCAAGTGGGAGTTAATCTTCCAGATAAGATAGTGATTGATAGTGTTCTCTAGTCACCATCACCAAGTTACTAGAACTTCGTGATGAACTATAGTATGCAAGGGATGCCGAAAATGATTCCCGAGCTCTTTGTGATGCTGAAATCAACGAAGGTAGAAATCAAGAAAGAGCATCAAGTGTTGATGATTGACAAGACCACTAGTTTCAAGAAAAGGGCAAAGGGAAAGAAAGGGAACTTCAAGTAGAATGACAAGCAAGTTGTCACTCCCGCGAAGAAGCCCAAAGCTGGACCAAAGCCTGAAACTGAGTGCTAACACTGCAAAGGAAATGGTCACTAGAAGCAGAAATGCCCTAAATATTTGGTGGATAAGAAGGATGGCAAAGTGAAATATATTTGATATACAGGTTATTGATGTGTACCTTACTAGTGTATATAGTAGCCCCTGAGTATTTGATACTTGTTCGGTTGCTAAGATTAGTAACTCGAAATAGGAGTTACAGAATAAACAGAGACTAGTTAAAGGGGAAGTGACGATGAGTGTTGGAAGTAGTTCCAAGATTGATATGATCATCATCACACACTCCCTATACTTCCGGGATTAGTGTTAAACCTAAATAAATGTTATTTGGCGTTTGCATTGAGCAAGAATATGATTTGATCATGTTTATTGCAATACGGTTATTCATTTAAAGTCAGAGAATAATTGTTGTTCTGTTTACATGAATAAAACCTTCAATGGTCATACACCCAATGAAAATAGTTTTGTTGGATCTTGATCGTGGTAATACACATATTCATAATATTGAAGCCAAAAGATGCAAAGTTAATAATGATAGTGCAACTTATTTGTGGCACTGTCGTTTAGGTCATATTGGTGTAAAGTGCATGAAGAAAATCCATGCTGATGGGCTTTTGGAATCACTTGATTATGAATTAGTTGATGCTTGCGAACCATGCCTCATGGGCAAGATGACTAAAACTCTGTTCTCCGGAACAATGGAGCGAGCAACTGACTTATTGGAAATAATACATACTGATGTATGTGATCCGATGAGTGTTGAGGCTCACGGCGGGTATCGTTATTTTCTGACCTTCACAGATGATTTGAGCAGATATGGGTATATCTACTTGATGAAACATAAGTCTGAAACAGTTGAAAGGTTCAAAGAATTTCAGAGTGAAGTGGAAAATCATCGTAACAAGAAAATAAAGTTTCTACGATCAGATCATGCAGATGAATATTTGAGTTATGAGTTTGGTCTTCATTTGAGACAATGTGGAATAGTTTCACAAACTCATGCCACCTGGAACACCACAGCGTAATGGTGTGTCCGAACTTCATAACCGCACTTTATTTGATATGGTGCGATTAATGATGTATCTTACTGATTTACCAATATCATTTTGGGGTTATGCATTAGAGATAGCTACATTCATGTTAAATAGGGCCCCATCTAAATCCGTTGAGATGACACCGTATGAACTATGGTTTAGCAATAAACCTAAGCTGTCGTTTCTTAAAGTTTTGAGCTGCGATGCTTATGTGAAAAAGTTTTAACCTAACAAGCTCGAACCCAAATCCGAGAAGTGCGTCTTCATAGAATATCCAAAGGAAACTGTTGGGTACACCTTCTATCACAGATCCGAAGGCAAGATATTCGTTGCTAAAATGGATCCTTTCTAGAGAAGGAATTTCTCTTGAAAGAAGTGAGTGGGAGGAAAGTAGAACTTGATAAGGTAATTGTACCTTCTCACAAATTGGAAAGTAGCTCATCACAGAAATCAGTTCCAGTGATTCCTACACCAATTAACGAGGAAGTTAATGATGATGATCATGAAACTTCAGATTAAGTTACTACAGAACCTCGTAGGTCTTCCAGAGTAAGATCCGCACCAGAGTGGTACGGTAATCCTATTCTGGAGGTCATGTTACTTGACCGTGGCGAACCTACGAACTATGAGGAAGCGATGATGAGCCCAGATTCCGCGAAATGGCTTGAGGCCATGAAATCTGAGATTGGATCCATGTATGAGAACAGAGTGTGGACTTTGGTGGACTTGCCCAATGATCGGCAAGCCATATAAAATAAAGGGATCTTCAAGAGGAAGACGGGCGCTGATAGTATTGTTACTATCTACAAAGCTCGACTTGTCGCAAAAGGTTTTTCGAAAAGTTCAAGGTGTGGAATACGATGAGATTTTCTCACTCGTATCGATGCTTAAGTCTGTCCGAATCATGTTACCAATTGCCACATTTTATGAAATCTGGCAAATGGATGTCAAAACTGCATTCCTTATTGGATTTATTAAAGAAGAGTTGTATATGATGCAACCAGAAGGTTTTGTCAATCCTAAAGATGCTAAGAAAATGTGCAAGCTCTAGTGATCCATCTATGGACTAGTGCAAGCATCTCGGAGTTGGAATATATGCTTTGATGAGTTGATCAAAGCATATAGTTTTATACAGACTTGCGATGAAGACTGTATTTACAAGGAAGTGAGTGGGAGCACTACAGCATTTCTGATAAGTATATGTGAATAACATATTGTTGACCAGAAATGATGTAGACTTTTTCTAGAAAGCATAAAGAAGTGTTTGAAATGAGTTCTTTAAAAGAAAGACCTCAGTAAAGCTACTTACATATTGAGCATCAAGACCTATTGAGATAGATCAAGACTCTTGATAAGATTTTCAATGAGTACATACCTTAACAAGATTTTGAAGTAGTTCAGAATTGAACAGTCAAAGAAAGAGTTCTTGCCTGTGTTGCAAAGGTATGAAATAGAGTAAGACTCAAATCCCGACCACGGCAGAAAATAGAAAACAGAATGAAAGTCATTCCCTATGCCTCAGTCATAGGTTTTATAAAGTATGCTATGCTATGTACCAGACCTATTGTATACCTCGATCTGAATTTGGCAAGGGAGTACAATAGTGATCTAGGAGTAGATCACTGGACATTGGTCAAAAATATCCTTAGTGAGGACTAAGGAAATATTTCTCGATTATGGAGGTGATAAAAGAGCCCGTCGTAAAGAGTTACATCGGTGCAAGCTTTCACACCGATCCAGATGACTCTAAGTCTCAATCTGGATACATATTAAAGTGGGAGCAATTAGCTAGAGTAGCTCCGTGCAGAGCATTGTAGACATAGAATATTTGCAAGATACATACGACTCTTAATGTGACAGACCCGTTGACTAAGCTTCTCTCACAAGCAAAACATGATCACACCTTAGTACTCTTTGGGTGGTAATCACATAGCAATGTGAACTAGATATTTACTCTAGTAAACCTTTTGGGTGTTGGTCACATGACGATGTGAACTATGGGTGTTAATCACATGCAGATGTGAACATTAGTGTTAAATCACATGGTGATGTGAACTAGATTATTGACTCTAGTGCAAGTGGGAGACTGAAGGAAATATGCCCTAGAGGCAATAATAAAGTTATTATTTATTTCCTTATATCATGATAAATGTTTATTATTCATGCTAGAATTGTATTAACCGGAAACATGATACATGTGTGAATACATAGACAAACATATTGTCACTAGTATGCCTCTACTAGACTAGCTGATTAATCAAACATGGTTATGTCTCCTAACCATAGACATGAGTTGTCATTTGATTAACGGGATCACATCATTAGTAGAATGATGTGATTGACATGACCCATTCCGTTAGCTTAGCAGTTGATCGTTTAGTATGTTGCTATTGCTTTCTTCATGACTTATATATGTTCCTACAATTATGAGATTATGCAACTCCCGTTTACTGGAGGAACACTTTGTGTGCTACCAAACGTCACAACGTAACTGGGTGATTATAAAGGAGCTCTACAGGTGTCTCCAAAGGTACATGTTGAGTTGGCGTATTTCGAGATTAGGTTTTATCACTCCGATTGTCGGAGAGGTATCTCTGGGCCCTCTCGGTAATGCACATCACTATAAGCCTTGCAAGCAATGTAACTAATGAGTTAGTTACGGAATGATGCATTACATAACGAGTAAAGAGACTTGCCAGTAACGAGATTGAACTAGGTATTGAGATACCGACGATCGAATCTTGGACAAGTAACATACCGATGACAAAGGGAACAACGTATGTTGTTATGCAATTTG
This sequence comes from Triticum dicoccoides, assembly GCF_002162155.2. NCBI lineage: Eukaryota > Viridiplantae > Streptophyta > Magnoliopsida > Poales > Poaceae > Triticum > Triticum dicoccoides. The sequence goes on from NC_041391.1 coordinate 341,845,425, forward strand.
ACTGATAAAGATCTTTGTAGAATATGTAGGAGCCAATATGAGCATCCAGGTTCCGCTATTGGTTATTGACCGGAAACGAGTCTCAGTCATGTCTACATAGTTCTCGAACCCGTAGGGTCCGCACACTTAAGGTTTCGATGACAGTAATATTATGAGTTTTTGAGTTTTGATGTACTGAAGTTTGTTCGGAGTCCCGGATGAGATTACGAACATGACGAGGAGTCTCGAAATGATCGAGACATGAAGATTGATATATTGGAAGCCTATATTTGGATGTCGGAAGTGTTTCGGGTGAAATCGGGATTTTACCGGAGTACCGGAACCCCCCGGGGGCTAAATGGGCCTACATGGGCCTTAGTGGAGAAGAGGAGAGGAGGCAAGGGCTGGGCCGCGCGCCCCTCCCCCCTAGTCCGAATAGGACAAGGAGAGGGGGGCGGCGCCCCCCCCCCCTTTCCTTCCTCTCTCCCTCCTCCTTCCCCCCTTCTCCTAGTCCAACAAGGAAAGGAGGGAGTCCTACTCCTGGTGGGAGTAGGACTCCCCTTGGCGCGCCCCTCCTTGGTCGGCCGCCCCCTCCTCCTTGGCTCCTTTATATACGGGGGCAGGGGGGCACCTCTAGACACAACAATTGATCTCTTGATCTCTTAGTCGTGTGCGGTGCCCCCCTCCACCATAGTCCTCGATAATATTGTAGCAGTGCTTAGGCGAAGCCCTGCGATGATAGAACATCAAGATCGTCACCACGCCGTCGTGCTGATGGAACTCTTCCCTGACATTCTACTGGATCGGAGTACGGGGATCGTCATCGAGCTGAACGTGTGCTAGAACTCGGAGGTGCCGTAGTTTCGGTGCTTGATCGGTCGAGCCGTGAAGACGTATGACTACAGCAACCGCGTCATTCTAACGCTTCCGCTTTCGTTCTACGAGGGTACGTGGACAACACTCTCCCCTCTCATTGCTATGCATCACCATGATCTTGCGTGTGCGTAGGAATTTTTTTGAAATTACTACGTTCCCCAACACGTACGGCTGCAAGAAAGAGGCTTACCGGAGGAGATCCTTGTAGCATGTTGTGCACATAGGGAGATTGGCGAAGACGATTTAGACGACCACAATGAAGCAAAGATGGGAGGAGAACCATGTCCCACCGGGCGTACCAATTTGTTTGACACGAGAAATATCTTATAACGCGACTCCGGAAGAAGGGAAGAGGGGGAGTTTGATTTCTCTCATGCGCCGGGGAAAAAGAAAAATACGAGCATGCCAGTGTACTGTAGTACACAATGAAAAGTGATACAGGAAACAAGTATTTCATTTATCTCTTTGGATGAACAAAATTACAAGATCCCCTAAAAATGGTTGCGCTCTGTGGCCTACTAGCGCGGCCTGCCTGACTATGGCGATGTGCGGTCTCCTGGTTCCCGGGGCCTCGAAAAGCTCTCGGTTAATTACTCCCGCGGGTTGCTCCGAAAGATACCTCCGATTAAGCAGTGTGGTCGTCTTCGTCGTCTCCGCTTCACGTTCTCCATGCATGATGATGATGATGGTGTGTGTGTGGTCTGGGAGGCGGCAAAGCCCGTGTCCTCGTCGGTACATGCGCTGCTCAAAACATGGGTTTGTGCTAGACACGTACGCCCTCGCCGTCGCGCCTCGTCGGTCTTGACAGCGTTGATGTAGTCGGTCTTGAAGTTGCATGGGTCCTCCTCTGCTCAGACTTCTTGACGATGTAGCGGTTTCGTCGGGGTACGCAAGGGGTTCGCCTCACGGGAGTATTCTTATGGAGATCGGCGTTGGTGTAAAACCAACGCTCGCTCATATCGGCAATGCCAGTGTGGTTGGTGGCTCGTCTCGACTAGAGGCCGAGGTTACGGCAGTCTGTGAAGACAAAGACTCCACTTCACGAGACCGTGGAAAGTAACATCATAGAGGGTCGTGGTGGATGCCTCGTCTTGGCTAGACGCCATATTCGGTGGTCTGCCAAAACAAGGATCACGCCGCGGGGCCGAAGAAAGGTAACATCATGGAGGGGCGTGGTTGATGCCCTGTCTCAGCTAGACGCCGTATTTGGTGGTCTGCTAAGACAAGGATCACGCCACCCGTACGAAAAACGAGACCTGATGCAATGAAGGGTGCAGCTCGTCTCGTTTGGATGCTGTATTCGGTGGTCCAACAAGACAAGGGCACAGCATCGCGGTGCCGAAGAAAGGTGACATCATGGAAGCGCGTGGTTGATACCCCGTCCTAGATAGACGCCATATTCGGTGGTCTGCTAAGACAAGGAGCATGTTGCCTGTATGCCGAGACCTGTACGCCATGAAGAGTGCACCTCGTCTCGGCTGGACGCCATAGTCGGTAGTCCGCAAGAAAAAGGAAACACATCGCAGGATCGTGGCAAGGGTCGGTGAAGACGTGTCATCGCGTAGCACCATCTTTTTCGTATCGCGGGCTCCATGTTGCAGGCAGCACCAGGGGCGTGTGTCATCTTCATGGGCTCTGGGTCGTGGGATCCATCTTGATGAGGTAGACATCGGTGGTGTCTATCGGTGTACCAAAGTAGGGGCGCTCCTTTGTACCCCTTACTTGTGCACGGGCAGTCAGAGCCGCGCCCACGACCATGCTTAGTAGGGCAGAGGGAGGAGCCAAAACTGCAAGATAGTCAAAACAATGCCAAGACAGAGACATAAAGAGCAAGAAGGTGAGGTGGGTTCCCTCAGCAAGAACCTTGCCGGGGCGGCCTCCACAGCCCCGGCAAGGACCTTGCCGGGGTAGCTTACCCAACGCCAGCAGGCGCGCCACCCTTGAGCCCCAGGTTTTCCAACACCACCAACCATGTTGGGACCAAGGCTCGGGAGGCGCCTCCGTGATGGCATACAGATCTTTGTGAAGACAAGAAACACTCCAAAAATCATAAGGGGATTAGAAGGCGACGAACCTCGATGAGATCCTCGCCGAGGAAACCGACAAGACTTCCGACAAGACTCTTGCTGGGGACGACCACAACACCACGACAAGACCCTTGTCGGGGCCCCGGCAAGGCTCTTGCTGAGGACATCTGCGGGGCCACAGCCAGGCTCGCACCCGCAAAGTTTCTACCACCGCTCCCATGCAGCTGCCAGCCCACCAGCTAGGTAGGCGCCTGCGTGTCGACGTGAGGCTTCCAAGACAACTCATCACATGCCTATGTGGTGGCACGCAAATCTTCATGAAGGCCCTATCATCATGCCACCTCAGCAGCCAGCCAGCCTACATGGTGCTGACCGCCTCTCCGGCCTGGGCGCGTGTCGAAGCAAGGCGAGGTGGCGGTAAAGTGAGGGTGACACCTAAGGGGCGCATTAAATGCGTCTTGTCCCGTAATGGCTAAGCGATAAGCTTAGCCACAGTACACCGATGCCACCTCCTGTGTGCCACTGTGGCGATCCCGTTGACTATAAAAGGACGCCCGAGGCATCCAGGAGAAGGATTCAGACCCTTGGACAAGTTACGCTCATTGTAGCTAGCTCAAGAACTCCAAGAACACAAATATACACATCAAAGCATGACTAGGGTATTACGCATCCTCGCGGCCCGAACCTGGGTAAACGTCCTGTGTGCTTGTGCTGACTGCTGATCCCGCTCTTCTCACGACCCCACGCACCATAACCGTAGTAGGGATTCTTGTCAACCCAAAGGTGTCGTTTTCTACCGACATCTTTGGTGCGTCAAGTAGGGGGCGCAGTCGTCAGAATCTGGTTTAGCAGCTGGTCGAACAGCTCCTCATCGCCATGGCTTCCAAGGAAGAAGGCGACCAAGCGAGCAGCTCCGTCAGCGGATGCACCAAGCATTCGCGCGACGACGGGAAAGCTAAGTCATGAAAAAACTCTGAGTAATTCCTTTTTATATAAGGTATCCTCCTCGAAGATATTTTCTTTGTATAAGAAACCTGCACGCAGTGGGGCCCTTCCATTATTGGCAACGCCCTTGGTCTGTTTCGAGTCCGCTTAACAGATCGAGCGACTGCATCAAGAACGGCAGGGTGGCATTCCGCTATTGGCAACGCCCTTGTTCTGTCTCGAGTCAGCTCAACAGTTCGAGCGGCCGCGCTGAGAATGGCAAGAAGGTTCGCATGGCAGCAAGCACACCCTGCCGGCTGCTAAAGGATCCGTCCTTTAAAGCGTTGTGGTTTGGGTTCATGCACCGGCGAGCCTGCCCAATTGGCGTAGGGTGGCCGTACAAGGAGGGGTTGAACAGTGAAATAACATGCATTGATTGAAGTACTGCAGGGTTATATTACATCAATTGTTGTTGTGGTTCTAACTAAAGATATGAATTGTCTTGGTAGTGAACCTGCAATAGCAACAAGAAATAGGGTGCCTAATGCCGGTGCTGGCCCTCCACCCTCTGAATTCCACCAACGCGGCTGATGATGGGCTCGATGCGCTCCTCAAGCACCGTGAGGTCCGCATCGCCCGACAAGCTATCCAGCGCGGTGTCAAAGTCAAGTTTGGGGTTCCAATATGCCAGCTTGGTGAGTACTTTGGTCATGGTGCCTCAGCAAAGTGTTCGGGCCTCGCTGGCCAGGGAGCTCGCTCGGTTGGAGTTGAATCGTTCTAGGGCTCCAAGAACGCCCTCGAAGAACAAAGTCAGCTTAGCGTTGGGGCTCGTACTCGATTCCGGGGAGTACCTCACCTCCGGCATCCCCATGTCGGCCAATTGCTTGGTGATCCTGTTGGCGACGTCTGCGAGGCGGCTGATCTAGAGGTCCTCGCCCTTCATGAAATCGACATGGTTGGTGGCATCATTCTTCCACAGCTGCCTCTCCTCCGCCAGGCTCTTGGTCAGGGCTCCCTCCCGGGCCTTGGCCTCCGTAAGCGTCTTCTCAAGACCCTCCAGCTTCAGCTTCAGGTCCTTGATGGAGTCGTTGGCGCGGGCGAGCTGCTCGGCTGTTGGCGAGGATGTCGTCCTGCACCACCGTCAGAGCGCAGCTGGCCGTGTCCCTCTCCTTCGTCAGCTGATTGGCCCTGGCCTTTAGGCCGTCCCGATCCACCTCCAACTCCTTCAACTTGTTGCCGTGGGCCAGAGCTTGGGCATCGAGCGCTTCTTTGTGCTTATGCTCCAGCTCACGGGTCCGCGTTGCGGCGAGCTTCTCGACCTCCTCATCCTTGTCGTGGAGTGTGGCGGAAAGCGTCGCGTCAAGGGAGACGAGGTCCTCTTCCTGGGAGTCCAACTCGGCCTGGCGCTGGGACCGGGTGGCCTTGGCCTTGGAGGTCTCCTCCCTCGCCTCCTCCTGGGTTTTCTCGATGTCGGCCTGCTTCAGGAGAAGCTCCAGCTCGCGATGCGCCAGCTCGGCTTAGGAGGCCTTCAGATCCTCGTGGGCCTGGTGGAACCAGGCCTGTGCCTCGGTGACGCACTTCTCGAAGTCTGCCTCCGCCTTTCCCGCCACCGCCTCCCTAGACTTTGCCTTATCCAGGCGGGCGCGATGCAGCGCTTGCAGCTTCTAGAAGCTGGCGCCCATGGCCCAAAGAAGCTGCTCCTCTTGGGTGCCACCGCCACTGGCGCTTGGTTCCTCGACAACCTCGAGCCCAGCAGCGGCGAGTACTTCATCATTGAACACCTCCCCCTTGTCCAGCGCCCTGGTGCGTGTCGTCCCGGGGAGGAGGACGAACAAGTCACCGCTCACCTTCAGATATTTGCTGGAGCCGGAGGCAGCGGACGAGGAGGGTTGGTCGTCAACTACCTCCTCCTCGGTGGCGGCCTTCCTGGCCTCCCCGGTAGCGGCCTTGCCAGCCTCCTCGGCGGTGCCCTTGCCGGCCTCCTCGGCAGCAGCCTCACCAGTCTCTCCGGCAAACCCCTTGGCAGCATCCTCAGTCGCGGTCTCGGCGGCCTCCTCGGTGGCGAGCTTGTCAGCCTCGGCCACGGCGTCCGCGGCAACATCCGTGATGATGGTGTCGATGTCCTCCTGGTCCGCCGGAGGGGGGGGATCTAGATGCCGAAAAAGAAAATGAGGCAAGGCCAAGATCATGGTTCAAAAAAGAAGAAAGAAGAGTAAGGGAAATCAGATGACTCACCCGTGTCGGGCTGATAAGAAGTGGCCCCCTCCCCGCCAACATCTGTTACCGGGACGGGGCCACCGGCGCCAAAATCTACCTCCTCCTCCGTGCGCATGGGCTCGGTGTCTGGCGCCCTTGCCGGGGATGCCCCTCGGGGCGGTGTGGTCGATGGGGGCGGCGTGGTGGGGGTGGCCCTTGGTGGCTCCTCCTGTTGCTGCCCTCCTCCTACATCCACGGCAAGGTCAGTACCAAAAAAAATCACACCCCAGCGCACGTTGATGGGGAATGAGTGGTGAACGCACGCTAGGGGCTGCGCCGCGGGCTGCTGTCCGGGCTGCTCTCCACCACCAGTGGTGCCTTTGAGGTACCCGTCGGGGATTGGTTGCCCGTCTAGGCCTTGGCCCTCTTCGCTACCCACTGGGCCAGCGTCTCCATTTCCCTGCAAAAACAAGTCAAATCAAGGAAGGCAGCACGATTAGAGAGGATGGAAACGGCAAGGGGCAGAATGCTTTCTCATCCTCCACCTCCTCTTCTGCTGCCTTCCTCTTCCTCCTTGGGCTGAGGGACGAAAAGTCAAAGGCGACCTCCATGCCAGCGTCTGCGGGGGGAGGGAAGGTGATGGAGTCCGGTAGCGTTTGGAGGAAGAAGAGGCGATCGCCTTCTTCTTCGCCATCGTGGCCCTCTTCTTCGCTACCGCGGACCTCGTCACGCGCGTGGTTTCCCCCGGAACCCCTCGCCCTGCCTCGGCCCTGCCGGACCGGATCGGCCCGATGCAGGACGCGTCTTTTCTTTGTAGCCGAGGGGTCGCCGGCCTCGGCCTCCTCCTCCTCAGACGATTCTTCGCCCACGCCCCTGACATGGGGGCCTCGATGCTGTCGCCGCTCGCCTCCCTGGCAGACTTCACCCACTCGACGATCTCCTTCTCTTCTGCGGCCACGGCGGTCTTGTCCTCCATGCCGCCGGTGTCGCCGGCCAGCCTGGCGAGCTTCGCCTCCTCCGCTCTGGCGGCGATGTAGTCCAGCTCCTCCTGGGTGATGTCCTGGATGAGCAGTGGCTCGTCATGATCAAGTTCTTCAACCAAGTTGGCAAAGAAATCCTTCACCTCGCGGGCCGGGGGCTTGACCCAGGCCGGGTCAAGACCGTGCGCGTTGAAGACTGGCATCATAGCGAGGATGTTGGCCTGCCGGGTGTTTTTGCTCAGTGGGACCACCCCCGGCGGCAGCCCGAACAAGGGCCCCTTGACGACCTTGCTGGACTTCGCGGCCTTGTCGGTCCTCTCCACCTTGCCGTCGGCGAACACGTCGAGCTGGAAGAGCCTCCGGCAATACCTGGAGTGCCCCAACACTGTGAAGTTGTGCTTTAGGCCGGTGCGGAGCCTCATGATGTCGGCCGCATTCCTGAAATCCCAGGCCGGCCTCCCCTTGTTGTGCAGCGGAGCGATTCGACGGCGGATGAAATCTGCCGCAATCATCTCAAGGGTGCGCCCGGCCTCGGTGAGGTGGCGAATCCTGGTGGTGGTGATCGAAAACTTCTTGTTGTTGGGGTCAAGGTCGCTCCAGTCTGCGGCACGGAGCAGCGGCTCCCGACGAACACCCCGACAGAACTCCGCTGGGTTCTCCTCCACGATCCAGCACCATCGGCCCTGCCACTACTCCCACCTCTCCTTCGTGGCATCCTCTGGGTAGGTGCCTTTCTCCTGGGCCCTCGGGATCCAGGCGACGGTTCCAGAAAGGGCGCCCCCGGGATGGACGCGGGGGGAGAAGTGGTGGCGAAAAAGCGCCGTGCTGGGCACCACCCCGGCAAAGCCCTCGCAGAGGTGGGCGAAGCACGCCAAGCACGCCACAGCATTCGGCATGAGGTCCAATAGATGGAAGCCAAAAGTGCGCATGATGTCATTGAAGAAATCGGAAAAAGGGGGCAGAGCCTGCAGAAGAAGAACTCGACGAAGAATGGGTACCGTTTTGAGCCGCCCTTGTTACAATCCATGGGGAGGGCGCGCGTGGCAGGGTGCGCCGTCGTTGCCGTCCCCCACAAAGGCTTGAAGTAATCCTTGAGCTCGAAGACGTCGACTGACGACGGGGTGAAATAGGCGAATTGCGCCCGCCGCGCCGCCGCCTCGCTCTCCGGCGTCTCCTTCTCCATCGTGTCCTCGGCTACGCCCTTGCCCTTGCTAGACTTACGCAACATGGTGGCTGGGAGGGGGGCGAGGGATCGAAGGTAGTGGGGGGCGTAGTAGCGGCGGGCAGGAGCTTGAGGAGGAAGAAGATGAGGACGGTGATGTCGAGATTGGGGAAAACACAAAGGGTAAATGAGTCGTGCGCCCATGGTTATTCCTTTTTATGGGGAAAATGCAGGCCGCCTCTTTCCCATTTATTACAACGTGACGCATGCCTGCAGCAACCGCCCCACGCATGCCCCCCACGTCACACATGACCCCCGCATCGTGCATTCAACGCAGGTCGTGGGGAAGCACAGCAGACGAAAAATGTTACTGCGATAAAAATGGTCGCACCTGCCCGCGCACCGTTTTAGGCCTGGCCCAACAACGTGTTGCGCTTATGTGTGTCCCATGCCCGGGGGCTCCTGTCGGTGTACCAAAGTAGGGGCGCTCCATTGTACCCCTTACTTGTGCACGGACAGTCAGAGCCGCCCCCATGGCCACGACAAGACAGAACTGCAAGATAGTCAAAACAACGACAAGACAGAGACATAAAGAACAAGAAGGCGAGGTGGGTTCCCCCGGCAAGACCCTTGCCGGGCCGGCCTCCACAGCCTCGGCAAGGACCTTGCCGGGGCAGCTTACCCAACGCCAGCAGGGCGCGCCACCCTTGAGCCCCAGGTTTTCCAACACCACCAACCATATTAGGACCAAGGCTCGGGAGGCGCCTCTGTGATGGCATGTAGATCTTTGTGAAGACCAGAAACACTCCAAATCAGAAGGGGAATAGAAGGCGACGAACCTCGGCGAGATCCTCGCCAAGGAAACCCAAAAGACCTCCGGCAAGACTCTTGCCGGGGATGACCACAACACCATGGCTAACCCTTGCCGGGGCCCCGGCAAGGCTCTTGCCGAGGACATCCGCAGGGCCACAGCCAGGCCCACACCCGCCAAGTTTCTACCACCGCTCCCATGCAGCTGCCAGCCCACCAGCTAGGCAAGCGCCTGCCTGTCGACGTGAGGCTTCCAAGCCAACTCAGCACATGCCTACGTGGTGTCATGCAAATCTTCGTGAAGGACCTACCACCGTGCCACCTCAGCAGCCTGCCAGCCTACATGGCGCTGACCGCCTCGCCGGCCTGGGCACGTGTCGAAGCAGGATGAGGAGGCGGTAAAGTTAGGGGGACACCTAAGGGGCGCATTAAATACGTCTTGTCCCGTAATGGCTAAGCGATAAGCTTAGCCACAGTACATCGATGCCACCTCCTGTGTGCCACTGTGGCTATCCCCTTGACTATAAAAGGAGGCCCGAGGCATCCAGGAGAAGGATTCGGACCCTTGGACAAGTTATGCTCATTGTAGCTAGCTCAAGAACTCCAAGAACACAGATATACACATCAAAGCAGGACTAGGGTATTACGCATCCTCACGGCCCGAACCTGGGTAAACGACCCATGTGCTTGTGCTGACTGCTGATTCCGCTCTTCTCACGACCCTGCACCCCGCAACCGTAGTAGGGATTCTTGTGATCCCCTAGGTGTCGTTTTCCACCGATAGTGTCGTCCCGCGAGCTCCACGCCTCCGTCCATCGCGACACCAGCTTGATGATATTAACGATGGGCGTCGTCCTAGCGAGCTCGGTGTTGCCATCCATCACGGCATGACAGCGGCAACCTCGCTAGCTCCAGGACTCCGTCCTCCATAGCACTAGTTTGATGAAGAAGACGATGGGCGTCGTCCTAGCAAGCTCTGAGTTGCCATCCTCCATGGCACGCGGAGGCATCCTCGCGAGCTTCATCCCTCCGGGTTCCAGCTTGATGATGTTGACGTTGGCGGCACCCTCCTTGCGAGCTCCACGCCACGATCTTCCGTAGCAATGGGTTGATGATGTTGGCGATGGGCGTTGTCTTGACGAGCTCTGTGTTACCATCCTCCGTGGCCCCATCTTGATGAATTGGATATCCGCGGTGTCCCTAGCTCCACGACGTCATCCCCGGTGGCTTCAGCTTGATGGCGAAAGTGACAGGCGTTGTCTTGACGAGCTCCACACCTCCGTTCTTCATGGCGCCGGCTTGATTGAAGGTCGGCGGCCTCGTCACCAAGGACGGACACCACAAAGGAGTCCAGCGGGCTGTGCGCCAGTAGCACCGCTGATATGTCGTCGTCTTCAACGTCTTGGCGCGGTGAAGTACAAAAGCAGCCTCATCTCATTGGTGATCTTTATGAAGATGATGATAGTACCATTGAAGTTCTGCAAGTTCACGAGCTCAACCGCGCCACCACCGCTGGGCGCGTCGTCCGTCACAGCCATTGTACCATAAGTGAGAAGAGAGTGTGCTAACGCTCAATCGTGATCGCCTCCAGTGTATCGATCAAGGGCGTGTGTACGAGGGCGCCACCGCACTCCTGCTTGGCGCACGGGCCTTCACCATGGGTGTATCCTCCACATGCACATCTCCCACCTGGGCGTGTCTTGGACTTGCATGCCGTCGCTCCGCCGAGTGTGTTTGCTGCGTGAAGCCTTTGCCCTTCTCCCGCCTTGGGCGCTCACGTCACGTGTGCCCATCACCTCCTGCTGCTGCCCGGACCCTCTGCAAAATAGCCGAGAACACATAGAAAAAGAAAGATTATTGCGACTTTCGCACACGCCACCGCCATGGATGCGTCCGCTACCATGGACGCGTTCTCCTGAGTGCACAACCCATCTTGCTCTTCTCAGGTACAAACGTCGCCTGCCACGCCTAGTTGTGTTTGTGAGTTCTTTGGACGCTGTCGCGACGGGGGCGTCTCCTCTCCCGTATGTAGCCCTCTTCTCCTCATGTGCTTCCCTCCTGGGCATGTTCCGTCCTCCGTGTCCAGGGCCAGCACATCTGCTGCCCAGATGAGGCACGCAGGAGGAGCTGCGGCAACTCATCCATGTACTGCTCCAGGAGTCTTATACGTGCATGTGTTTCCTGACCTGGTACATAAGAGAAATAGATGTATGTATTTAGTATTATGCTAACCTGAGAGATGGAACTCCATGCATGTTGCATCCTTGATACACGCTCAATCCAACGATGCTGGTGATGCGGCGCTGGTGCCGGCAATCGCCGGACAGACAAGGGGACGAGTGTGTCGATCAGTGAGCATGCCGCCCCTAGAGGCGCGTCCTTCCCTCTGCCTCGGTATCCCGGTCGAGCGCCTTCCTCCGAAAAAGCTATTGCTGCCTTCCTACGACGCGTCTTCTGCTGTCTCCTTTCCTTTGCTATGTGAGATGTCCTTCATCCGGCTGGCCTCCCCTGCGTACGTTGTTCTTCTGTATTTATATGCCGAGAGGAACGGCCGTGCTCGGTTTGATTTTGATTGGAAAGATTTGTTGGCAATAAGCCATGTGTGTGTGCATGGCGCGTAGGTGCGCGTGTATGTGTCTAGGCTCAAGCCGGAGGCTGGGTGTGGCCGTGTCCAGCTGAGCGGGAGTAGCGGGGAGGCAGTCAATCTGTTTGAGCTGGTCATGTAGTGCTTGTTGTGGCGGGCGCTATGCGCGCGGCCGGATGAGCAGACCATGCAGATCGTGCATGCATGTAGGAGTCAGCAGGTAGTTAGCTGGTTAGTAGTGTGTGTGCATCTGGGGTAGACCGGGTATAAATCCCCGCCTCTGTATTGGTTGCCAGAGCCCGTGTTGCAGCCATGTAGCCACTGAAAAGATAAAGAAGATTAGGGCGTGCGTGCGCCCATGGTGGCGTTCGTGCGCCGGCCCAGAATTTCTTGTGTCTTGTGTCTTCTTCTACCTCTAGCCGAGAGTGAGAGAGGGTTGCGGTTCCAACAATTGGTATCATGAGCTTGGTGTCTTGAGCGTGCTTGCCGTGCCGGAGGCATGGCAGCGATGGCGGCGCTCGCCGGCTGCTGCGCGTTGGAGCTCCGGGCCGTGTGTCGGCCTATGGAGGTGGGCGGCGTTGTGGCTGTCATGGCGCGTGGCGGAGGCGGCGGGCGGTGACGTCGTATGTGCAACGACAGCGGAGGCCGCCGAGGCGCTGCGTGGTGGCGCGGCGGCGCAGCACGGCATGGCGGCATGGAGGCCGCGGCGGTGCAGGGCAATAAGACGCGGCGGCGAGCCGGGCGCGACCGATGCGTGTTATGGGTGCGCACTGGACGCGTCGGGCGCGTCGGGACCGCGGGAGTGGACCGCGTCAAGGCGCTGGACCTGGTTGCGCAGATTGCGTACGTGCACGGCGGGAGCGCGGGCCGGGAGCGCGGGGACATGGGGAGTGCGCGCGAAGGGCACGGCGGTCGCAGAGACGAGGAGGTCACGAAGGACCTGCGTGGTGGCGCAGAGGTCGCGACGGCTCGGGGCGACAACCGTGGAAGGTGCATGGCACGTAGGCGCGGCGTGGCGGCTGCCATGGCGGACGCGGAGGCGGCACACGAAGAGCGTCTGGTGGTGTCGGGCTCGTCGGGCGCGTCAGATGCGCGCGGGACGTGCGGGACGCACTGGTGCAGTCGGGCTCGTCGGGCGCGTCGGGTGCGTGCGGGATGTGCGGGGCGCGGAGGGACGCCAGGCGTGTGTCGCCGGCGGAGAGGGAGCTCGGCGTATGTCGCTGGGGTCGTGACGGAGCACGGTGCGACCAGCGTCAGTGCGCAAGGTCGGGTCCGTGGCGGTGCGACCGGCGTCGATGCGCCGGGTCGAGTCCGCGGGCTGGGTCACGGTCATGGCGACGACATCGACATGAGCTACTCCGGCGATGACGTGGTCATGGCTTAAGGGGAGAGTGTTGGCAATAAGCCATGTGTGTGTGCATGGCGCATAGGTGCGCGTGTGTGTGTCGCGTGTGTGTGTCTAGGCTCAAGCCGGAGGCTGGGTGTGGCCGCGTCCAGCTGAGCGGGAGTAGCGGGGAGGCAGTCAATCTGTTTGAGCTGGTCGTGTAGTGCTTGTTGTGGCGGGCGCTATGCGCGCGGCTGGATGAGCAGACCATGCAGATCGTGCATGCATGTAGGAGTCAGCAGGTAGTTAGCTGGTTAGTAGTGTGCGTGCATCTGGGGTAGACCGGGTATAAATCCCCGCCTCTGTATTGGTTGCCAGAGCCCGTGTTGCAGCGATGTAGCCACTGAAAAGATAAAGAAGATTAGGACGTGCGTGCGCCCACGGCGGCGTTCATGCGCCGGTCCGGAATTTCTTGTGTCTTGTGTCTTCTTCTACCTCTAGCCAAGAGTGAGAGAGGGCTGCAGTTCTAATAAGATTCTAGCTTTCCATCTTAAATCCATCTTTCCAATACGCATAATCTTCTAGCCCTACACGCTTGCTCAAGGAAAGGAAAATAAACCTGATATATACCTTGTTAGTTACGTGATGCATGCCTTTCGAATACGGCTGCCCTTGTTTCCAATTTTTTAATAGAGTGAATTCCATTTTTTACCTTGTAGTTGTACATTTGTGACACATATTACCCTATTTAGCGGAACTTTTATCGAAATGTCAGATTTTGGAGACTTTTAACACGGTTTTACCCCAGTTTTACATTTTGTCTGTTTATGGTCGATAGGATCGGCATGTTGCGTCATTGATTTGTAAAAAAAATTGTAAGGATCGGAGGGCATCATTGGCGATCTTGTCCAAGCTTCTCTTGTCTATCTATTCCACTCCTTGTGGCCGTCCACATATTTTTGGATACAGGGCGTCACCTCACACCTTACCTGATGGACACGCATCAAAAAACAAGGGTCCAAAAATTTCAAAAGGGGTATTCTAGACGAATTTTCACTCGAAGGGGTAATTAGTGTCACAAATGTATAAATATGGGGTAAAAAGTGGAATTCACTCTTTTTAATAACATGCTGATTATAGGATCGGACCATCCCATGCCAACCGTCACGTACATGTTCTAAGTATGCCTTGCACCGGGTATTTTAGATATGTATATATGTGGACGCTTTTCGGCCGGCCGCAGATACTGTACATATACAAAGTTGAATGACGGACATCCCAAGATAATGGATGCATGCATGCATTATTACTATTATGTAGGCAGCCCTATCGTGCACACATGTGCAAAGTTTCAAAGGATCAACATGCAATAATGATTTACGTATAGGCACGTATCTATAAGTGCTCCGTTATCCAATTTCCCTCTTGTATAGCCTGCATAAAAAATCATAAAATTATTACTTTATATAATAATGCACAAAAACTCGTCGAACAAATGCTCCCTCGTCGAGTAGAGCTTGAGTGCGAAGCAAATCGAGCTTGACTCGACGAATATTTTTTTTTGCTTTTCTTGGCGCATGGTCCATATGCGGCCCGAAGAACTGGTTCAGAGTTGACATCTCCGTGACGACGTGCGCACCATTCCAAAGATGATTGATTAGTAATGATGTGTCTTAGTGTAGGTATGACCCTCCACATGTGTGTACTTTAGGTAGCTCATTGCATCATATAACAAGCACAATGTCAATAAACCGAGCAACCCTGTTTCGTCTTCATTCCATGGGGAAATAACATGCCTTGTCCTGAATACAAAATTCTATTTTTACCAATCTCGTTGCGACCATCTAGCTGCTACGGTGTGAGCCGACTTGATTGGAGGGTTTCACAGATTCACACTAGCCGCACTGGGGCGTTGAACTGCTCCCATGATCTATTTGTGTTGATGTAGGCGAGGCATTGGTAGACCATCTATAGTTCCCCTTCATTGAGTGAATCATCACCATTCATGGCATGACAATTCTGGTGGCACGCTAGGATGCTTTCAGCCTTACAAATAATTGAGGGGTTGATGTTGCCCCCATGCTTCATTGTTGTTGAAGACGAGGCCACAGAGACACATCGGTGCCACCTTCATAAGCGCAGGTGTTGCATTCTGGCGCCCATCGTGTGTGTCCGTGTAGAACATTGGTTGTCGGGGTGTCGTCGGCATTGTCATGGATGCATGGTATTGCTGCCCCCAAACACCCATGATATAGGACGATGAAGTGCTTTGTTGTCGGAATGCCGTCGACGATGATAGGAAACGCCTCTCTATGGCTCCAAAGATGTTGGAGGAGCACAACTAGGAACACCAAACGAAAACAGGCAAAAAAGAGAGGAAATGTTTTTTGTGGGTTTTAAAATGTTGGCTTTCCCGTTATACACCAGCTATAGGCGTGATACCTGCGAAGGCTACCGAAAGACTTGTCATTGGGAACCGTCGAAAGAGCTTGACGATTGCAACTCAACAACTTAAATATCTTTGGTGTACGTGTATGAAGACGCCGTGTTTCGAGATGCTTCCAGGAGGCAACAAAAATTCATACTCTTGCCCATCATCATTCTGAGGGCCCCGACAGCTCAACATGCCCCCTGCACATGCCCCATGAGCCCAGAGACTTGGGTGTGATAAGTTCAGGGTAAATGGTTTTGGGACAACAGCTTGGCGATTTTCCTTCATGCATATTGAGGGGTGCTCAACAGCTACCTTCCGCCTTCCTTCCAGTGGGTTCCTTACTGCTTGGGAACACTTGATTGCTTCTTGGACTGTTGGGTTTTTCTTTCTTGAATTTGCTTCTTGGACTTTCGGAATTTCATCTTATTGCTCACGCGGATGATTGATTGGCCGCGGACTTCATGGACTTGCTTTGACATTCGGCTCGAACTTCTTGAGTTCTCTTTTTCCATGATTTCTAGAGGACCCACCTTGGGAGTTTGGAAGGGAACTGTTCATCTCTGTGGACTAGGAAAAACCCTCTAGCACTTTATCTGGGGCTTCTGGTGGCGCACCCCAGGGTTGCCATGTGACTATGCACCAAAGCAACTTGTGTTGGCTCAGGCAGCCCTCCATGATCTTTTTCTATAGTCTTCCCTAGAGTGTGAGCCTCTGTGAACACGAGGCATGCCGGGAAACATGAAGAGCGCGGGGTCTCAATACTCAGAAGTTCCCAGGTAATCATCTCCGCTGCCTCCGAAAGCATACACCTGGTACGTGTCGTGCATTGTGGGTGTAGGAGCCGCTCCACCTGCAAATCGACACATTGTGCCGCCCTCCAACACGTCCTAGGGTAGCCGAAACTTCAAACAACAACGTAGTGCGATAGGGGGAAGCCATTTTTTGTTGGACTTAGTCTGTAAAAATTGGGGAAAACTAGATATATCAACGAAATGCAAAGGAGAATGCCCCATGGATCCGATAGCCCACAGAAAACATTTCCCCAATAAAAATCTGAAAGGCAACAAAAGATGCAAAATTTCAAGAAAAATATTTTTTGAGGAACCTTCCGTTGATTGGGGGCATAGGTCGGACTCCCTAGGAATCGACGAGTTGGTATGCTTCCCCATCATAGACTTGCTCGACGAAATATGGTCCGTCCCACTTTCGCTCGAACTTTCCCTTCGTCTTGTGCATCGCGATGATGGGCCGGTTGACACGAGGACCAACTCACCTTTTGAAAGACGCATTTCTTGACGAGCTTGTCATAAGCTCTCACCATATTCTGGCGGTAAAGCTGCGGGTTCTGCAGGGCATGAAGTCGCCCCACTTCAAGGGCATCGAGCACCTGAAACCGCAGTTGTACATGTTCGTCTAGGGTGATCTCATCTTCGATAGCCACACTCAAAGGGTGTAGCTGGACCTCTAGTGGTAGGACCGCCTCACTCCCGTAAACGAGAGAAAATGAGGATGCCTGTGTTGGGGTGCGAACTGTAATGCGGTACGCCCAGAGGGACTCGAAGAGATGATCATGTCAGTCGCTCCTTTTCCTTTTCACCGTCTTCTTGAGTATCTTGCCGATTGTCTTGTTGAAGGCTTCGATTGCTCCGTTGGCTCAGTGTAGATGGTGGGGATGTGTTGATGAGGTGAAAGGGAGAGCGTTACGCCCATCGCTCCGGCTCTGCTTAGCCGCATCCCTCCATCTTAGCATTGGTTGATGATGAAGTGGGTGGCCTTCGCCTCATCGGTGCCCGGCCTGGTGGTGTCCGCCTTGTCGGTGTCAGACTGGATGACTTGCCTTCGCCTCATCGGTGCCTGGCAAGATATGGATTGCTTCATCAGGAAAAGACATGTCGGTGGTGTACAGCTTGTCCTCGCTGGTGCTTGGGCGATGTTGTGGACGTGTGTCGTGTGGATGTTGGGGTAGATGTTGACGATGTTGCCGCCTCAACAAGATGCAAGGTAGGATTAAGATGAAACCATGCAAGGTGGCCTTGGACGGGCTTCATGTAAGCAAAAGTGTAGAGATCGAGATCCGCCTCAGTGGCGGCAGAGAAGGCACGCCTTCCTTGGGCGAGCTCTGTGTTGGTGTAGATGTCTCCCCACTTTAGGCGAGCTCTATGTCGGTGACGGGGTCAATGTTGTTCCCGCCTCAGGAAAGCTCCTTTTCCAATGGAGTAGATGGCGCCCTTCCCTAGAGGAGCTCCGTATCAGCAACGGTATGGCCGGTGCTCTGCCTCAGTGGCAGTGTAAATGACACCCCACCTAGGGTGAGCTTCTGCTGGTGATGATGTAGGCAGTATCCCCAACTTAGCATGTTCAGCAGCGTAGATTGCACGACACCTTGGACGTGCTCCGTGTCGACGATAGTGTACACCGATCCCTGGACGGGACAAGCTCCGCCTGGGCGGTAGTGTCGACCAAGCCCCGCTTTAGGCAAGCTCCACGTCGATGGTGGTGTAGATGGTGCCTCAACATCGATAGGCTGCATGTTGATGGTGTTGTAGGTGTCCCGCCTTGGGTGAGCTCCATGTTGTGGGTGGTTGACGATGCCCCACCTCGTATGAGCTTTGAGATGGTGTAGAAGATGCCCGCTGTTAGGTCAGCTCCGTGTCGACCACGATTCAAAAAGTGTGCCGTCCTTGGGCAGGATCGGAGGACATGTAGACGGCACCCAACTTTATGCGAGCTCCTTGTTGACGGTGGTTTAGAAGGTGCTCCGCCTTCGAGCTTGCTCCGTGTTGGTAGTGGTGTAGACGGTGCCCCGTCTTTAGCCAAATTTGTGTCGACGGAGGTGAAAAAGGAGCCCTGCCTAATGGAGCTCCGCATCGATGGAGGTGGATGGCGCCCATCTTGGAGGCACTCCATGTTGACAAAGGTGTAGTCGGTGCCCCACCTTAAGACCACTCAATGTCGTTGATGGTGTGGACGCTACCGCTCCTTGGATGAGTGATGTGTCACCTGTGGCGAGCTCCAGTTGGTGGCTGCGTTGACGACCCTTCACCTGGAGAGGACGGGGCGGTGCATGGTGTCGAGTTGATGATGCAGCTCTGTCTGCCTGTCATCTGGGGTTGTGACCGAGCTCCCTGTTTAGGATGAGACGCAAGTCGTGATGGAAGTCTTTTCCACGGAGGCTCCCATGGCCGCCACCATTGAGTGGGTTGAGCCTTCCTCGCATCATGTGGGTGTCTGGACCATTGGTTCCAGCATAGGGGCATGTCAGATGCCCCCCGCTCTAATTGGCATGTTGGTGAAGACTATCATCGAGGTTCACATGTTGAGTACAATGACTTAGATTGGCGTCTCGTCCTACCTGCAACCATGAGCCTATGCGGGTTGTGGGAGATGGCCTCCAAGCCTTCAGGTAGCTTGACCTCGGTGCGTCGTGGTGTCAGTGTTGGCGCGGCTTCGATTGGGAGCCGGTCCAGGTAACGACATGAAGGGATGCCGCACTTTCCCTCTTGTTGGCGGTATTAGAGTGGAGGCGTTGAGCTGCCTCCACTTCTCCATGGATGTCTGCCCTTGATGAGTCCTTCAACAGGGTGTGCCTCCAGTATTAGCTCGTGGCGCTCCATTTTCTTGGTGGCACAGTTTGAATCTGTGCAGGATCTTGGGCTTGTACATGTAGACCCTGGTGCCATGCTTGATAAAGACCATAGGCGGCAATGATCCGTACGGCTGCAAGAAAGAGGCTTACCGGCGGAGATCCTTGCAGCTTGTTGTGCACATAGGGAGATTGGCGAAGACAATTTAGATGACCACAACAAAGCAAAGATGGGAGGAGAACCATTTCCCACCGGGCGTACCAATTTGTTTGACACGAGAAAAATCTTATAATGCGACTCCGGAAGAAGGGAAGAGGGGGAGTTTGATTTCTCTCATGCGCCGGGGAAAAAGAAAAATACGGGCGTGCCAGTGTACTGTAGTACACAAAGAAAAGTGGTACGGGAAACAAGTATTTCATTTATCTCTTTGGATGAACAAAATTACAAGATCCCCTAAAAAATGGTTGCGCTCCGTGGCCTACAAGTGGCCTGCCTGACTACGGCGATGTGCGGTCTCCTGGTTCCTGGGGCCTTGAAAAGCTCCCGGTTAATTACTCACGCGGGTTTCTCCGAGAGATACCTCCGATTAAGCCGTGTGGTCATCTTCATCATCTTCGCTTCGCGTTCTCCATGCATGATGATGATGATGGTGTGTGTGTGGTGTGGGCGGCAGCAAACCCGTGTCCTCATCGGTACACGCGCTGCTCAAAACATGGGTTTGTGCTGGCCTCGTACGCCCTCGCTGTCGCGCCTCGTCGGTCTTGACAGCGTTGATGTAGTCGGTGTTGAAGTTGCATGGGTCGTGCTCTGCTCAGAGTTCTTGACGATGTAGCGGTTTCGTCGGGGTACGCAAGGGGTTCGCCTCGCGGGAGTATTCTTATGGAGACGGCGTCGGTGTAAAACCAACACTCGCTCATATCAGTACTGCCAGTGTGGTTGGTGCCTCGTCTTGACTAGACGCCGAGGTTACGACAGTCTGTGCAGACAAAGACTCCTCCTCACGAAATGGTGGAAGGTAACATCTTAGAGGGGCGTGGTGGATACCTCGTCTTGGCTAGACACAGTATTCGGTGGTCTGCCAAAACAAGGATCACGCCGCGGGGCCGAAGAAAGGTAACATCATGGAGGGTCATGGTTGATGCCCCGTCTCAGCTGGTCGCCGTATTCGGTGGTCTGCTAAGACAAGTATCACGCCACCCATACAACAAACGAGACCTGATGCAATGAAGGGTGCACCTCGTCTCGTTTGGACGCTGTATTCGGTGGTCCAAAAAGACAAGGGCAAAGCATCGCGGTGCTGAAGAAAGGTGACATCATGGAAGGGCGTGGTTGATACCCCATCCTAGCTAGACGCCATATTCGGTGGTCTGCTAAGACAAGGAGCATGTTGCCTGCATGCCGAGACCTGTACGCCATGAAGAGTGCACCTCGTATCGGCTGGACGCCATAGCCGGTGGTCCGCCGAGACAAAGGAAACACATCACAGGATCATGGTAAGGTTCGGTGAAGACGTGTCATCGTGTAGCACCATCTTTTTTGTATCGCGGGCTCCATGTTGCGGGCAGCACCAGGGGCGTGTGTCATCTTCATGAGCTCTGGGCCGCGGGCTCCGTCTTGATGAGGTAGACATCGGTGGTGTCATCCCGCGAGCTCCACGCCTCCGTCCATCACGACACCAGCTTGATGATATTAACGATGGACGTCGTCCTAGCGAGCTCGGTGTCGCCATATATCACGGCACGATAGCGGAAACATCGCTAGCTCCAGGCCTCCGTCCTCCATAGCACTAGTTTGATGGAGAAGATCTTAGTTTAAGAGAATCAACATCAAGCGAAAGTCTATCAACGTTCCTAGCCAAATCATCAACTTTGAGCAATTTTTCTTCAGGCAAAGCATTAAAATTCTTTTGAGAAATCATAAATTCCTTCACACTATTCTCAAAATCAGAGGGCATCTTATTAAAATTACCATAAGAATTATTGTTGGAATTTCCATAATTATTAGAGGAATTACTAGGGAACGGTCTAGAATTAAAGTTTCCTCTACAAGCATTGTTTCCAAAACTATTCCTACCAACAAAATTCACATCCATAGATTCATTATTATTATCAATCAAAGTAGACAAAGGCATATCATTGGGATCAAGAGGAGTATTTTTAGTAGAACAATTTCTTAAGTTCATCCATCTTTCCACTCAAAATATTGATTTCTTCTATAGCATGCACCCGTACCCGTACCTGAAACCCGACAAAACACGTCAAAATACGTTATTTAGCATGCACCTATCCATCTTGACTCAAGTGGCCCAAAGCTATAGTGCCCGAGTAGCCGAGCCCCACAGGGTCGAGGCCCTGGAGTACAAACCAACCCCACGCTCAGTCGCTACAGTGTCGCTCACTCTTCAGGCCTCTCTCTCCCGCACAACACAACACCTAAACCTAAACCTAGGTCCCCAGCCGTCGCCTGCTACTGTAATATGCTCATATTTTTTCTTTCAAATGTTGTTGTTTTCATTGACTGCTTGTGGGGACGGGTTCCCCGTGGGTTTTGAAAACCCGATGGGTTTAGGGGATGGGCAAAAATTTAACCCCGCGCACGTTGATGGGGACGGGGGCGGGTTTGCGTTTTTCTCGTGGGGATGGGTTTGGGAAAGCAAAACCCGGTTGGTTTCCTCCCCGTTGCGCGCCCTCCTATCTCGTGGCCGCCTCGGCTGCTTCTTGACTTGCACTCCAAGTCCTCTGGATCACGTTCGTTCCAAAAATCACGCTCCCGAAGGTTTCATTCCGTTTGGACTCCGTTTGATATTCCTTTTCTTCGAAATACGGAAATAGGCAAAAACAGCAATACGGGTTGGGCCTCCGGTTAGTAGGTTAGTCCCAAAATTGATACAAATGTGTAAAATAAAGCCCATAAACATCCAAAAGGGGTAATATAATAGCATGGAACAATCAAAAATTATAGATACGTTGGAGACGTATCAAGCATCCCCAAGCTTAATTCCTGCTCGTCCTCGAGTAGGTAAATGATAAAAACAGAATTTTTGATTTGGAATGCTACCTAGCATAATTCTCAATGTAATTTTCTTTATTGTGGCATGAATGTTCAGATCCAAATGATTCAAGATAACATAAAAATAATAATGCTTCAAAGCATACTAACAAATAATCATGTCCTATCAAAATAGCATAGCCAAAGAAAGCTTATCCCTACAAAATCATATAGTTAGGCCATGCTTCATTTTCATAACACAAAATATTCCTATCATGCACAACCCCGATGACGATCCGAGCAATTGTTTCATACTTTTTAACGCGCTTCAGCTTTTTTTCAACTCTTACGCAATACATGAGCGCAAGCCATGGATATAGCACTAAGGTGGTATAAGGTGGTGGTTGTGAGGACAAAAAGAGGGAGAAGATAGTCTCACACCGACTAGGCGTATCAACGGGCTATGGAGATGCCCATCAATAGATATCAATGTGAGTGAGTAGGGATTGCCATGCAACGAATGCACTAGAGCTATAAATATATGAAAGCTCAACAAAAGAAACTAAGTGGGTGTGCATCCAACTCGCTTGCTCGCGAATACCTAGGGCATTTTGAGGAAGCCCATCAATGGAATATACAAGCCAAGTTCTATAATGAAAAATTCCCACTTAGTATATGAAAGTGACAACATAGGAGACTCTATATCATGAAGATGGCAGTGCTACTTTGAAGCACAAGTGTGGAAAAAGAGATAGTAGCATTGTCCCTTCTCTCTTTTTCTCTCATTTTATTTTATTTTTTCTTTTTTCTTTTTTTTCTTTTCCCTTTTTTTTCTTTGGCCCTTTTTTTCTTTTTTTTGGCCTTTCTTTTTTTTTCTTTTTAAAGTCCGAAGTCTCATCCTGACTTGTGGGGGAATCATAGTCTTCATCATCCTTTCCTCACTGAGACAATGCTCTAATAATGAAGATCATCACACTATTATGGATTTACAACTCAAGAATTACAACTCAAAGCTAGAACAAGATATGACTCTATATGAATGCCTCCGGCGATGTACCGGGATATGCAATGAATCAAGAGCGAAATGTATGAAAATTATGAAGGTGGCCTTGCCACAAATACGATGTCAACTACATGATCATGCAAATAGCAATATGACAATGATGAAACGTGTCATAATAAACAGAACGGTGGAAAGTTGCATGGCAATTTATCTCGGAATGGCTATGGAAATGCCATAGTAGGTAGGTATGGTGGCTGTTTTGAGGAAGGTAAATAAAGGGTATATGATACCAGCGAAAGTTGCGCGGTAATGATAGAGGCTAGCAAAGGGGAAGGATGAGTGTGCATATATCCATGGACTCACATTAGTCATAAAGAACTCATATACTTATTGCAAAAGTCTACTTAGCCCTCGAAGCAAAGTACTACTACGCATGCCCCAAGAGGGATAGATTGGTAGGAAAAGACCATCGCTCGTCCCCGACTGCCACTCATAAGGAAGACAATCAAAAGAGCATCTCATGCAACAAATTTGTCACACAACTTTTACCATACGTGCATGCTACGGGACTTGCCAACTTCAACAAAAGTATTTCTCGATTTCATAATTACCCACTAGCATGACCCTAACATTACTTCCTTTATATCTCAAAACAATTATCAAGCATCAAATTGATCATAGCATCCAATTCACTTCTTATGATAGTTTTTATTAAACCCAACTTGGATGCTCATCATTCTAGGACCAAATTTGTAACCATAGCAAATACCATGCTGTTCTAAAAGACTCTCAAAAAGATATAAGTGAAGCATGAGAGACTAGCAATTTCTTCAAAATTAAACCACCGCCGTGCTCTAAAAGATATAAGTGAAGCACTAGACCAAAAACTATCAAGCTCAAAAGATATAAGTGAAGCACATAGAGTATTCTAGCCAATTCTAATCAATTGGGCTTCTCCCGAAAGGTGTGTACAACAAGTATGATTGTGTTAAACTAAAAAGCAAAGACTAAAATAATACACGACGCTCCAAGCAAAACACATATCATGTGGCGAATAAAAATATAGCTCCAAGTAAAGTTACCAATGAACGAAGACGAAAGAGGGGATACCTTCCCGGGGCATCCCCAAGCTTAGGCTTTTGGCTATCCTTGAATATCTTGGGGTGCCATGGGCATCCCCAAGCTTAGGCTCTTGCCACTCCTTATTCCATAGTCCATAAAAGCTTTACCCAAACTTGAAAACTTCACAACACAAAACTCAACAGGAAATCTTATAAGCTCCGTTAGTGAAAGAAAACAAAACCACCACAAAAGGTACTGTAATGAACTCATTCTTTATTTATTTTGGTGTTAAACCTACTGTATTCCAACTTCACTATGGTTTATAAACTATTTTACTAGCCATAGATGGATCAAAATAAGCAAACAACACACAAAAAACAGAATCTATCAAAAACAGAACAGTCTGTAGCAATCTGTAACTAATGCAAACTTCTGGAACTCTAAACATCCTACCAAAATAGGAAGTCCTGGACAATTTGTCTATTGACCAGAAGCAAAAAGAATCAACTCAAAAGCACGTTTCTGTCATTTAACAAAACTAAATTGGTGCGTGCAAAGTTTCTGTTTTTCAGCAGAATCAAATCAACTATCATCATACGTTATCCTATAGGTTCTACTTGGCACAAACACTAATTAAAAGATAAAAACACATCTAAAAAGAAGGTAGATGCAAAATTTATTACTAAACAGGAACAAAACAAAAAAAACAAAGAAAATTGGGTTGCCTCCCAACTAGCGCTATCGTTTAACGCCACTAGCTAGGCATAAAAGCGAAGATAGATCTAAGTAGTGCCATCTTTGGCACTAAATTCATAAGTAGCTCGCATGATAGATTCATAAGGTAATTTGTCTTTCTTTCTTGGAAAGTGCTCCATGCCTTTCTTTAATGGAAATTGGAATATAATATTCCCTTCCTTCGTATCAATAATCGCACCAATCGTTCTAAGGAAAGGTCTACCAAGAATAATAGGGCAAAAAAGATTGCAATCTATATCAAGAACGATAAAATCTACGGGCACCAAATTTCTATTTGCAACAATGAGAACATCATTGATCCTTCCCATTGGCTTTTTAATGGTGGAATCCGCAAGGTGCAAATTTAAAGAGCAATCATCAAGATCATGGAAACCTAGAATATCACATAAAGTTTTCGGAATCGTGGAAACACTAGCACCCAAATCACACAAAGCAAAACACTCATGATCTTTAATTCTAATCTTTATAGTAGGTTCCCACTCATCATTAAGTTTTCTAGGTATAGAAACTTCCAAATTAAGTTTTTCATCATAAGATTGCATCAAGGCATCAACGATATGTTTGGTAAAAGCTTTATTTTGACTATAAGCGTGAGGAGAATTCACAACGGATTGCAACAAGGAAATACAACCTTCTAAAGAACAATTATCATAATCAAATTCCTTGAAATCTGAGATAGTGGGTTCAATACTATTTAAAGTCAAGACCTCTCCAATCCCATTTTTACCAAATTTAGCATCAAGATCTAAAAACTCCGAATTCTTGGGATGCCTTCTAACTAAAGTGGACTCATCTTCAGTCCCATAATTATCAAGATTCATATTGCAAAACAAAGATCTAATAGGAGACGCATCAATAACTTTAAGATCTTCATCATTATTTTCATGGAAACTAGAAGAACACGCTTTTATAAAGCAATCTTTCTTAGCACGCAATCTAGCGGTTCTTTCCTTGCACTGATCAATGGAAATTATCATTGCTTTGAGAGACTCATTGATATCATGCTTAGGAGGAGAAGATCTAAGTTTAAGAGAATCAACATCAAGCGAAAGTCTATCAATGTTCCTAGCCAAATCATCAACTTTGAGCAATTTTTCTTCAAGCAAAGCATTAAAATTCTTTTAAGAAATCATAAATTCTTTCACACTATTCTCAAAATCAGAGGCATCTTATTAAAATTACCATAAGAATTATTGTAGGAATTTCCATAATTATTAGAGGAATTACTAGGGAACGGTCTAGAATTAAAGTTTCCTCTATAATCATTGTTTCCAAAACTATTCCTACCAACAAAATTCACATCCGTAGATTCATTATTATTCTCAATCAAAGTAGACAAAGGCATATCATTGGGATCAAGAGGAGTATTTTTAGTAGCAAACAATTTCATAAGTTCATCCATCTTTCCACTCAAAACATTGATTTCTTCTATAGCATGCACTTTTTTACTAGAAGATCTTTCGGTGTGCTATTGAGAATAATTAGCCATAATATTATCAAGAAGATTTGTAGCATCTCCTAGCGTGATTTCCATAAACGTGCCTCCCGCGGCCGAATCTAAAAGATTTCTAGAAGCAAAGTTCAAACCAGCATAAAAATTTTGTATGATCATCCATAAATTCAAACCATGAGTAGGGCAATTGTGAATCATCAATTTCATTCTTTCCCAAGATTGGGCAACATGCTCATGATCGAGTTGTTTAAAATTCATAATATCGTTCCTAAGAGTGATGATCTTACCGGGAGGAAAATACTTAGAGATAAAAGCATCTTTGCACTTGTTCCAAGAATCAATACTATTTTTAGGCAAAGACGAAAACCAAACTTTAGCACGATCTATAAGTGAAAACGGAAATAACTTCAATTTAACAATACCGTTATCCGTATCTTTCTTCTTTTGCATATCACACAAATCAACAAAGTTGTTTAGATGAGTAGCGGCATTTCACTAGGAAGGCCGGTGAATTGATCTTTCATAACAAGATTCAGCAAAGCAGTATTGATTTCACAAGACTCAACATCATTAAGAGGAGCAATCGGAGTACTAAGGAAATCATTATTATTGGTATTGGAGAAATCACACAATGTGGTATTATCTTGCGCCATGGCAACAAGTAATCCAACACACAAGCAAACAGAAAAGGCAAGCGAAAGAGAGGAGGAGATTGCGAAAGAGAGGGCGAATAAAACGGCAAAGGTGAAGTGGGGAAGAGGAAAACGAGAGGCAAATGGAAAATAATGTAAATGCGAGGGAGATGAGTTTGTGATGGGTACTTGGTATGTCTTGACTTGAGCGAAGACCTCCCCGGCAACGGCGCCAGAAATCCTTCTTTCTACGTCTTGAGCTTGCGTTGGTTTTCCTTGAAGAGGAAAGGGTGATGCAGCAATAGTAGCGTAAGTATTTCCCTCAGTTTTTGAGAACCAAGGTATCAATCCAGTAGGAGGCTCCTCAAAAGTCCCATGCACCTACACAAACAAACAAAGAACTCGCAACCAACGCAATAAAGGGGTTATCAATCCCTTCATGGCCACTTGCGAAAGTGAGATCTGATAGAGATAGTATGATAAGATAAACATATTTTTGGTATTTTATAAGATAGATGCAAAAAAGTAAAGATGCAAATAAAAGTAGATTGAAAGATTATATGATAAAAGATAGACCCGAGGGCCATAGGTTTCACTAGAGGCTTCTCTCAAGATAGCATAAGTTTTACGGTGGGTGAACAAATTATTGTCGAGCAATTGATAGAAAAGCGAATAATTATGAGATTATCTAGGCATGCTCATGTATATAGGCATCACGTCCGCAACAAGTAGACCGACTCCTGCCTGCATCTATTACTATTACTCCACACATCGACCGACTCCTGCCTGCATCTAGAGTATTAAGTTCATAAAGAACAGAGTAACGCATTAAGCAAGATGACATGATGTAGAGGGATAAACTCAAGCAATATGATATAAACCCCATCTTTTTATCCTCGATGGCAACAATACAATACGTGCCTTGCAACCCTTTCTGTCACTGGGTAAGGACACCGCAAGATTGAACCCAAAGCTAAGCACTTCTCCCATGGCAAGAAAGATCAATCTAGTAGGCCAAACCAAACTGATAATTCGAAGAGACTTGCAAAGACAACTCAATCATACATAAAAGAATTCAGAGGAGATTCAAATATTTCTCATAGATAAACTTGATCATAAACCCACAATTCATCGGATCTCGACAAACACACCGCAAAAAGAGTTTACATCGAATAGATCTCCACAAGAGAGGGGGAGAACATTGTATTGAGATCCAAAAAGAGAGAAGAAGCCATCTAGCTAATAACTATGGACCCGAAGGTCTGTGGTAAACTACTCACAACTCATCGGAGGGGCTATGGTGTTGATGTAGAAGCCCTCCATGGTCGATTCCCCCTCCGGTGGAGCGCCGGCGAAGGCTCCAAGATGGGATCTCGCGGATACAGAAGGTTACGGTGGTGGAAATTGTGTTTCGTTGGCTCCCTGGATGTTTTTGGGGTACATAGGCTTATATAGGAGGAAGAAGTACGTCGGTGACCGCCCGAGGGGCCCACGAGATAGGGGGCGTGCCCTCCTATCTCGTGGCCGCCTCGGCTGCTTCTTGACTTGCACTCCAAGTCCTCTGGATCATGTTCGTTCCAAAAATCACGCCCCCGAAGGTTTCATTCCGTTTGGACTCCGTTTGATATTCCTTTTCTTTAAAATACCGGAATAGGCAAAAAAACAGCAGTACGGGCTAGCCCTCCGGTAAGTAGGTTAGTCCGAAAAATGATATAAATGTGTAAAATAAAGCCCATAAACATCCAAAAGGGGTAATATAATAGCATGGAACAATCAAAAATTAAAGATACATTGGAGACGTATCCGTGTTGTCTTGACGAGCTCTGTGTCACCATCCTCGGCGGCCCCATCTTGACGAATTGGATATCCACGGTGTCCCTAGCTCCACGACGTCGTTCGCGGAGGCTTCAGCTTGATGGCGAAAGTAACAGGCGTTGTCTTGACGAGCTCCACGCCTCCGTTCTTCATGGCGCCAGCTTGATTGAAGGTTGGTAGCCTCGTCACCAAGGGCGGACACCACAAAGGAGTCCAGCGGGCTGCGCGCCGGCAGCACCGCTGATATGCCGTCGTCTTCAACGTATTGGCGAGGTGAAGTACAAAAGCAGCCTCATTGCATTGGTGATCTTTATGAAGATGATGATAGTACCATTGAAGTGCCGCAAGTTCACGAGCTCATCCGCGCCACCACCACTGGGCACGTCGTCCGTCACCTCCATTGTACCATAGAGAGAGAAGAGGGTGTGCTAATGCTCATTCGTGATCGTTGCCAATGTATCCATCGAGGGCATGTGTACGAGGGCGCCACCGCACTCCTCCTTGGCGCACGGGCCTTCACCATGGGTGTGTCCTCCACATGCGCATCTCCCTCCTGGGCGTGTGTTGGACTTGCATGTCGCCGCTCCGCCGAGTGTGTTTGTTGCGTGAAGCCTTTGCCCTTCTCCCGCCTCGGGCGCACGCATCACATGTGCCCGTTACCTCTTGCTGCTGCTCGGACCCTCTGCAAAATAGCCGAGAACACATAGAAAAAGAAAGATTATTGCGACTTTGATGTAGGGCGGAACCCTAGGGGCCAATCTTTCATGTTTGGAGAGGATCCTATGGGGGACACGAAGAATGCGCGGAAGAACACGAGGGGAAAACAAGAGAAACACTCAACCAACAAGAATATGATCACACATGCGCTATATCCAAGAAACACATAGAGATACATGGTCCAAATCCAACAAAGGACGATACAAGCGGTGGTAGTTCATCTCTGAGAGGAGGTCTTGAATCCACGAGGGATCTTCCCGTAAAGGGGTCTTGAATCCATGGTGGATCTTCTCCGAAGAGGCCACGGTCTCTCATGAGGAGGAGATCCGTATGGATGAGCAAAGCTCTATCTCAAATGAGCTAATCCTTTGCTAACCGTAACTAGGAGGAGGTGGAGGACTATATATATAGTCTAGAGCCACGAAGGGGTAAGTGAGGGCGAAGGGGTACATGGGCTCGGCCCAATACACTATGCACAGACAGGGAGGTAGTACCGGACCCTCGGGCGGTAGTACCGCTTGTAGAGCTTCAGCGGTAGTACCGCTTGGAGGGGCGGTAGTACCGCTCGGGCATCGTTCGATCACAGGAGTTTGTTTGGTTCGGCGGAAGAAGGGCGGATGTCGGGCGGTAGTCCCGCTTGGCTGGGATCAGCGGCAGTACCGCTTGGCGTGGGCGGAAGTATCGCCCGTTCCAGGCTGGACAGCTTCTCTTCTTACTCTCGACGTCCATCTTGTACCGTAGCTTCTTCTAGGCTGGTTCCTTGGTACTTGGCGTCCTCGCTAGCTCGTCCATTGGATGTGGTGGCTCCGTAGCTTTCCTCTAAATACCTGATCATGCATAGCACACATGTTGGAGGTAGTAGCTATGTCTCACATGTAGAAAGTGAAGGTTCGGAGAGGAGCGAGTTCACCTTGTGTCTAATGGTGTATATTCGAGGTCTCGTCATATGTCCTCTTGGGGCTTGGAGAGTAGTCGAAGTGTACATGGGGATGAATGTGGGATGCTCCGCATCATCTCCCCCCCCCTTGGGAAAGATCTGACCTTGGATCGTGATCCTCATCACCATGGAAACAATTGTCGTGGACGGACTTGTAGTTGGACGAAGTTGAAGACATGGCGCAATCCAAGTAGTCCAAGGTGTCTCCGGAGTGAATGACATGCAAAAAGAGCAAACACAAGCGACACTTGGAAATACAATGGTTAGTGCACACAAAGTTTCCATCATGTAAGAATGAGCCCATGCGGCAAGATAGTGCGTGGCAAGGCATAAGATGCTTATCCAAAAGATGTAGAATGAGATGTAAAGCATTCATGGGATAATTAGCATGGTGCACAAAGCGACAAATTCTACCATTGTGCAAAATGAGGTCATAGAGAGACGGTTTATCAATAGCATGAATATGGCAATGGATGCTGAATATGATTATGTTATCATGCAATTGATGGTAGGCAATGTGATCATTATGTGAGAATATGCCATCAAGAAAGATCACAACAAATTTGCTAAGGAAATGCACAAGCTCATATATCATGGATGACATGGGAATACAAGATGCAACAAGGCAATCATAACGTGAGTCAATCCATGCATGGGGTGCAAACTTGGGGTGAGTATGATATGTCCATCGAGCATGACATGCGGGAGCATAATCAATAAATATGGAGGTGTGAGTGCAATGTGCCAAAGGAGTGTTGATGTGCCAATGCTCGATGTCGTGGCATGAGTGGAAGTCCGAAGGTGCATCCAATAAGTTCGAGTGTCCTCAATGTAAAGGTCCATAGAGCCAATCTCCAATGTCGCTCCTCCATCCGCGAGATGTATCATGTAGACAATAAGAAGGAAACAACAATGAAAGAGTGACCCATTCAATATGCGCAATTGAGGATGGCTCAAAGGGAAGGAGTTCACCTTTAGGAAATTCTCGCAAATGTTGGTGTTGCACATCGTGTATGCCTTCACATGACCAAGTTTTCGCATAACGGCACCGCCTTGTGGATCCTTCAAAATGAAAGAACATGACAAACACTCGGAAAAACAAATGAGGTTAGCGAAAATGCAAAACCTATCATTCGTGTGGTAAGATACCCAACAAGTGTATGCATCATGCTCATCATAAGAAGGTACAAGGGAGCATTTCATAGTATGGAGGCATATGATGCTAGAACAACCAAATACAAGAGGCTCAAGTAAACAAGCATGCATCACAAGTAAGGTGTCAAAGTCTCCAAGATCAATAAGCATAGTATGGCTGCACTCAATACAAGTGGATATGAAAGAGGCAACTAATAGACACAAGAGACAATGATCAAGATATATCATGTGAGAGGCATGAGCATATATGTCATCAACCCAAGAAAGCAAGTAATAGTGGAACATGGGTGATGCAACATAGCAAGCAATCATAGCGAACAAGTCAAGCATGCTAGTAGTGCGAAGATGCAACATACTAGAGGGAATAATGGCAAGCATGTCATGTGTGCAAATAGTGGGCATGAATAATGCACATGACATATCACAAGCATGAAAGCAAGATATGAGTAGAATGGCATGAATGTATTGGAGAGAGGCCATATGTAAATAGCAAATGGGCATCATGACTCTACCAACACAACAAGCATCAATAGCATGGGGCACATGATAAACATGGCAAAAGAAACAAGGATCTCCACCAAGCATGCAAAGACACATAGGAGTATCATAATGGTGAAGCATGGGTAGATGCAAGCAAGGGTCACAATTGCATGGCAAAATCATGTAAAGAGGCATAACATGCAAATTGAACACGATAGTATGGGCATAAAGGGACAAGTGATATATAGCCCATAGCCGTGTGAGAGCCAAGAAAAAGAGATGCGCGTAGTCTTTGCACAAAGGGAACGGTGGTAAGGATAGTCCACGGGATCCCAAGTCATCGTTGCTCTCAAAATCTCGTTTCGTCAACTCTTGGGATTAAGATGTTGACGAGTATACGTGAGTACCTACACAAAACAAAGACAAAGGAAAAATTGTGTGTGCATGATATATGTACACATCATCCATCATGATCGGCATGTGCATGTGTCGGTTAGCACAAAATATCCAATGCTCAAATAAATGAGATGCGTGATATAGAAACATGTCATCCATCATGAGAGGTTTGTTATTATGTGTATCATAATGGAGACTCAAAGGATGTAATGCATCATGAGAAATATCTAGAGCATTGTTATTCGTGGAATGCATATGGTGCACGCAATTGTGGTAATCATGCAAAATATGGAATGCATCAAAATCTCGTAATATGTATGAGGAAACTATGGGGGTCTCCTCATGAGCAAGAGTAGAAACATCACGTGGAGAATATTGACAACATCCAAAACAATGTATATTTGGAACAATGTGATCATGGCATGGCATAGTAGATGAATTGCGCAAATCATGTAAAGGAAGCATGGCAATATCAGCACATGAAAAACAAAAGCCAATTACCATCATCTCGTCATCTATGCCATAAGTGAAAATGGGATTGATTTTAATGGGGCATGCATAGTTACTATGTTGAGATTGTAATGATGCAATATGGGAGATCTCACTCATAGCATATGACAAGTTCAAAGGATTGTCAAACATGACATGACCAATAGAATTTTCACATGATATCCTATGGATCATAGCATCAAAACTAGGCAACTCAACATGATCATCATCATATTCATCATAAATAGGTAACTCAAGGCATGAAGAAGTCTCACTAGCATGAAGCATGGGAGTAGGTGGGTCAACATCATGGGAGCAATTGATGTCAAGAGAGTCCACTAGTGGGACAAGAGAAGCACCATCACCTATGTTACCTTTGGAGCGTCGCTCATGTGTTGTAGGTGAGGTGTTGAAGACCAAGTCATGGTCATCGTCATCTTTATGGAACCATGTGGGGGGTGCATCATTGTCCACCATGGCCATCGGTTTTCCCATTGGAAGGATGGACTCGTTGGGGTTAGGCATGTCGTCATGTAGTAGACCTAGCACCAAATAAGAAAACACACGAGGAGTAGAGGTTAAGTCGTTAGAAACCATAGTGGCCTCACGTGCCCTCTCAACTACCTCACTCTCTAAGTGTTGTGGCTCACTCACTCCCTCAAAGATGCTCCCACTCATATTGTTGGTGGAGTCATTCAAATGGCGCTCAACCTCACATATGATGTGTGGCATGCTCTCATGTGTGGGGCTAGTGGTGGTCACACTCATCCTCTCATAGGAAATGCTCTCAATGTCACGTATGGTGGAGTCACTCATGTCACTCATGGGGTAGTGGCTCTCCCCACATGGCACTGGGGGAATCTCGACATATGTGGGTGTCGGAGAGATGTAGGTGAAAATGTCTCCATGTGCGGTCGTGTAGCTTGACTCGGAGTATGAGTCCAATATGGGCGCCGTCTTCATGTTGTGGAAGAGGTTCGTGCTCGTCGCCGTGGTCGAAGGGGATGGCCTTTGCTCGACCGTCTTGTCACTGTCTTGGTGTTGGAGGCCCATATGATGTGGCACCTCGTAGCTCGTCTCCATGATCGAAGGGAGTTTCCCATGCTCGACCATCTTCCTTAAGGGGCTTCCGAAGCTGGAAGTGTCGCCCTCGCTCGTAGGTAGTCACCTTGGACTTGATGAAGTCGATGTAGGCGTACACGTGGGAAGTAGGCGAAGATGTCGTACGTCCAAAGGCGAAGATGCCTTGATAGCACTTGGTGAAGATGACAAAGTGGTTATTGTAGCCGTGGCACCGTCTTGGTGGTGGTCGTCTCGCAGTCTTCTCTTTTGCTCATGAATCTTCGACTTGGCATGAAGTAGGGCTTGTTGCGACTTGTGCATTTGCACTTGTGGAGCATCTTCATGATGATGTTGTCGTTGCCGTGCTTGAGCTCGATGGCGTTCGTCATCATCGTGAACATGATGCTTGGAGGTGACTTGCCCTTCATGATGATGTGGATCACGAACATAATGGTGGTCGCCATGTAGATGTGGACGTGGACGAATTGCTCTTGCATCGTTTTCGCGCTCCGAAGACTTGTGGCTTGAACGTCGCCGCCTTGAAGATGACGAAGGGGAAGAAGACTTGATCAAGGCCCGAATCTCCTCCATCCTTGCGTCTTGCTCCTCTTTTTGTGCGGAAAGATTCCTGTCGATGTAGTCCCTTTTCCTTGCTTCGGAGTGAAAAATGTCAATGGAGATGTTCTCGATTCGCTCTCGCAATCTTGATTGTGCGCCTTGCATTTGTCGTTGTAGATCGAAGATGTACGCTTTGGAGATGTAGTTGTTCATGCCGTCGTTGTTGTCGTAGACCGGAGAGGAAATGCCTTGCCTATCCATCACAAGACTTGAGCAAATATGAGTGGGAGAAAGAGAAGAACTATACCAAATGTACCTTGACCAATGTTGAAGATGGATCAATGATCACTCAAATGTCTAACAAGGAAATAGCAAAATTGGTACCAATTCTTGTCGGTTGTCACACCTACACAAGTAAAGCTTATGGTGGAGCTCGGTGAGGATAGTGGCACAAAAATTTAATGCAAAATGTTAGCAAGTGTCAATAATGTTGAAAGAGATTCACAAATTCGCAAGCGAAACAAGTAGACCAATAGCAATGTGGCACACGGAAACACACACATGGATAGATAAATGGGGTCGTGCAACCAAGGAATGAGCACAAAATGTGGAATCCACGGAAAACGCTCTTGTTGCACAACTCAAGAGAGACACTAGCACGATTGCTGAATAGGCGGACACGACACTTGTGCACAACCTATAAGATGCAAAATGGATAAACTCTCTATCCTAAGTATGCTATCTATGTATGGTTCCCGGTGTTCTCTCAAGATGATCGGATATGACAATCTTATGTGTAATGTGGTATGATGCTATGGCACTTGCTTACAAGCTCTTTGCTCTTTCTCTTTTTCTTAAAAGCTTATTCTCTTTTCTTTTGTATGGCCAATTTTGCACGATGCACAAACCAAGATAGCAATTGTGTATATGCGGAACAAACTTGTGACACAAGATATGATACCAATATATGCACCACGATGATATGGTATGTATGTTATGCGAAGTATGATCACTAATGTGCCCAAGTGACGTTGCCAGCAATACTCAAATGGCTAGTCTCGATAGGCAAGTAACGCAAAATGGGCTAGGGGTTATCAATGCAATTTGCAAGGGG
This sequence comes from Triticum dicoccoides, assembly GCF_002162155.2. Taxonomy (NCBI): domain Eukaryota; kingdom Viridiplantae; phylum Streptophyta; class Magnoliopsida; order Poales; family Poaceae; genus Triticum; species Triticum dicoccoides. The sequence continues at coordinate 341,880,922 of NC_041391.1, forward strand.
AATATACAATGGTGTCATCGATGTTATCGTCCTTGGCGATGATGAGAGGCGGTGTTGCCGATGTCGACCTGTTCCTAATTAGCCAAAACACCCTAGGAAACGGAAAAACCACAACTCAAAATCTCAAGGACAAATGTAAAATGGTGGTAGCGGAATCTGGTGGTGGTTTACACTTGGCCATGCAGAAGTGGAGCGATGGGCTATACACGGTGTCGGAGTTGAAGCAATGGTCCCTAAGTAGCCGAAACACCTTAGGAGACTCGAATCACAACTCAAACAACCTCACATGCTAAGGGGAACAAAATGGGTTAGGTTGCGATGGTCGGTGGTGGCTATGCGGATGATATGGTGGAGGGCCTAGGCAAACTTTCCAAATTTGGAAACTTTTATGGAGTCAAATGGTGTTGGAACCTATCTAGATGGATGGGGAATGTCAATAGCTACTCAACGAGCTAAAGAATGCGAAAATCGGACTCCGGATGTGGAAGTTATGGGCAAAACGGTGAAACTCGGAACGCTGAAACTGGGTGGGGCGGTAGTACCGCTTGGTAGGGCGGTAGTACCGCTTGTCGTGCTCAGCGGTAGTACTGCTTGGAGGGGCGGTAGTACCGCTCGTGTCGGGATTCTTCGCACATCGAATCGGGGCGCGATTTTGGGGCGGAAATGGATGATTTCGGTGGCAAAATTTGACGAATTTCATGGATGGAAGGTGGGGAAACTTGGGGAGATGCTAGATCCACTCAAAACCAAGCAAATCCATGGATCAAAATCAACAAAACATCATCAAACCAACAAATCAAAAAAATATTGGGGCTATTTTTGGTGGGGATTTTCGGATTTTAGGACGAAATCAAGCAAAAGCAGGCTAGAAAAAGAGGGGTAGGGGCTCCAAATTCGTGATCAACCTTGCTGTGATCCAAGATGATGTAGGGCGGAACCTTAGGGGCCGATCTTTCACGTTTGGAGAGGATCCTACGGGGAACACGAAGAACGCGAGGAAGAACACGGGGGAAAACACGAGGATAAAACAAGAGAAACACTCAACCAACAAGAATATGATCACACATGTGCTAGATCCAAGAAACACATAGAGATACACGGTCCAAATCCAACAATGGACGATACAAGCGGCGGTAGTTCATCTCCGAGAGGAGGTCTTGAATCCACGAGGGATCTTCCCGTAAAGGGGTCTTGAATCCATGGTGGGTCTTCTCCGAAGAGGCCGCGGTCTCTCGCGAGGAGGAGATCCGTATGGATGAGCAAAGCTCTATCTCAAATGAGCTAATCCATTGCTAACCCTAACTAGGAGGGGAATTAGGACGAGGTTGAATAATAATTCTAGTAATTTGCTACAGTAGGCGATGGCTCTCCACCCACCACCCCACCCGCGACCTAGGATTTCCGGCGATCTCCACTTCTAGCCAGTGTTTCTTGGATCTTCTCCACTCATCTTCTCCGGCGTGCTGTGATCTACACGTTTATACCCATCTTCTATGGGTTCCTCTAGTGGATCAACGTTAGATCTGGATTTCTCTCCGGGCTCCATCTTTGCGGATAAGGTTTTCAACTCTTGTGGGAAATCTATTCATCCTTCGGATGACATGAGCCATTTCATCATGGTGGTGTCTTTCACCCGACATGTTTTTCGTCTGGATGAGGATTCAGTGGCGGCTGCATTGGAATCAACGATTGGCGGTTCGGCCATTGATTTGTCGGTCCAGCTCATTAAGGGCAAGGTATTTTCGTTCTTTGTCTCCTGCAAGCAAGTTGGCCTTTACATCCTCAAGTTAAGATCATATGCCTGCCCACACTTCAAGTGTTATTTTCATCTTTGGGGAAATGGTGGTCCAAATTGGAGTCGTGAGCTAGTGATCTGGAGAAAGGAATGCGACGCTGAGTGGATTTTGGTTAGTCCCTCTAAAAGGCGTGCAACTTTGGGTTTGATTGCTATGCATAAACCTCCATCTAAGTCTTCTCTTAGATTGGGTTTATCTTCACGTAATAAAATCTCCTTTGTTACGTTCCATCAGTACCCTGTTTGTAAGGGCTACCGATATCCAGCTTCTCAGATTCTTATTGACACGATTGCTGAGGCCGGCTATGAAATTAACCCTTCTGAGCGGGTGATCTTGCCTTCACCGCCGGCAGCCAATCTCCAGTGGACGGTGGCTACGCCACCCATCTCTTTCAGAACGGTCAACGTCCCTGCCAAAAATTCGGCCGTCATCTCCGGTGTTGCATCTTGTAGCACGTTGGCAAATCAGGTAAGTGGTATCTCGGATTTGAGGCCACCAATCTTGGGCGGGAATTCTGATCTTTCGAATGAGGACGTACCGTGCCATAATGGGCCACCCTCTGTGACTGCTGTGGGCATTGATCGGCCCATGACTACTGCTGGGTTGGGCCAGGTTGGGCCGGTTTCCCCCGGGGAGCAGCTGGATATCCCCTCGTCACAACAGGCCAGGGAGGATTTTGATAATTTAATTGATGATATGGTAGACGAAATTTCAACATGTCAGAATTGCCTTGAGAAGGGTCATTTTGCCTCTGCATGTACGTCTAAGCTTTGGTGTATCTCTTGCCTCCGGTATGGTCATATCAAAAGAGATTGCAACAAGTTTGCTGAAATCTTGGGGCTCGTATGGCAAGCCAAACCCGTTAACACTCCATCTTCCGAGGCGCGCTGCGGGAATATCTCTCTGACATCTCTTTTACCAAACTTGGACCTCCCTTGCACTTCCGCATTTACGTCGTCGCCCAGTTCCATCAGCCCCGGCCCCAAGACACCATTGGCCTCGCCGCCTGCAACCCCTCCCCCGCCCCTCCACTCACCGTCCTTGGAGGCGGAGCTCCCGGCACCGATGGCGAACTTTCACCTGGATCCCCTACTGTACGTGCCGGCGGGTCACCACATCATCGATGGTGGAGAAGATCGTCTTCCGCGAACCTTTGTGACGCCACATACCCCAATTGTGCGCCGTCATGAGGAGTTCATGCTTGCGGAGGTAATGCCTATTCCCCAGCCAGATGAGATTGGTGCTGCTAGAGAGGAGGTAGTTCAGTGGTTGCAAGGGCATGGTGTTCTTGTTCGGACTGCGCAGCCTTGGACTCGTTCGGTTGGGCTCTTCGAGCTTCGGGACACTGCGGTCAGGTTCTCTTTCATGCAGCTTCCACCTCAGCCGCTGGGGAATGACCATTTTGTGAGATTTATGAAGCATGACAAGGGCGAATCTTTTCGTGGAGTTCAGGGTTTTCGTCAAGGTCTGCTCATGTTTCTGGGTATTCCATTGGATCTTCGCAACACTGAGTGCATCAGGGCAGCTGTCAACACTTTTGGCAAGTTCCATCACTGGGTCAGTGAGGATCCATATATGGTTCGATCTCTGGTTTTTGCTTCTTTCCCTGAGGATATCCTTGTGCCACGCGATGTGGTTTTCATGGAATATGCGGCTTATGGTGGCGCCCGATTTTCTTGGACTGCGCCTCTATATATTTTGGGTGCAAACTTTGCTGAGCAGATGCCCCAGGATGAAGATTGGATGCCCATCAATGGCAATCCGCACCCAGTCCCTGGTGTTCCTTTCCCTGAGCTGCCTCCGTTCAATCTTCCTGCCTACCCTGCCTTGGGGTGGAATGTTGTCCCACCTCCGCCGCCCGAGCCTGTGATCAATGAGGTGGCTGCTGACAATTGGGGGATTTGGAATGACGATGTGGAGCCTGAACCCGCGCAAGATCAAGAATCAATGGTGGTGGATCTCTCTGCTCAGCCTAGCTCTGCTACTGATCTGGTTCAGCCTGTTATTGTGGTGGAGGATGATCTGTCTGAGGCACCTGTTCTACCTTTGGTTAACGAGGATGCTGCTAACAATTGGTCCATTGTTGTCTATCAGCCTCCGGCAGTCAGGGAGGAGGTAGTTCTGCCTGCGGTTCCTTTTGGGCCTCCTTTGCCTCCGGATATGATTTGGAGGAGATCCTTTGAGTACCTTCTGCAAGCTCATGTGGCTTTCTCAGTTCCCAGGCCAGTTCTGCTGCAACCTCTATCACCGGTTATTCTGTCCAAGCGGAGTTGGGATCTGGATTTCAGTGATACTGACCTGCCATGTCTTACATGGAGGGAACAAGAGCAAGGAAGGCCAGTTGCCGGGCGCTTTTTTCTAATCATATTGATGTGCAACCGGTGCAGGTTCCCCCCCCCTCCTGCTGCGGTGGTTAAAGCTCGCAGGCCACGGAAAACTTTGGCGCCAACTCCAATTGTTGACACCGCAGTCCGGCGTTGCACTAGAAGCTCGATTCAGCGTGATGGTTTCAAGCCCACCTTCCAGGAGCTCTCACTGCAGCCCAAGAGAAAGGAGCCCAAGGCTAAGCCTTTCACGGCCCAGATGCACGACGAGCCTGCTTCTGAAGGAATTCCACCTGCAACTCCTGTCAGTCGACTCCAAGAAGTTGGGCGTGAGCTAGAAATTGACGCTGCTCTTTTATCTGTGGATGCACTTATGGTGGAGCCACCTGCTGTTGCCTTGCCTAAGCAGGATGATTAGTTTAAACTTGGTCTTTTGGGTTTCGCAAGCCCTTAACTTTGCTTTATCTATGTCTTTAGACAATACTCTACTCCTTGAACTCTGGTGTGTGTTGATGTCGGGTCATACTGGTTTATGTTCTTTTGGACATGTGGTATTGCATGCCATGTGGTTTCTAGACTTAATCTTACGTTGTAATGAGTAATATTTGTAGGAATTGGAATGTTCTTTGCTGGAATGTGAGAGGTCTGAATTCTGAAACTAGACAGAGGGCTGTTAGGCAGAAAATTGAAGGAAGCCAATGTTCAATCGCCTGCCTACAAGAAACTAAATGTGCTTCTTTTGATTATATATCAATTAAATCTTTCTGCCCTAAAAGATTTGACTCATTTGTGTGTTCTCCTTCTATTGGTGCTTCTGGAGAAATTATAGTGGTCTGGAATTCTTCTGTTTTTAGTGGCACTGTAATTGAAGTGCAGCAGTTTGCTGTAATTGTTAAGTTTACTTCCAGACAGAACAATGAATCTTGGACTCCTATTGCTATTTATGGCCCTTGTCGGGGTGAAGCCAGGGACCAGTTTGTCAATTGGTTATACCACCTGACTATTCCTCTCAATGAACACTGGTTGTTACTTGGTGATTTTAATTTCCTTCCGTCAGTGGATAACAGAAACTTGCCTAGTGGGGACATAAATGACATGTTCATTTTTAATGAGATTATTGGCCACCTGGGCCTTCTTGAGCTTCCAATCAAGGGCAGATCTTACACATGGTCCAATATGCAAGATACCCTACTTCTTGAGCAGCTAGACTGGTTTTTTACATCTGTGGATTGGATTTCTGATTATCCTATGACTGAAGTTTTGCCCTTGGCCAGGACTGCTTCGGATAATGTGCCTTGCTTAGTCACCATTAAGACTTCCATTCCAAAATCAAACCTCTTTAGGTTTGAAAATTATTGGATTGAACTTGAGGGCTTCATGGACTGTGTTGAATCTTCTTGGAAGCAACCCTCTCGGAAAACACATATTACTGCTAGAATTGCAGACAAACTTAAAAGCTTGAGAATGTGTCTTAAGAGGTGGCAAATGAATGTTTCCAAACTGAGGTTGTTGATCAGTAAATGCAATCATGTTATTTTCCTTCTAGATGAATTGGAAGAATGGAGGCCCCTTTATATTCAGGAGAATAACTTCAGAAGAATTGTCAAAACCCATTTGGAAAAGCTTCTACACTTGCAATTTCTGTACTGGAAAAAGAGGTGCACTATCAGATACTTCAAGGTGGGGGGTGAGAACACAAAGTTCTTCCATGCTATGGCCACTGAGAGGCATAGGAGGAACTCCATAGCTAGTCTGAAACTACCTGATGGATCTATTGTCTCTGATCACTCACAAATGGCTGGAATTTTTTGGAGCTCTTTTAAGAATAGAATGGGCACCTCTAGAGGGATTATGATGGGGTTTGATTGTCCTCACTTATTTCACATGTGGCTGGCCTTGATGTGCTCACTAAACCCTTTACAAAAGAGGAAATGAACAATGTGGTCAAACATATGCCTATTGATAAGGCACCTGGACCTGATGGTTTCAATGGCCTATTTTTTAAGAAATGTTGGCATCTTATTTCTCATGATTTTTATGAGCTGGCTCAGGCTTTTTATGATGGAACTGCTGTCTTAGAGAACATTAACAGCTCTTATATTACTCTTGTGCCCAAAAAGTTAGCACCTGAAGAAGTGGGAGACTACAGGCCTATCTCTCTTACTGGTATGGGGCTCAAATTTCTGTCCAAAATGGCTGCAAATAGATTTCAAGATGTGATTATGCAGTGCATTCACAGGAACCAATATGGTTTCATCAAGTCCAGAACAATCTAGGATTGTCTGGGGTGGACTTTTGAATATTTGCACCAATGTCATCAGTCTAAGAGGCCCATTGTCATTCTCAAATTGGACTTTGAGAAGGCTTTTGACTTTGTTGAGCATGAGGCTATTTTCCAAATCTTAAGGTTTAAGGGCTTTAATGATAAGTGGATTCTTTGGATGAAGCAGTTCCTGGCCACTGGCACTTCATCTGTTTTGCTTAATGGGGTCCCTGGGAGGAAATTTGTTTGTAAAAAAGGGGTTAGGCAGGGTGACCCTGTATCCCCTCTGCTCTTTGTTATTGCTGCAGATCTGCTCCAAACTGTGATTAATGACATGTTCAGGAGAGGAATTCTTCACCTACCTATACCTTGCCATGATGCAGATTACCCTGTGATTCAATATGCTGATGATACATTGATCATCCTCCCTGCTGACAGAGCACAACTTCTGGCTTTGAAGGATATGTTAAAGGTGTTTTCTCAGTCGACTGGTCTGGATGTCAACTACCATAAGTCATTTATTATCCCAATCAATGTTGAATCTGCTGTTGTGGAAGATTTGGCTATTGCTTTTGGTTGCAAAATTGGTAAAATGCCATTTACATATCTTGGATTGCCTATGGGGACCACAAGGCCCAAAATGGTGGATTTCATGCCTTTGGTGGACTGTATGGAGAGAAGAATGACTGCCAGTTCTTCTTTCCTTAACCAAGGTGAAAGGTTGCAGATCCTTAACTCTGCTCTTTCTTCAATGCCAATCTTCTTCCTGTGTAGTCTTGCTCTGCCAGCAGGTATTTTCAAGCAGCTGGAAAGAATTCAAAGGCAGTGTCTGTGGAGAAAGCATAGAGATCAGCCAGCACCTTCTCTTGCTGCTTGGAACCTCATTTGCAGGCCAAAAAACAAAGGGGGACTGGGCATTCTTAATCTGGGAGTTCAGAATGTGGCTCTTCTTCTAAAGCATGTCAATAACTTTCTGAATAAACGAGATATCCCGTGGGTGTCCTTAGTCTGGGATTCATATTATTTTGAAAGAATGCCCCAGGGAACAACTGAATGTGGCTCCTTCTGGTGGAGAGATATCTGTAAAGTCATGCAGCATTTTAGGGACTGCTCCTGGGTTCAGATTAATGAAGGGGACACTGCTCTTTTTTGGGCTGATAATTGGAACCTTGACAATACAGTTTCTAGTCTGCAGACAAGATTCCCAAGGCTTTTCTCTTTTGCCAAGGATCCCTGGATCTCAGTTAAGGAAATTTTCAATACCCGGGATATGCATCAACTTTTCCACCTTCCCTTATCTGCTCAGGCCTATGATGAGTTGAACCAGATACAGGAATTGATGAATTCCCACAATAGAGAACCAAGTTTGCGAGATGTTTGGTTCTAGCAAGGCTCTTCCAAGTTTTTCAAGCCCAAAATGTTCTACTCACACACTTTTGTGTCTGAATCCTTCAATCCTTTGCTCTGTGGGGTATGGAAATCCTCTTGTACCCTCAAGATCAAGGTTTTTGCTTGGATGCTTATTATGGACAGGTTGAACACCAACGACATGGTTGAGAGAAGGCACTGGCACATGGAAGATGGGGTCCATTGTAGGCTTTGTCCCTTGCAGGTTAGAGAAACCAGGGATCACTTGTTCTTCAACTGCAATTTCAGTGTGAGGGTCTGGAGTTATCTGCAGATTGATTGGTCTGCTGGCACCTCCATGATTCATCTGGTTACTCAGGCTAGAAGAAGTTTTGATAAGCCTTTCTTCTCTGAAGTGGTTTTCATTGTTTGCTGGAATATTTGGATCATCAGAAATGCCAAAGTATTCAGAAATGAGAGAGCTAGTTTCAATAAATGGAGGTTTGCTTTTAGGCATGATATTAGCCTAATACAGCACAGAATCAAATCTGCTTACAAGGATGAACTGCTTAGATGGATCTCTTTTCTTCCCCCCTAAGCTAGTTTTGTAAGACTCCCTTTTTTTAACCTTGTACCCTGGTTACTCCTTGTAATCATCCTGTTGTATTACTTCTTCTTTTATCAATAAAGTTTTGATCTTCTGTGGGGTTTTTGCCCCATAGTTCATAGTCAAAAAAACCCTAACTAGGAGGAGATGGAGGAGTATATATAGTCTACCAACAACAATAACAACAACAACAACAACAACAACAACAACAACAACAACAACAACAACAACAACAACACCAACAGCACCAGCAGCACCAGCAGCAGCAGCACCACCACCAGCAGCAGCAACAACAACAACACCAACACCAGCAGCAGCAGCAGGAGCAGCAGCAGCACCATCATCATCAA
>NC_041391.1:342154204-342193034 GCF_002162155.2 Triticum dicoccoides
AACAACAACATCAACAACAACAACAACAACAACAACAACAACAACAACAACAACAACAACAACAACAACAACAACACCACCACCAACAACAACAGCAACAACAACAACAGCAACAACAAGAACAACAACAACAACAACAGCAACAGCAACAAGTAAGTTGTTGTTATGCTTATTGTGATTGTTTCCGGCGTTAGTTGACGAAGTAGACGGAGTACTTGGAGAAGGACTAGAAGATTTCAAGACTCTGATAAACCAGGCAAGCAGCCCTTTGGCCATGTCTAAGAAACCCTTTTTATGCATGTCATATGTCACTTTTATTGCTTGCATCGAAGTCATGATAAAATGGTGTCCACTTGAGGTGGTTTGCCACCGTACTTCCCCATTGATACTTGCATTGTGCATGACCCTACCTTCTTATGAGGGTTATGCCGGTGGGAGTAGATAGGATGCTAAAGTAGTGCTACGCAAAAAGGGACGGGAATATGCATGGTGATGGAGGCAAAGTATTTTCAAAAGTCTTTTCGAAAACCCCATCGGGTGCCACTTATGCCCAGGGGAGATGATGAGTTGGGTAACCACTTGATGATGAAGTGGTGTACCGAGGCAAGTGTGTGTGTTGTTTCCAAAACGGATTGGTTTAAGTTGCGACCGTTATTCCAACCTTACATGCGCAACCACTGTACCCTTATATGGGAAAGGGCATTATTGATTACCTAGGCCGATACTAGCTTGAAGCCCGCATTACTAGTGACGGGGGAGAGTTGGTCCATGACTGTTTTCACAGGGCACCAAATACACCGTTGTGTCCCCTCTCGGATGTTATGATCTCGAGTGAGTCTCGCATGATGTACATCATGAGGATACGGAACAATGAGTGGACTCCTTGTTAGTGTCGTTTAGGGAAAGATAGTGATCGGGTGCTTACCCCGGGTACTTGAGGTACCGCGGGTCATGGATGACATGAAAGTTCCCCGGATCTTGTGGGTAAAGTGTGCAACCTCTGCAGAGTGTCAAACTATTCGAATAGCCGTGTCCATGGTCAAGGACAGTTGGGTAACCGCTCTTGGGCTACGTCCACATGTTTACAAACCAGTGTGTGTGTTTGGATAAGTGGGAAGATCTACTTGGGTCAAGTCAAAGGACTTTACATGATTGAGTTGGGTTGATGCCCACTCTATTTATGTTGATATCTATAACCTGTCCTCATGGTTACTTGAATTCTCCTGATGCATGTATTACAAGTTGTTGAACATGTCATTGCACTCAAAACTAGCTTTCTGCAAAAATTTACCTATATCATGCATTGTTGTATCTTGAACCAAAACATGGGTTGCTTGCAAGTACATTCAAAGTACTCATTGGCTTGCCACTGGTTATTTTATTGGCCAGGCATGAAAGAACATGATATAATGAAGGGTACCTTGGTGACGAACATGCGAGCTAGGACGCTTCCCAGTAAGAATGCCTGTAGGGTTAAGGCAGATGGCATGGGTCCAAGTTGTTATTGAAGATTTCCGCTGCAATGATACACTCAAGACTTGACCATAATGGTCTTGCTTGTGTAAAATGGTATGGATGGATGTAAGACTCTTGTTATTCAGCTTCTGTGTGTTCAATCAGCATTGATCTCTGGGATCACTTTACACGTGTATTCGGTGATCTCGACTTATGAGTCGGGGTCCCAACAGAGCTGGTATCAGAGCCATCCTGACTATAGGAAGCCTTTGTTAGCATGGTCGTTAGTTAGGGTAAAACTATTTCCAAAACTACTACTAGTTTTCAAAACTATTTATACTTCTCTTCCCTTCTCAGTTTTTCGAAAACTAAGGTATACTTTCCTTATTGACCTCTTCCCCTTCAAAACCTTTGGTCGCTAGAACCCTTATGCCCCTGACCACTGGATTCCTTGTAATCCTCGTGGATAATCTAGAAGGAAGATGCCTTGCCAGACATTCACCCACATCTCCTGAAGACAAGATTGGCGACATCACAACAAGATGATACCAACAGAAGATACATCCTCGAGGAATGAGGACCTGAAGACCCAGGAGATGGTGACACCCTTGACACTGCCCCAAGATGATGCAACCTTAGCCTACGATGATCAGGGCATAGAATATGCAAGATCATGATATACATCGCTAATAGAGTAACCCTGCCACTACCGTTGTTGTATCGGCAACCACCGATGGATGAGAACCTAGCCATTTGGTCCGACTCACCATAGTGAGCAAGAAAATGGTTCTCCTCATCCCCCGCTCTTGGTGTCGATGTTGTCATCAACGTAACCGACATGATGGACCTCTATTATGCCTTGATAATGTCATTGCATAAAGGATTACCTACCTGGTACCATCGGCGGGTTAGAAGACAAAAAGGGGATTGTCGTGATTAAGAAGACAATAGAAGACCAAGTCAATGCCAGTTACGAGGAGCCACCTTCACCCCATCACTTCAACAGGTGAGAAGTTGATGAAGATTCTTCAGGCCCAACCCGGATCGTTTCATCAAACAACTACAAGAGACGTAGCGACACCTGAGGAAAACCCAGAAGACTGCATTAGGCACGGAGCAAAGCACGACTACTAAATCCGAGAACCCCTAGGGTAGGATGAGTCGTGTACCCGTATGCGCAGTCGAGTCCGTATGATGGTTCAAATAGAACCAAGATTGTGTGTTGCTTGTTTTTATTTGTTTGTGTTTTGATATAGGTCACACTTTTGCCCTAGGCAATAAGTACACGACTATATCACCTTCCTTACCCTGTTTCTTTTGTTTGGCCCTTTTTGCACCTGTTTGTTTGCACTTGCACTATAGAACCCCCTTTAGGCATTCCCCTCCTCTATGATACTTTTCCCTCTCATCTCCCTCATCAACTGAAGACCAGCAAGACAAGATGCACCAAGGATTCTTCCTCTGCAACCGACTAGCAATGAAGACTTCTGCTACAACCTCCATGACCAAGTGCAACCCCGTAGAATTATGTTTAACCCTCCAGACTAGAAACCCATTCCTAGACCCTTCGAGACTTCACGAGATACTCCAACACAAACCCTTAATCATGTGCTTAATAACATGCACAACAATGGGTTCATTATGGAACTAGTGGACGTAGTGAACGAGCACATTATCATCCTAAGATAGTACCAAAACTGGTGATGCCATAGGGTAGACCAAATTGAGGATATATGAATAGAGGACAAATGACTTGATGAGTTTATATCAATGACCTTGAGGAGTTATGGAGACCTTGGTAGATCATGAGGCTTCCATGTTGGCAGATGAACTTGGTGGGATCAGTTAATAGAATAGCGTAACTTTCAATGCCCCTGAGTAACATGGATTTAATAGGACAATTATGATCACAAGCTGAAATTCTTGGAATTATAAGGATTTGACTTAGCCAGGGGATATTGATAAGAGATAGTTGATATTACGATAATGATTTGGGGAAAAGTGTAGAAATTCTCGTTGGGCATGAGATTTGGATTTAAGTAGGTGATTCTAGTTGAATATAGTTGCTGAGTATGTCTACATGGTTCGGAGTAAATTGGATTTAGAGTGATGATCTCGATCATGACACCATGTTTCTCGGTGGACGATAAAACTAGGAGATTGGATTAATTGTCGGAGTTGATTTAGGGATCTAAATACGCCTGACTTTGGAGTTTACTCGACCATGGTAATGGAAATTGGTGGACTGACTATAGTAAGGCTAGACTTTTTCAAGGATTTAATAATTATAGGATATTAGAAGGTTTTGTGGAACACCATAGAGATTGGATTTGTAGAACTACCAGATCATGTAGTGATTGGTATAGTTAATGGGTTCTTGGAGTTGATTCATAGGAAGGAAACAAGATCTTGGAGTGGCTTACAACGTGTTTCCTTAGGATAGAGATGCTTTATCTTGGACCTTGGAAGAATAGGTTGAGCACTTGGATTCTCACGTTCAAGCTTAGCAGCTTGTATATTCTACCCATGGATTTTTAGGGGTAGACATACATATGAGTTTGGGGGTTGTAGACATATATGATTTTGTTAGACCTCCTCCGGAAAGTCATGAGGAATAATAATAGCATGAGTAATGATTGGAGCTGACCTACACGAGTTGGTACTTTCGGTGGTATAAGGTGATCTGTTTGGAGGACTAGATAGAACAATTGGCATCTCAGGAACTGTGCTCAAGGATGGGATGATAAACATTCACTCGCACACTAGAATCCTTGAAACCTTTAAGCCTTACCAAGCCACATCATGGTAGGATCATGATCTTGGGCCTTGACTCTAGGTCGAGAAGACCCTAACCAATACTCAACCGTGACCACCACCGATACCCCAACCTATACCCTATGTACCCCGTGGGAAACTCTTCACGGAGTACTTGAACAAGCTGGTTGTCATCGTTATTTGAAGACATACCTGTCCACCCGAAGACGGAAGAAGAACCGTTCAGCTGGTTAGGGGATTTCTGAAGACCGCCATGTTAAGGAGGAAGAAGCATACCAACCACCATCGTGAAGGAGTGAACTTTCTCGTCGAGGACCACGTGTATCTGCAAGCCACTTCTCTCTAAGGAACAAAGCATTTCCATGACAAGGGAACCCACACAAAGATTCATCGGCCCTCTTCGAGATCACTCCAAGATTTAACAACCCCCACTGAGATCACAACAAGATGAAGAGAAGACTACCAGCTACAGTCACCACCTGAGTTACCCACTGTGCGTAATGTTTCCACACGACACAACTCTGGAAGTGTTTTTGACTTCCTAGCTAGCCGATCACTAACAAGGACATCGATCATCGAGCCATCGACCCCCAGCCCAACCTGACCTAACGCGAGAGACCCATTAGCAACCCGGATCAAGAAGAACGTCATATACGAAGCCACATCATCAAGTACTTCAAGTTCAATGGAGCACCACACGGAAGCAGAAGCAACATGAGGACTTGAAGACTACCCCAGATCCAAGTTTCTGTATCCCTTTCCGCGCCTAGTCTGGGAATCTCGGGGACGAGATTCTTGTAAGCGGGGTAGGTCTGTCACACCCTGATTTTCATGCCACAACACTGAAGTTAATATATCATGCTAAAATGTTGTTTGACATAGAGTGTTTTGTCTTTGCTTTGATTGAATGTTTGATTGTTGTTTGCAAGTGCTCTGAAAATCAAATAAATTCTCCAACCCTTATACACCTTCTCCTTGATCCAAAAACCTTTCCCAATGATCATGCCATGTGTATAGAACATAAAAATAATTTCTTACAAAAATAATTTGTCCAAATAGTATTTTCAAAAATTAGTTTTCCAAAAACTTCTGAATTGAGATTTGCACTGCAAGTACTTAATTAAGGGCAGTAAAAATCTTTCCAAAAATATATTTGACTCCTATTAGGTATAGGACTACCAAAAAACACAAAAATATAATTTTAAAAGTTATTTCCTATTTTATTTAAAAGCTTTTTCTTAAGGCTTGAAATGGTCTTTAATACGGAAAAATTATTTTATTGTTTTATAAATATTTTACAAAAATCAGGGAAACTCAGTGTACATATATTGTCCATATATAAGAGTTTCAACACATGGTCATGTTCAAAATATTGGTCAAATCCCTCAAAAACCCTTTCTGGATATTTCAAGCTTTTGAAATATTTACAAAGGAAATATTCTCCAAACATTCCAAGAAAATTCTATCATGTCAAATATGACATGTTGGATGATCTTGATAAGTATCATGTCATGGAGAATAGTATAACCCCATGAAATCCCCTCAAAACCATTTCTGTCCATTTTGAAGTTTGAGCAACTTTACAATGCCAAACATGTCCAAATGCTCCCAAATCTTGTTAAAATGCTCAATGGTCTAATAATTCATCTAGACCAAATGACACAAGTTAGAGAAAATGTTATATTGATCAAAGTGCCCCCAAACCCTCTCTGACCATAATCAAATTTGAACAACTTTGTACTACCAACTTTCTCTCCTTGACCCCAACTTTGGTGAGCATGCTCCCATGACCAAATGAGGCCACTACACCAAGTGGTGCATCAAGGAGAAGTGATTTTCTCAACTAGATCTACACAAGTCCATTTCTGTTGATTTCAAGGGTTTACAAAAGTTACATTGTGAACTTTGCCCAAATGAGCTCAAAGTTGGTGGAAGGCCCTAATTGTATGTGCCATTTCACCCTGTGGAGTCTCATACCAAATGGAATTTGTTTACCTTCCTAAACCAACAACAAACACCTTCTGCCACCTTACCAAAATTCCATTTTTGACCACTTCCACTAATCTCCATGGCCCTATCTTTTTACCACAACCCCTCCTAGTTCCCTTCTACCTCTAGTAAAAAGCTCCAACCCTGGTTCAATAATTGAGGAGGGTAAAACCCTGGTTTACCCCTCCCGTTTCACCATGGCATCACCTCTTTTCCCTCCCCCCTTCTTTCTTATGGACTTGCCTTAACTACTAAGCTTTATGGAGCATATCAGAAACTCCCAGGAGCTAGTGGACAGGCTTGGCCACACGCAGGAAGCCATTTGCATGCCATGGCATGCAATGGCCGCGCTCTGGAGGGAGCTACAGTGCACCAGGGCACTATAGCCGCCCTCTGGCCGATGCTCCCGTCGACCTTGGGTGCCGGTACGTGTCCCCCAAGGCCGCCTCGGCCTGCATGACACGCTACGCGGTCGGCCCCCTCCTCCTTCTCTCTCCTTTGAGCCCGTTGTCGTGTACCCGAGCACCGCCCGACTTAGCCACTCCCTGGCCACGCGGCTGGCCCGCCTCTGACCTCGCCCCGCTCCCCCTATCACCTACCTCGCTCCTGGACGAACTCCACGAGCGCCACTGACCCATCCAGGAACCCTTCCTCGACCGCAACCGCGATTTCCGCGGGCACCCATGAGCTTGGCTCACGGTGCACCATGGCCTCGCTTTATAGAGCCTCCCCTGGTCTCTCCCTCATCTCCATTCACTCTCTCCCCCTCCCATAGTCCTTCTGGATCAGCCCTCTCTCTCTCCTGCGTCCCCTATCCTCCTCCACAGCCAAAGAATCACCGCCGGCCGCCGCCAAAATTCGTGATATCCCGAGCTCCTCCGCGGGCGCGAAGCACATGGGCGGGATCGGCGCACTGCGCTGAGTCCTCTGGTGTGCTGGGCACCATCGCAGGTGACCGAAGCCGCCGGGACGGGCGCCGGTGCCGCTCGGCCATGCCTCCCCTGCCGCTCCTCTTCCTCAGGCGCGAGATAGCGGACGACCACCCCGCCAGCTAGCAGGGGGGCCCACCCGTCAGCGGCAGAGGTGACCGAGCCGGCCCACCAGTCGGGTTAAGTGGAAACGGCTTCTAGCCGATCCTCTTGCCACGCTTGGTGGCACTCTCCTGTAGTGCGCCTTTGGCGTCACCTCCTCCCTCGTGCAGCTGAGCCATCGGGCCAAGCCCACTAGGCGTTGTTTAGCTGGGCTTCGCCCAGTGCGCTTTATAAGGTTGACCTCTTTTCTTGCTTTTTCTCTTTTTGTAAATATTGTAAAATCTCTAGAGAATTCAGATGGACTCCAAATTTGATGATTCAAATTTCTAGGGGATCCACAAATCATGGTCTATCATGTGGTGCTATTTGCACAATTTTTCCAGAAACTTTCTCTTCAGAAATATTTATCAAAACCCCATTTTCCATTTCTGTGATGAACTTTAGAAAATCACAGAGAGCTCAAAATTGATCTAAATGCCATGATTCAAAGTTCTAGATGTTTATAAGTTCATAACCTAGTTTATGAACATTTTACTTAATACTTTCTGTACCACATAAAATAATGAGCCATTTCTTCATATTTGTCAACTTTGCAAATTCATAGAAAATTCATTTGAACTCCAAATCCAGTCAAACCAACTCCTAGATGCTTCAAAAATTATGATTTGTTAAGTGGGTGCCTTTGCTCATTTTTCAAAAATATATTTATGTACACTTCTTGCAAATCCACAAACCCCTTGATTCCATCATATTGAAATGTCTAGAAATATCCATTGATCAAATCCCAATGAAACCACCTTGTTCATTTCTCAAATGACCAAAGGTATCCTAGGAAAGTCAAATTCATATTTTTAGAGCACTTTTATTTTTGACTTGTTGTTATGCTTATTGTGATTGTTTCCGGCGTTAGTTGACGAAGTAGACGGAGTACTTGGAGAAGGACCAGAAGATTTCAAGACTCTGATGAACCAGGCAAGCAGCCCTTTGACCATGTCTAAGAAACCCTTTTTATTCATGTCATATGGCACTTTTATTGCTTGCATCGAAGTCATGATAAAATGGTGACCACTTGAGGTGGTTTGCCACCATACTTCCTCGTTGATACTTGCATTGTGCATGACCCTACCTTCTTATGAGGGTTATGCCGGTGGGACTAGATAGGATGCTAAAGTAGTGCTATGCAAAAAGGGACGGGAATATGCATGGTGATGGAGGTAAAGTATTTTCAAAAGACTTTTCGAAAACCCCATCGGGTGCCACTTATGCCCGGGGGAGATGATGAGTTGGGTAACCACTTGATGACGAAGTGGTGTACCAAGGCAAGTGTGTGTGTTGTTTCCAAAACGGATTGGTTTAAGTTGCGACCGTTAGTCCAACCTTACATGCGCAACCACTCTACCCTTATATGGGAAAGGGCATTATTGATTACCTAGGCCGATACTAGCTTGAAGCCCGCATTACTAGTGACAGGGGAGAGTTGGTGCTCTCTCTCGGGACGGGGTCGTGCCAGGTAGGGTGGCCATGACTGTTTTCACAGGGCACCGGATACACCGTTGTGTCCCCTCTCGGATGTTACGATCTCGAGTGAGTCTTGTATGATGTACATCGTGAGGATACGGAACAATGAGTGGACTCCTTGTTAGTATCGTCTAGGTAAAGATAGTGATCGGGTGCTTACCCCGGGTACTTGAGGTACCGTGGGTCGTGGATGACACGAAAGTTCCCCGGATCTTGTGGGTAAAGTGTGCAACCTCTGCAGAGTGTCAAACTATTCGAATAGCCGTGTCCACGGTCAAGGACAATTGGGTAACCGCTCTTGGGCTACGTCCACATGTTTACAAACCAGTGTGTGTGTTTGGATAAGTGGGTCAAGTCAAAGGACTTGACATGATTGAGTTGGGTTGATGCCCACTCTATTTATGTTGATATCTGTAACCTCTCCTCATGGTTACTTGAATTCTCCTGATGCTGGTCTTACAAGTTGTTGAACATGTCATTGCACTCAAAACTAGCTTTTTGCAAAAATTTACCTATATCATGCATTGTTGTATCTTGAACCAAAACATGGGTTGCTTGCGAGTACATTCAAAGTACTCATTGGCTTGCCACTGGTTATTTTATTGGCCAGGCATGAAAGAACAGGATATAATGAAGAGTACCTTGGTGACGAACATGCGAGCTAGGACGCTTCCCAGTCAGAATGCCTATAGGGTTAAGGCAGATGGCATGGGTCCAAGTTGTTATTGAAGATCTGCGCTGCGATGATACACTCAAGACTTGACCATAATGGTCTTGCTTGTGTAAAATGGTATGCATGGATGTAAGACTCTTGTTATTCAGCTTCTGTGTGTTCAGTGAGCATTGATCTCTGGGATCACTATACACATGCATTTGGTGATCTCGACTTATGAGTCGGGGTCCCCACACACCACGACCCGGTCAACAACATGTTCAAGTTGAATATTAATCAGGTTCAACTTTTAATGTGAAAAGAAAATAACCGGTGTCATACTGACATACCATGTATCACTTAACATATGCATCACATAACCGTGCAAAACTACACCAACTACGCTCCCACGGAGCAAACATAAAATCATACTACTATACTGGTAAAATCCTTTCTTTACTTATACCAGAACCATTTCTACCAATTATCATCATTATACCTCATGCAAAAATAATATCCAAATTTCTCATCAATTCTATGACCATATTATTTATTTAACACTAACAACTAAGTTCTCATCACCTTACCAACCATATTTACTTCAAACATACTGAAGTTCAAGCATTTTAACATAACAAGCATATAACAGAATATATTTATTATATAACTAATTAAAATGCATCAATATTCATAAGTTCAAGTATGAAAATCAATAATATTGAAGTGGCACCATGAAAATGATACTGTGGCTTGCCTTAGTACTGATGAGGGTCACAAGGCTCCTGGTGATCCTCAAGACAAGCTGGTTCCTCTGAAACATTCAAAAACCACAAAAGAAAAATATCAAGAAACCTTCTGAAAATTGTCAAAAAATCTAGACAGCAAGGAAAAATGCCATCTTTTGGGATCTGTTAGAATTTTAGACAAAGAACACAATGCAAAAAGAATCACTGCATTTGGACTTGTAGAATAAAAGTTATGGCTGTTTGAATGCTCCTGGAATTTAAATAAATTTGAAAAAAAGAAAAACAGAGAGGGGTGACGTTGATGGCGTATTTCCCCGGGGGGCCACCACTCATACCGCTTCGCGCGCGTTATGAGTGGCTGACTAGCGGGCCCCGCTAGTCAGGCCGGAGGGGGGAGGGAGGAAACAGAGACGGGCAGCAGTTCGCCGGAGCGTTCGCAGGCATTGAGGCCTCTTGGGGGAAGATGAGAGGGAGGGATCGATGGAGAAGGTTCTTGCGGACCTGCCCGTACCCGTGGCATGGAAAATGGTGACCGGACGGTGTCGGTTTGTTCGTCGCAAGCGGAGGCAGAACACGGTGGTCGACGGAGATGAGGAAGATGGCGGCTAGGGGCGGCTCTAGGGGCTCGGGCTTGGCTTGTTGGCTTCACGGAGGAGAGCTGGGGGGTCGATCCAGGTGGGATCGTCGGCGAGCTCAGCTCGGGGACGGCAGCCCGCGGCCTGCCCGGCCAGGCTGCGGCTTCTAGTGGCCATGGGAGGGAGGTGTGGTGAGGTGCGGTGCTCCAGGAGGCTGTGGAGGGGTCTATTTGTAGACGGGGCGGTGAGGAGGGCTCGGGCTCCGCCGGAGGACAGCTGTCGCCAGCGCCCGGCGATGAATGGTGCCAGAGAGAGAGGGAGAAGGCGACGGGGTTCATGCGGGAGCTGTGCACGGACGCGGACGAGCACATGAGCCATGAGGAAGGGGACAAACACAGTGCGCGGGCACTATGCCATTGCCCGTGCTCGCTGCGGCGAGCTCCGGCGTCGGCGAGCGGCAGGGAGGAGTTAAGGGGGTGGAGACGAGGATGGTGGCACAGGGGGACACGCCCAGGCTGGCCGAGCAGCGGGCACGCGCGCCACAGAGGCGCTTGTGACGCGCAGAGCGCGCGTTTGGCATGCCAGCACCCTCGGACGAACGCGATCACCGCATGGACCGTGACATTAGGCCACATATGCACTAACCATGATGTTTGGTGTGTAGTCCTTAGTAACTTTAGGTGTTACCACGGCTCGGTTGGTTTCCAGGTGCAGTAGAAGTGAAAAGGTGAAGATGTTTAGTTACTGGACAGAAACTTTGAACAGTTACTGTTGTCAAACCACAATGATTCAAGGGCTGATCTTTTGGGTTTTACTGACTCTTACTAAGGTGAATAAGCACAGGGAAAACCAGCTGCATTGGAGCTAGTAAAAAGGTAGTTGCTGTAGAAACTACCATTTCAGCCCAGAAGAGAAAATATTTTCTGTAGCAAAAATACTCCAAAAAGTGGTGAAATATTTTTGCTCAGAAATGTGCCCTAGGGTCCATAGAATATTTGGGATTTTTCTCCGGATTTTTGGGGCAATAGAAATGAGGGTTGCTTTGGAGGTCAAAGATTTTAGCTAGGGTCAAGCAATTTTGTTGGGTTGGCCAGGAGTGAAATGATGGATTAGAAGAGGAGAGGAGGCACTTGTGTTGAAAATCAAGGGATACCCAAGTGATCAAGTCCAAATGGAATGATTCAAAACTCCAAATTCAAACCAACTCAGATGAAAATCAGGCAAAGAAAAGAGGGCAAAAACCAGGCTGTGACAAACCTCCCCCACTTAGAATGAATCTCGTCCTCGAGATTAGGTTGCTTGGGAAAACCATTCTGGATAACATGCCCTAAAAAATTCTTTTGATTCGCAGGTTGATTCTGATTCAGTATGATGCATCCATTGAACCTTGTAAAATTTCTCTGACTTACTGCGAGTGACTCTTTCCATCAGATCCAAAATTTTCACTGGCCTCTCTTCGTAGGTCAAATCCTTTGCCAGCTCTATCTCTGCCAAATCGGTCTTTTTCACGGGTGGTGAGATGCACCATCGTAGTTGTGAAACGTGGAACACGTTGTGCACGTCGAACAGTTCCGGAGGCAACTCCAACTGATATGCCGCACCTACTCGTGTCATGACGGGAAATGGACCAATATACCTGGGTGCCAATTTTCCACGGGTTTGGAACCTTCTTACTCCCTTCATGGGTGTGACTCGTAGGTAGACATGTTCTCCGGGTTCAAAACTGATATGTCGGTGCTTTGCATCATAATAACTTTTCTGTCGCGATTTGGCCAGCTGCAATCTGTCTCGGATCTCTTTGACTTGCTTTTCGGCCTCTAGCATGAGATCTGTTCTGAAAATACGGTTGTCTCCGGTTTGAGACTAATTTAATGGAGTGCGGCACTTACGGCCATACAAAGCTTCATAAGGTGACATCTTCAAACTGGTCTGGAATCCATTGTTATATGAGAACTCGGCGTATGGCAAGCAATCTTCCCATTGTGGTCCTTGGGCTAAAACACAGGCTCGGAGCATATCTTCGAGTATCTGATTTACTCTTTCCATTTGCCCATCCGTGTGAGGGTGATAAGCATTGATGTATTTTAATTTTGTCCCAAGGGCTTGATGGAGACGGGTCCAGAAAGCAGAGGTGAATAGTGAACCTCGGTCAATAGTGATGGTTCGGGGAACTCCATGCAAACTGACAATCATGGATACATACAGTCGGGCAAGCTCATCTGCTCGGTATGAGGTTTTGACTGGGAGAAAGTGAGCCACCTTGGTTAATGTATCCACTATGACCCAGTTCGCACTATTGCCTTGTCGGGTCCTGGGTAATCCTATGATGAAATCCATACAGACATCGTCCCATTTCCATTGTGATACGGGCAGTGGTTGGAGAAGTCCGGCTGGTTTCTGATATTCTGCCTTAACCTTGTTGCAGATGTCATAACAGGCCACGAAATAAGCAATGTCTTTCTTCATTCCATCCCACCAGAATATTTGTCGAAGGTCTTCATACATTTTTGTGGCTGCAGGGTGGATTGAATATGAGGAATCGTGGGCTTCTGACAAAATTTTCTGCTTTACTTCCCCTGAATCGGAGGGTACTGCACTGATCCTTCGAGAAATCGGATGACTTGATGTGTTTCTGCAGTTTGGCGTCGCCTGGCTGGGCCTTGCAGATTTCTTCCTCAAGAGTAGGAGTGACTGTCAGAATATTGGCAAGACCAGCCTCCACAACTACCAGGTTGAGCTGAGCCATTTCTTCTTTGAGTTCAGAAGGCAGAGATTCCAGTATGACGTTTAAACTGACGGGCTTTCGACTGAGTGCATCAGCAACCACGTTGGCCTTACCCGTGTAGCGACCTGACCGAATGGATCAAGTCTCTGTGCTTAAGTGTCATCCCTGGATCGGTATGCTGACACACACAGTACTCGAGGATTTATAACAGAGGTAAATCACATGTATAAAATAGCGTAAATACTATTACCTCAATCCAAAATAGCGGAAGTAACAAGGTTGTGGATTCCCATCAACACCAACGGCAAAGTTGAGTGTAGAAATCGTAACCCTAACGTATCACTTACTCGTCGTAAGATCCTGCAACATGAGACGTTGTAGCCACAAAGGGTCAGTACATTGAATGTACTGGCAAATTCACACTGTAGAGCAATGCTGAAATATGGCTATCACTACATGCATATTTGGCTGGTGGAAAAGCTCTATGGTTACAGTTTTGCGTAAAGCCAATTTTTCCCTTTTGCAAAGGAATAAATTTTATTTAACTATCATGGTGGTTGTTAAACATTGCGAATGGTTGACAGCATTCTCAATCCCAATTAAGCATCATCAATAAAACCCAACAAAATTAATTAAAGTAACATGATGATATTCACATGATAATCCAAGTACTAGATACTCAAAACGTCCATAACCGGGGACACGGCTAATCATGATTAGTTTATACACTCTGCAGAGGTTTGCGCACTTTTCCCCACAAGACTCGATCGCCTCCGTTAGATTTCTCGCACTACCTGATGTTTGAGAAACGGATGATCGAGACATAGTCTTTCAGAAGCGCTAGCACCTTACGATGGATAGACCGGTACACCTACTTTCCCCTACATCTGCTAGTCTACCCTGTAAGAGTTCGCACAACTTAATCAACTATGCCAGAGACCATAATAGCTTGTGGCTGCACACGGAAGTTTCTAGCATGAATAATCTTATGATCCCTTTGAGCCTGGGTGGCGGTCCATAAAAAAACAGGCAATCCTGGTCTACCCAGGTGCCTAGACAGGCATTCCTGGAATAACCAGGTACCTCAATCCACCCAGATGTGTATTATTGTTGCCACCTTAAATAAACCATTAATTAACAATCTCACATCTGTCATGGAAATTCACTCAAACCCAATCCACGTCTACGAGCATAGCATGGCATAATAAAAAACGTAGAAGTAACTCCTAAGGGGTTGATAATGAAACCGGTAATAGGTTCCTACCTCATCAACTACTTCCCAATACCCACATGTTATAAATCCTACTCATGCAATGTTTGAGGGTTGAAACTAATGCATAAAAACTTGGTATGAAAAGGGATATGATCAAAGTGTGAACTTGCCTACAATGTTTATGAAGATGATTCGCACTCAAAACTCTTGATAGTTCTACTCGCCACACTCTGGTCAATCTATCATGAGCAAGCAATAGTAACCACACATAAGCAATCACTCAAAAGATCGGAAAGAACGCAGAGAACAACTCGGAAAACATCAAAACCAAGAAAAATAACTCTTGCAGCATAAAACAATTTATAACAGTACCAAAACTATGTGAATTTGGCCTTATCAGAAAGTTTAGGTCAAGAGCTTCGATTTGCAAAAAGAATCAACTCAAATGGAGTTATAAAATTCAAGTTATGATCAAACGAAGGTCATATACTAAACTGTTTGAAATTCAAATTTTAAACTTTCAAAAACATGTTTAAGTTGGTTATCTGGATAGAAGAGATCATAACGAAGAAGTGGGCGTTGGTTTCGTATAATTCCGACTAACGAGCAGAAAGTTGTGAGCGTTAGAAGTCCAGGGGCTAACCTGTAAATAAAATATTCACAGACGGGTCCCTGGATGAAATTAAAAAAAAGAGAAAAATCTAAATAACGGACGTTCGCTATCGAACGATAATGAATGAACTAGTTCACTGCAGAAGCTAACATAGCGAACGTTTACTAATTAAGGAAAACATTTAAAAAAAAACAGAATTGATCTGGTCCATTGGATCCAGATCTGACGGCGAGGAAGGAGCGGGGAGTTACCGCGGCGGCGAAGCGGCCAGGGAGGGGCGGCGCGGCGAAGCGAGGAGGATGGCAGCGTCGGCGGTGGTCCGCGGGGACGGGACGAGGCGGGGCGGCGGCGGTAGATCTCGCCGGCGGCGGTGGCATCCGACGGATGCGGCACGTCGGCTGAGGGAGAGAGAGAGGCCGGGGTCTCGCCTTTTAAAGGCGGAGGGGAGGAGGTGGCGTGGAGGAGGGGCAGGAGAGGCGGCGAGGAGAGGCCGGGCGGAGCACGGCGGCGGCGCTGGCGTGCTGGCTCGGGACTTCGTCCCGAGCTCGGGGACGAGCGGCGTGGGCTGGCTGGGCCGTGGCCTGGCTGGCTGGGCCGGCCCGGTCCGGTCGGTCCAGAAGTTTTTTTTATACACATATTTTTCCAGACAAAGAAAAAAATAATAAAAGCAGGATAAATAAAAATATTATATAGGCATATAATATATCAAAAAAATTCAGAAAAAGATTTTCTACAGCATGAACATTTTTATAGAGTCAAGTAAGATCCACACAAATTCATATAAATCAAACACTGCTGCTGCTCTAATAAAATCCAACGAAAATCATTTTAAAAACACCAAAATGAATTGAAATTTATTTCTCTCCAATTTTCTATTGTAGGGAATCATGTTACCCTAATTTCTGTATATTTTATTTTTGGAGAAAAATAATTTGGATGAAACTCCAATAACTCCAAATTGAAAATAAATTCAAAAGAACTTTGAATTTAATTCTTTTAAAACTCCAAACTCATATTTCATATAATTTGAAGAAGTCATTTTATCTTCTCTCATGAAAATCATTGAGTTGCATGAAGTTTATGAATCGAAATATTTCCAAATGAAATTCAAGTATTTTCAAATACCCTTTCATTTAATTAAATGGAAGAAGTCATATCATCTTCGCTCAAGGGTTTTGTATTTGAAAAAAATTTGACTTCATGAAGATCAGAAAAGAAAATGAAAGTTTGGGAAAGTCCTTTTATTCCCTCTCATTTAACTTCCAAAAGTTTCGAATTTCACTCAACTTCACTCAATCAATCAAACAATCAATCAAAACTATCTTTTTAATATAACATTCCAAAATTTACAATTTTGGGATGTTACAAATCGGATGGTAATTTATTCCAAGATCATAATCCTTGACCAACTCCAGCCATCTTCACTAACGGAGATTTAAATCCGGCTGGGTAAATGTGTATTTGAGGCTTTTGTGGTCGGTAAAAATTTGGCACCTTTTCCCAATGAGGTAGTGTCTCCAAATTTTTAAAGCATGAACTACCGAAGCCAATTCCAAATCATGAGTTGGGTAATTGCCTTCATGAGGTCGTAGCTGCCATGAGGCGTAGGCTACTACCTTGCCATCTTGCATAAGCACGCACCCAAGTCCTTGTCGGGAAGCGTCACAATATACGTCAAAGCTGTGGTAGATATCTGGAAGTGTTAATACCAGCGCAGTTGTTAAGCGCTTCTTCAACTCGGTGAAACTTTTCTCATAGTCTGACGTCCATTCAAACTTCTTATCCTTTTTAAGCAACTCCATCATGGGCTTAGGAATCTTGGAGAACCCTTCAATAAATCGACGGTAATATCCGGCTAATACAAGAAAACTCCAGATCTGAGACACGGTGGCGGGTGGCAACCAGTCGAGCACGTCTTTTACTTTGCTAGGGTCCACGGCTATTCCTTCAGCGGATAGTATATGTCCGAGGAACCCAACTTTCTTGAGCCAAAATTCGCATTTACTAAACTTGGCGTACAACTGGTGCTCACGGAGTCGTTGTAGCACTGCGCGGAGGTGTCCTTTATGCTCTTCTTCATTTCTTGAATAGATAAGTATATCATCGATGAAGACGACCACGGGCTTATCAAGTAAATCCATGAACACTTCGTTCATCATGTGCATGAAGAAAGCATGGGCGTTGGTGAGGCCAAAGGACATGAAGGTATATTCATAAAGACCGTAGCGAGTGGTGAACGCGGTCTTGGGAATATCCTCCTTTTTAATTTTGAGCTGGTAATATCCAGTCCGCAAATCAATTTTTGAGAAGACCTTGGCTCCACTGAGTTGATCAAACAAATCATCAATTCTTGGCAGAGGGTATTTGTTCTTGATCGTGACATCATTCAACTGTCGGTAGTCCACACACATGTGAAGGCTGCCATCTTTCTTATCCACAAAAATAGCGGGTGATCCCCATGGCGAGGAACTGGGGCGGATATATCCCTTTTGGAGCATTTCATTAAGCTGTTTCTTTAGCTCCACCAACTCGGATGACGGCATTCAATAATATTTCTTGTGTATTGGTGTGGTTCCAGGCACAAGTTCTATTGCAAACTCAAGCTCCCGGTCAGGTGGCATGCCTGGCAGTTCTTCTGGGAATACATCGGGAAACTCACTGACCACTAGGATTAATTCCATTTCTGCTATTGCTGTAAAAACCATTTCCTTGGAGGGTATGCTTCTACGAGCAATAAATTTGGTAGCTTGTCCATATTGTCCGGTCAAATTGACTTCCCGGGTTGCACAATTTATGCATACTTGGTACTGAGTCAGCCAATTCATACCCAAGATAACATCCAATTTTTCAGACTCGATCAGTATCAAAGATGTCAGTAAACTAATTTTGTTGATCCTGACTTCCAGATTGCGGCAGACAAGATTGCTTTGAATAATAGATCCCGGGGTTTGTACCAACATATTTTTTCCCAAAAGAGAACAAGGAAATTTGTTGTGGGTGACAAAACTCCGAGAAATAAAAGAATGGGAAGCCCC
This sequence comes from Triticum dicoccoides, assembly GCF_002162155.2. Taxonomy (NCBI): domain Eukaryota; kingdom Viridiplantae; phylum Streptophyta; class Magnoliopsida; order Poales; family Poaceae; genus Triticum; species Triticum dicoccoides. The sequence goes on from NC_041391.1 coordinate 342,172,532, forward strand.
ATAGTCAAATAAAATTACCACAGGTATGTTATTAACAGGGAACATACCAATGATGACCTCAGAATTTTCTTGGGCTTTGTCGGCTGAAATGTGATGAACGTATCCCGTGACGTCGTGCTGACTTGGACCAGCTTCCAAATAATGGATTTGAGGCTTGAACGTAGCATTGGTCCGAGTGTTCTTGGGACAATGTTTGGCATAATGTACGGTTTGTCCGCAACTATAACAGGAATTGTTGCGCAGACGATTCTCCATAACTGGGTTGAGCACATCATTCTTCACTTGGATGGTGGTCTTGTTAACATTTTGTTGCCAACTGGGCTGGTATGCCATCAGAGTTGGCTGCCAGGTATGAACCTTTTCACTGGTTGCATTTCCTTCTTGGGCTCAAATTTGCGTTTGTGATCATTATGGGCAGACTTAGTATGTGACACAAGCTTGTGCTCCCTTTCAGCAATGAAAGCCTTGTTCACCAGTGTTTGAAAATCTGGAAAATCAAACATACTGAGAGCACGGCGAAGTTGCGGGTTTAATCCACCAAGAAAGCGGTCCATCTTCCTTTCTTTAGTGGCCACGTCATATTGAGAGTAACGTGACAGGTGATTGAATTTTTGTAAATATTCTCCCACTGACTGACTTCCTTGGAGGAGTGCAAGAAATTCACGCTGCTTAGTCTTCATAATTCCCGCAGGGATGTGATATTTTCGGAATTGCTCCTTGAATCTTGGCCAGGTAATTGCCTCATTCTTAGTCTCTATAGCTTTCTCACTTTCCCACCATATGGCAGCAGCGCCTTCCAGATAATGTGTTATAAATGGAACTTTATCTTCTTCATCAGTTCGAGCAACCTCAAGTTTCTTTTCCATAGTTCTTAACCAATCATCTACATCCAGGGGATCAATGGCCTGACTGAAACTGGGAGGCTTAGTCCTTTGAAAATCAGATAGTTTGGAGTGGGAGGTAGGCTGATTCCCATTCTGTCCAACCATTGCTTGAATAGTTCTGAATATTTCCATTAGATCATTGTTTCGTCGTTCCTCGAACATACGCATAATTTGCTCGGTGGAGGGCGGATTTGGCGGTGGAGGCGGTGGTGGAACGTACGGCTCGGGTGATTGTCCTGCCTGCCGTGTGGAATGCCGAACAGGGGAACCCTCGCGAACATTGCTACTGCAGCCTCCCCGCGTCATCCTAATATGATTTTTCCCAAGCCAACGCAACCGAGATGAGAAGCATTCAACAAAAACTGGGGAGAAGCCAGCAACAAAAACCAAGCAAAACCGAAAAGACAAAGAAAATACGGCGAATAAAATAAAGTCCAACATAATTATACATAGACTCATACATGAAAGATAACAACATGCCAGGTCCAACTACCCTCATACATGAAATGAAATAGCATGACTAGTACGATTACAACCATACTCCATCCCGACAACTGAGAATACTCGAAAGCTCTACTGCTCGGCTGGCGCTGCAGTGTCCTCTCCTGATGCGGACTCGGATCCGGAACTAACAGGGTTAACGGAGACCTCCGGGTTAAAAGTGACACGATGACGCTGCCTCAAGGGCTCTCCCTCAGGGGCAGGTGAAGGGCGGATCATCGAGGCTGCAGGAGCACTAAGGGGACTCGCAGTCACAGTGCCCGAGCTACTCGGGGGAGTAACAGGGGAAACATGGGATCTAGAACTGGCAGGAACGTAGGGAATAAATCCCACAGATGGAGAAGCAGTGGCTGAGCTAGTAGTGACTAAAGTAGAGGCTAAAGCAGTACGGGCACGACTCAGCTCAGGAGCCAGCTCATAGATCAGAAGATAACTAGCAGTGATGTAGCGAGAAAGGTGGCTAGCGACACTATCAGACTCCGGATCAATGACAGGAAAACGGACACTACCATATCATGGAGAGAGGGGTAGTAGTGGAAACCTGGGTGGTTCTGCATCCGGACCTTGTTGCAGCGGAGCTCAACAAGTACCTCGAATGCAGCAAACTGGACAGCCTGAGAAGCGGAAGAAGCATAGCCGCTACGAGAGGTAGGAGTGTAAGAACTGGAATCAGAACTAGTGCGCAGAGTAACCATGGCGTGATACTCATACACTGAGTCAGCTAGGCGCTCCCGGTAGACACGAAAGACTGGATTGTCTCCGTGAGGGTACAGCCGACGCCACATGTTGCAAAGAAGATGCGGCGACGTGTACGACATCAGCCGCAACTGGCACGGATACAACACCGGAGCCATCTACACTCACAACCATTAGCAGGTTAGCATAGAAAGAATAAATATAATCAGTGCATGCAATGCAACAACCAGCTACAGTTATTACCGACACTCATCTACAACTCGTATCTAGCGTCCAGTTAACTCGGCTTAGTCTAGCGTGGCCTACAGTCAGCGCGGCTCTGGTACCAAGCGTTGTGGCACCCCGGCTCAGAGCGACCGGTTTACCCTGCATTGCCAGCCCAGAGACCTTGTCTTCTGGAAACACACAACAACATGGCACAGAATACAACCGCTTTATTCATGCTAGCGGAACATAGTTCATATTAGAACAGTTAGCGAGGCCAAGCGGCACACCAGGTGCGGCTGAACAATATGTACATTATTTAGTGAACATAAAGGGGCCTCGATCATGACAACTACTCGGCAGCGGAACAACATCGTAGCGGGACTCCATAGCACAAGGACACCAACGTGGACCCGGTCTAGACTCGGACAGCACTCCTTTCCAACGGGACTTTCCTGAAATCTGGCATGACACGCCAGGTCAGTACATTGAATGTACTTGCAAGCTCACAATAAGCATAACAAGATGACATACAATATTATGATATTTATCCAGTTTTAATCAACAATGCAGCTATATACCCAACATGATGTGACTATGCTCAACATGTACTCATTCTCCCAACATGCTTACCTGATGTGACCAACAAACATAAAATTACCAACACATACCCGTGATCCTTACGGCGATCACAACCCGACCATCTCATGGCCCGTGATCCTTACGACGATCACAACCCGACCAACTCGTGGCCCGCGATCCTTACGGCAATCACAACCCGACCAACTCGCGGCCAACTCAACACGATGACCTCACTATCATCCTTAGTGCAATTTAGTGTGCATATTTATTAAGTGTTGACCCATGGTGTACCTTACTTTCAAGCGTGTCTGTATCCGTGGACTCGGCTATCGATAGATTAAATACACTCTGCAGAGGTTAGTACACTATACCCACACTACGGAACCCATGGCCTCACTCTCCCATCCGAGTGGACCAACATCGTTCCGACGAAACCATTTCACTGTCATGACACTCTCCCGGCCCCTCTGACTCTGACCCCACTAGGCTAGTCCTGGGTGGCCCCGTGTCTACGTCCAGACACCTCGACCACCGTCATGGCCACGCTCCACACTGGGATCCGGTACCAAACTTAACTTAACAACGGGATCACAAGGTTATGCTTGCCTACTGGGCCAGGGTACAGCATGCCCATAACCTTCCCTAATTTGACATACCAACCAGAAACGCATTAAGGCCGTCCCATACCGGCAAATGTGGTTGCACTGGGAAAGAATCGTTTCAGCGGCACCACGACCCGGTCAACAACATGTTCAAGTTGAATAATAATCAGGTTCAACTTTTAATGTGAAAAGAAAATAACCGGTGTCATACTGCCATACCATGCATCACTTAACATATGCATCACATAACCGTGCAAAACTGCACCAACTACGCTCCCATGGAGCCAACATAAAATCATGCTACTATACTGGTAAAAAACCTTTCTTTACTTATACCAGAACCATTTCTAGCAATTATCATCATTATACCTCATGCAAAAATAATATCCAAATTTCTCATCAATTCTATGACCATATTATTTATTTAACTCTAACAACTAAGTTCTCATCACCTTACCAACCATACTTACTTCAAACATACTAAAGTTCAAGCATTTTAACATAACAAGCATATAACAGAATATATTTATTATATAACTAATTAAAATGCATCAATATTCATAAGTTTAAGTATGAAAATCAATAATATTGAAGTGGCACCATGAAAATGTTACTATGGCTTGCCTTAGTACTGATGAGGGTCACAAGGCTCCTGGTGATCCTCAAGACAAGCCGGTTCCTCTGAAAACATTCAAAAAGCACAAAAGGAAATATCAAGAAACATTCTGAAAATTGTCAGAAAATCTAGACAGCAAGGAAAAATCCCATCCTTTGGGAGCTGTTAGATTTTTAGACAAAGAACACAATGCAAAAAGAATCACTGCATTTGGACTTGTAGAATAAAAGTTATGGCTGTTTCAATGCTCCTGGAATTTAAATAAATTTGAAAACAAGAAAAACAGAGAGGGGGTGACGTCGATGGCGTATTTTCCCGGGGCGCCACCACTCATACCGCTTCGCGCGCGTTATGAGTGGCTGACTAGCGGGCCCCGCTAGTCAGGCCGGAGGGGGGGGGAGAAAACAGAGATGGGCGGCAGTTTGCCGGAGCGTTCGTCGGCGTTGAGGCCTCTTGGGGGAAGATGAGAGGGAGGGATCGATGGAGAAGGTTCTTGTGCACCTGCCCGTACCCGTTGCGTCGCAAATGGTGACCGAACGGCGTCGGTTCCTTCCTCGCAAGCGGAGGCAGAACATGGTGGTCGCCGGAGATGAGGAAGACGATGGCTAGGGGCGGCTCCAGGGGCTCGGGCTTGGCTCGTTGGCTTCACGGAGGAGAGGCGGAGGCCCTGGCGGGGTCGCCTCGGCTTGGGAGTGGCTGGAGCTGCAGGGTCGATCTAGGGGGGATCGCCTGCGAGCTCGGCTCTGGGACGGCAGCCCGCGGCCTGCCCGGCCGGGCTGCGGCTTCTAGTGGCTATGGGAGGGAGGTGTGGTGAGGTGCGGTGCTCCACGAGGCTATGGAGGGGGCTATTTATAGGCGGGGCGGCGAGGAGGGCTCGGGCTCCACCGAAGGATAGCTGTCGCCGGCGCCCGGTGACGAATGGTGCCAGAGAGAGAGGGAGAAGGCGATCGGGTTCACGCGGGAGCTCTGCACGGACGCGGACGAGCACAGGAGCCATGAGGAAGGGGACGAACACAGTGCGCGGGCACTATGCCGTTGGCCGGACCGTGCCCGTGCTCGCTGCGGCGAGCTCCGGCGTCGGCGAGCGGCATGTAGGAGTTAAGGGGGGTGGATATGAGGATGGTGGTGCGGGGGGACACGCCTAGGCTGGCCGAGCAGCGGGCACGCGCGCCACAGAGGCGCTGGCGACGTGCAGAGCGCGCGTTTGGCATGCCAGCACCCTCGGACGAACGCGGTCACCACGTGGAACGTGACATCGGTCCACATATGCACTAATCATGATGTCTGGCATGTAGTCCTTAGTAACTTTAGGTGTTACCACAGCTCGGTTGGTTTCCAGGTGTAGTAGAAGTGAAATGGTGAAGATGTTTAGTTACTGGACAGAAACTTTGAACAGTTACTGTGGTCAAACCACAGTGATTCAAGGGCTGATCTTTGGGGTGTTACTGACTCTTACTAAGGTGAATAAGCACAGGGAAAACCAGCTGCATTGGAGCTAGTAAAAAGGTAGTTGCTATAGAAACTACCATTTCAGCCCAGAAGTGAAAATATTTTCTGTAGCAAAAATACTCCAAAAAGTGGTGAAATATTTTTGCTCAGAAATGTGCCCTAGGGTCCAAAGAATATTTGGGATTTTTCTCAGGATTTTTGGGGCAATAGAAATGAAGGTTGCTTTGAAGGTCAAAGATTTTAGCTAGGGTTTAATTAGGAGGCAAAATGAATATTTTTCATTTAAGAAAAATATGCCAAGCAATTTTGTTGGGTTGGCCAGGAGTGAAATGATGGATTAGAAGAGGAGAGGAGGCACTTGGGTTGAAAATCAAGGGATACCCAAGTGATCAAGTCCAAATGGAATGATTCAAAACTCCAAATTCAAACCAACTTGGATGAAAATCAAGCAAAGAAAAGAGGGCAAAAACCAGGCTGTGACAACAAGCATGCTCATCTAAAGATTTGCCCTCAACTAAGCTAGTTGGCGTTTCAGCACGAGCACAAAGGGACTGAAGATGATCCAAGTAAAAAGCTTCAGGATTGTGATAGATTTTGAGTGGTTCTTCAACCATTGGTGTAGTAGGTACAACTAACTTTTTGGTATTTCGTGTTCCATATCCATAACTAAAGACAGAGAACAACTAAGAACAACAAATAAAAATTACTTAGTGATGAAGCAAACAAGCACACACGAGAATATTCACCCCACGCTATGACTCCCCAGCAACTGCGCCAGAAAAAGGTCTTCATAACCCACAAGTATAGGGAATCAATTGTAGCCTCTTTCGATAAGTAAGAGTATCGAACCCAACGAGGAGCTAAAGGTAGAACAAATATTCCCTCAAGTTCTATCGACCACCAATACAACTCTACGCACGCTTAGTGTTTGCTTTACCTAGAACAAGTATGAAACTAGAAGTACTTTGTAGGTGTTGTTGGATAGGTTTGCAAGATAATAAAGTGCACGTAAATATAAACTAGGGGCTGTTTAGATAAAGAAGAAATAAAGTTAGTATAGCGAGTGTGGAAAAGTGGTGGTAGGAGTTGTGAAATTGTCCCTAAGCAATTGACTACTTGACTAGACCGCTAGCAAGTTTTATGTGGGAGAGGCATAAGCTAACATACTTTCTCTTCTTGGATCACTTATGATTGGAACTCTAGTAAGCATCCGCAACTACTAAAGATCATTAAGGTAAAACCCAACCATAGCATTAAAGTATCAAGTCCTCTTTATTCCCATACGCCATGACCCACTTATCCGTGTTTGTGTTTCAGTCACTCACGCGACACCGACAATAAGCAAACCATGAACATATTGCAGCACCATACAACGGGAATCCCTCACGCTTGCACGACACAGAGAGCACCTTAGGACAACAACATAACCACAAGGAAATTAAACAAATCATAGCAATTCACCAATTACCGATAGGACAACGAAAATCTACTCAGACATCATAGGATGGCAACACATCATTGGATAATAATATGAAGCATAAAGCGCCATGTTCAAGTAGAGGATACAGCGGGTTGCGGGAGAGTGGAACCTGAATATAGATGGGGGAAGGTGATGGAGATGTTGGTGAAGATGATGGAGGTGTTCGTGTAGATCGCAGTGATGATGATGACCCCCGGCGGTGTTTCGGCGCCACCAGAAGCGAGGGGGAGAGAGACCCCCTTCTTCTTCTTCTTCCTTGACCTTCTCCCTAGATGTGAGAAGGGTTTCCCCTCTGGTCCTTGGTTTGCATGGCATGGGAGGGGCGAGAGCCCCTCCGAAATTGGATCTGTCTCTCTGTCTCTCTCTGTTTCTGCGCTCCCAGATTCTGCCCTTTCACTGTTTCTTCTATATCCGGAGATCCGTAACTCCAATTGGATTGAAATCTTCGCCACAATTTTTTTCCGGAAATTAACTTTCCTGCGGCAAAAGAAGAGCAGCAACCGCCTTACAATTGCCCACGAAGGTCAGGGGCGCACCCCCTACCTCGTGGCCCCCTCGGGCACCGTCTCGCCTTGATTTTTCTTCCCAAAAATCATGAATATTCCAAAAATATTCTCCATCCATTTTTATCGCGTTTGGACTCCGTTTGATATGGGGTTTCTGCGAAACATAAAACATTCAACAAACATTAACTGGCACTGGGCATTGGATCAATATGTTAGTCCCAAAAATAGTATAAAAAGTTGCCAAAAGTATATGAAAGTTGAATTATATTGCCAGGGAACAATCAAAAACTATAGATACGCCGGAGACGTATCAGATGTCCCCTTTTTCACATGACTATAGCGGCCTAATTGTTTGGGATGTACATAAGAAAGGAAACGTACTCCTTGGATTGACTGTGTGTGATATATATACGAACGGAAATGTTTTTCTGGGATTCATCGTGTGGGATGTACATACGAAGGGAAACAATTGGGTTTCCATGCCTCGCCCGATCGCACATGAGCCAGCTTGTGTGCAAGGAGGGCCTATCCTCGACGGTTTTTGGGTCGTGTGGGAAGGACCACCTATCGCCCACACTCACTTGGCGACGGTTCCAAATGCCGTCGCGGAAAGGGGTTTAAAACTATTTGTATAGCACCAACACGTACCAGTGCTTCAGCTTTCAGCAATGTCTGACAATAGTGACAACCAGAATAAGTCTGAGGAACAGGTTCAGATGAGTGAGGGCACTAGTCCCTCTGACAATAGCTATGATGATGGGAGCAGAAGCACTCCTAACAACCTGCCAAAAGCTGCAACTAGGCAGAGGAATAAGAACACATCCGATTCTAAGGATGTGGATTTTAAGGTTGATGAGGAAGTCTCTTCCAAAAGGACATGTGACAAGAAAGAGCTTGGCATTGCTGCTAACACCAAGCCAGGGATGAAGAAGAAAGCTCCTGCCAGAAGGATTCCAATGTCCAAAGCTAGAGCCTCAACCCAGGAAACCATGGAGTTCACACTTGAACCAAAAGAGGCTGGTGAGGGCAAGAATAGGAAGGAGAGGGTCAAAAAGACCATGGCCAGAGTAATTGGCAGATCTTCCATGATCAGAGACCCGGATGAGGAGGAAGAAGAGCAAGATGCACCTCCTGCAAAAACTCAAAAGTTGATGGGGGATGTGATCAAGTGAGGGGCTGCTTCATCAAAGCCCAAGACTTCCCCCAAGGCTGCTGCTCAAGCCCCCAAGAGATCCACTAGGAACTTACTAGCAGCTGAGAAGAACTAGGCCCCAGTGCCTGAAGTGGAAGAAGAAGAGGAAGGGCAAGTGCATAGGAAATTCAAGCCCAAGATCCCTGATCATGATGAAACACATCCTGATGCTGAGAACATAAAGCTAAGAAAGGATGTAGGTCTCAGGCTATGGAGGCAAACAGACCCATATGCCATAAGAAGGAGGACTACTGTACACTATAGGTTTCATACAAAGGAACAACAAGACTTCTAATGAGACTGTGCTCCTGGACAAGAAGCCAATAGTAAGTGATATGAGATGGGTTGACTGGAAGTTCATTGACAACAATGCTGACTATTTCCCAGGAGTCCATGAGAGTTTCAGATCAACACGAGTTGACACGTTGATAACCCACAAGTGTAGGGGATCGCAACAGCTTTCGAGGGTAAAGTATTCAACCCAAATTTATTGATTCGACACAAGGGGAGCCAAAGAATATTCTTGAGTATTAGCAGTTGAGTTGTCAATTCAACCAAACCTGGATAACTTAGTATCTGCAGCAAAGTGTTCAGTAGCAAAAGTGGTATGATAATAAAGGTAACGGTGGCAAAAGTAAAGATAATAGTTTTTGGGTTTTGTAGTAGTTGTAACAATAGCAAAAGAAAAGTAAATAAGCGAAGAACAATATGTGAAAAGCTGGTAGGCAATGGATCAGTGATGGATAATTATGTCGGATGCGATTCCTCATGTAATAGCTATAACATAGGGTGACACAGAACTAGCTCCAGTTCATCAATGTAATGTGGGCATGTATTTCGTAAATAGTCGTATGTGCTTATGGAAAAGAACTTGCATGACATCTTTTGTCCTACCCACCCGTGGAAGCGGGGTCCTAGCGGAAACTAAGGGATACTAAGGCCTCCTTTTAATAGAGAACCGGAACAAAGCATTAGCACATAGTGAATACATGAAGTCCTCAAACTACGGTCATCACCGAGAAGTATCCCGATTATTGTCACTTCGGGGTTGTCGGATCATAACACATAATAGGTGACTATAGACTTGCAAGATAGGATCAAGAACACACATATATTCATGAAAACATAATAGGTTCAGATCTAAAATCATGGCACTCGGGCCCTAGTGACAAGCATTAAGCATAGCAAAGTCATAGCAACATCAATCTCAGAACATAGTGGATACTAGTGATCAAACCCTAACAAAACTAACTTGATTACATGGTAAATCTCATCCAACCCATCATCGTCTAGCAAGCCTATGATGGAATTACTCACGCACGGCGGTGAGCATCATGAAATTGGTGATGGAGGATGGTTGATGATGACGACGGCGACGAATCCCCCTCTCCGGAGCCCCAAACGGACTCCAGATCAGCCCTCCCGAGAGAGATTAGGGCTTGGCGGCGGCTCCGTGTCGTAAAACGTGATGAAACTTTCTCTCTGATTTTTTCTCCCCGAACGTGAATATATGGAGTTGGAGTTGAGGTCGGTGGAGATCCAGGGGGCCTATGAGATAGGGGGCGCGCCCTATAGGGGGGTGCGCCCCCTGTCTCGTGGACATGGTGTGGGCCCCCTGGTGTATTTCTTTCACCCAGAAATTCTTATTAATTCCAAAAAGTGCCTACATGGATTTTCAGGACATTCCAAGAACTTTTCTTTTCTACACCTACAACAACATCATGGCAGTTCTGCTGAAAACAGCGTCAGTCCGGGTTAGTTTCATTCAAATCATGCAAGTTAGAGTCCAAAACAAGGGCAAAAGTGTTTGGAAAAGTAGATACGTTGGAGACGTATCAACTCCCCCAAGCTTAAACCTTTGCTTGTCCTCAAGCAATCCAGTTGATAAACTGAAAGTGATAAAGAAAAACGTTTACAAACTCTGTTTGCTCTTGTTGTTGTAAACATGAAAAGCCAGCATTCAAGTTTCAACAAATATTATGAACTAACCATACTCACAATAACACTTAGGTCTCACAATTACTCATATCAATAGCATAATCAGCTAGCGAGCCATAATAATAAAACTCGGATGACAACACTTTCTCAAAACAATCATAACATGATATAACAAAATGGTATCCCGCTAGCCCTTTCTGAGACCGCAAAACATAAATGCAGAGCACCTTTAAAGATCAAGGACTGACTAAACATTGTAATTCATGGTAAAAGAGATCCAGTCAAGTCATACCCAATATAAACCAATGCAAATGATAGTGTGCTCTCCAGCGGGTTCTTTTAATAAGAAGGGCGATGACTCAACATAAAAGTAAATAGATAGGCCCTTCGCAGAGGGAAGCAGGGATTTGTAGAGGTGCCAGAGCTCGATTTTAAAATAGAGATTGAATAACATTTTGAGCGGCATACTTTCGCTGTCAACGCAAAAACTATGAGATGGTTGTATCTTCCATACTACATGCATTATAGGCTGTTCCCAAACAGAATGGTAAAGGTTTATACTCCCCCAACCACCAACAAGCATCAATCCATGGCTTGCTCGAAACAACAAGTGCCTCCAACTAACAACAGCCCTGGGGGAGTTTTGTTTAATTATTTTGATTTGCTTTGATCTTTTTGGATCATGGGACTGGGCATCCTAGTTACCAGCCCTTTCACGAAGTCCACTCCTCGTGAGAATAACCCACCTAGCATGGAATATATAGGCAGCCCTAGTTGTAACATGAGCTGCTCGAGCATACAAAGCAGAATTTCATTTGAAGGTTTGGACTTTGGCACATACAAATTTACTTGGAACGGCAGGTAAATACCGCATATAAGAAGGTATAGTGGACTCATATGGAACAAATTTGGGGTTTAAGGAGTTTGGATTCACAAGCAGTATTCCTGCTTAGTACAGGTGAAGGCTAGCAAAAGACTGGGAAGCGACCAACTGAGAGCGCGACAACAGTCATAAACATGCATTAAAATTAATTCACACCGAATACAAGCATGAGTAGGATATAATCCACCATGAACATAAATATCATGAAGCCTATGTTGATTTGATTCAACTACATGCGTGAACATGTGCCAAGTCGAGTCACTCAATACATTTAAAGGAGGATACCATCCCATCATACCACATCATAATCATTCTAATAGCATGTTGGCACGCAAGGTAAACCATTATAACTCATAGCTAAGAAAGCATGGCACAAGCAACTATAATCTCTAAATGTCATCGCAAATATGTTTACTTCATAATAAGCTGACTCAGAAATGATGAACTCATCATATTTACAAAAACAAGAGAGGTCGAGTTCATACCAGCTTTTCTCATCTCAAATAGTCCATCATATATCGTCATTATTGCCTTTCACTTGCACGACCGAACGATGTTATAATAATAAGAGTGCATGTGCATTGGACTAAGCTGGAATTTGCAAGCATTCAACTCAAAACAGAAGACAAGTAATATGGGCTCTAAGTTAAATAAACAATCATGCATATGAGAGCCACTAGGCATTTTCAATATGGTCTTCTCGACCCCCCAAAGAAAAGAAAATAAAATAAAACTATTTACATGGGAAAGCTCCCAACAAGTAAGAAGAAGAACAAGAAATATTTTTGGGTTTTCATTTTAATTTCTACTACAAGCATGAAAATTAAACTAACTAATTTTTTTGGTTTTTCTTAAGATTTATCAAACACACAAGAAGAAAGCGGGAAAAAGAAAATTAAACTAGCAAGGATAATACAATGAAAGAGTATGAGCACCGACGACTAGTGTGTGAACATGAATGTAAAGGCAGTGAGAAATACGTACTCCCCCAAGCTTAGGCTTTTGGCCTAAGTTGGTCTAGTACCAAGGACCGCCGCTCCTTTCCCTAGTGTACTGGGAAGTGTAATCAGGATACCACTGGTTGGTCATCTCCGGATCCCACTGGAAAGATGATGCACGATAAGGGTCCAGTTCAGGTTCCGGCTCAGGTTCGGGTTCTGGAGTAAAAGCTTGGGCTTGATGGTTGTTCACCGCTTCCAGCGTGATAAGAAAATTTTCTTCAAGCAAATCAAACAATAGAGGCGCAGGCAAAATAATAATCTCAAAGTGTTTCTTATCAAATCTAAGTTTATACAAGAGCATCCTCTCTTTGTTGTCAACAATAAACTTGTGTGCTACCATGCTCTTGTAATCTAAAATGTGAGGAGGCAATTTTGTCTCCTCTTTCTCATGGTGCCTAATGGGTATCTGAAAATATCTAGCAAGACGTGCAACATAGATACCTCCAAATATGGGGCCTTTTGTACGATTCAGGGCTAGCCGTTTAGTAACAACGGTACCCATACTAAAAGTATTGTCTCCAAGAAAGGCTTGTTGAAGAATGATAATATCAGGAACGCTCAAGTTTCCACTATTTCCACAACCAATCAAGCATCTACTAGCAAATATGACAAAGTAGCGTAAAATAGGAAAGTGTATGCTAGAGACTTTTGCCTCGGAGCCCTTCTTTGGCTCCTCTACAGCTATAGTTTTAATAAAGCAATCCACATCTTCACGATGGGGTTCCTCTAATTCTCCCTCATAAGGTATCCTACACACCGCACAAAAATTACGTAAAGACATTTCTTTAAATTCATCATATAAATGAAATGATACTGCAGGCGGTGACTTCTTAGGATAATAATAAAAGTTTTGCACGAAAGTATTGGTGAGTAAGAGATACTGATCGATCCGTCGTTGATGAAACCGGTGAGGCCTGCAGTCTCGATTAAAGAATAAAAATCTTCATGAATTCCAGCTTCTTTCAAGAAATCATTGGATGGCCATTCACACGACCGCATTTCCGCTAAGCGAGGAAGATTATACTTGCCTTTTTCCTTCTATTTGGCTTGCTTTTCCTAAGAGCTTTAGCTAGAAGGGCCCTTCAAAAACTTCCTTAACATTTTCTGCAAATTTCTGAAATTTTAGTAACTTCAAAATAAAAGTGAATAAAACTAAACAAGATTGATAGCAACTACTCCTACAAGTGCCTAGAGCCTATATCATGCATTAGAATTGCTTGGGACCTCAAAAATTTAACATGCAAGCTAAAGAACATGGTCACCTATGCAGCAAAAATTTGCAATGAATAAAGCACTAGAACAAAAACTAATTGGACCAATGGAGGAGTCACATACCAAGCAACAATATCCCAAAGAAGTTTTGTGAATGGACCTTTGAGCAAGGAGATCGAAAATCGCAGCAAAACAAGCTAGAACTCGTGCTTGAGCTGGATGGGGATTTTTTTGGGTAGAAGATGAAGTGTGTTGGTGCTGGCATAAATGGAGGGGGCCACCAGGGGCCCACGAGATAGGGGCGCGCCCTATAGGGGGGCGCCCTCCACTCTCGTGGCCTGGTGCTTGACCCTCCTGAAGTGTTTTCAGTGCCTAAAATCCTCAAATATTCCATAAAATCATACTGAATTTGCAGGGCATTTGAAGCACTTTTATTTTCGGGATATTTTTTCGCACGGATAATTCAGAAAACAGATGGATAATACTATTTTTGCTTTATTTATTCTAAATAACAGAAAGTAAAAAGAGGGTACAAAAGGTTGTGCCTTCTAGTTTCATCCATCTCGTGATCATCAAACTGAATCCACTAACAATGTTGATCAAGTCTTGTTAACAAACTCATTCTGAATAACACAGAACCAGAGAAATTTCAAATAACACTAAGTTACCTCAACGGGGATATGAAAATCCCCAACAATAAGAATATCATACTTTTTCTTGACAGTAGGGAGAGGAAATTCAAAACCTCCAATAATAATAGTTGGAAATTTTCCAATAGAATTGATGCTATGAACTTCAGATTGTTTCCTCGGAAAGTGTAACATGAAAAGTGACATTGCCTTTGTTGCAATCAATAACAGCCCCTACAGTATTAAGAAAGGGTCTACCAAGGATGATAGACATACGATCGTCCTCGGGAATATCAAGAATAACAAAGTCCGTTAAGATAGTGACATTTGCAACCACAACAGGCACATCCTCACAAACACCGACAAGTATAGCAAAGATATTTCAGTAGGTGTCAACTGATTCAATTCAAGTCTACGATATAAAGAGAGAGGCATAACACTAACACCGGCTCCAAGATCACATAAAGCAGTTCTAACATAATTTCTTTTAATGGAGCATGGTATAGTTGGTACCCCCGGGTCTCCAAGTTTCTTTGGTATTCCACCCTTAAAAGTGTAATTAGCAAGCATGGTGGAAATTTTAGCTTCCGTTATCTTTCTTTTGTTTGTGATGATATCTTTCATATACTTAGCATAAGGATTTACTTTAAGCATATCAGTTAAGCGCATACGTAAGAAAATAGGTCTAATCATTTCAGTAAAGCGCTCAAAATCCTCATCACCCTTTTTCTTGGATGGTTTGGGAGGAAAGGGCATGGGTTTTTTAACCCATGGTTCTCTTTCTTTACCGTGCTTCCTAGAAACAAAATCTCTCTTATCATAACATTGATTCTTTGATTGTGGGTTATCAAGATCAACAGCAGGTTCAATCTCTACTTCATTGTTTTTGCTAGGTTGAGCATCAACATGAACATTATCATTAACATTATCACTAGGTTCATGTTCATCACCTGATTGAGTTTCAGCATCAGAAATAGAAATATCATTGCGATTCTCAGGTGTGTCTACAGTAGGTTCACTAGAAGCATGCAAAGTTCTATCGTTTTTCTTTTTCTTCTTTTTGGAAGAACTAGGTGCCTCTAAATTATTTCTCTGAGAATCCTGCTTAATTCTCTTAGGGTGGCCTTCAGGATACAAAGGTTACTGAGTCATTCTACCAGTTCTAGTAGCCACTCTAACAGCAAAGTCATTTTTATTATTTAATTCATCAAGAAAATCATTTTGAGCTTTAAGTACTTCCTCAGCTTGAGTAGCAACCATAGAAGTATATTTGCTAATGAGTTTGAGTTCACTCTAGCCATATTATTGCTTACACGTCCTATCTCGAAAGCATTATTCTTTAACTCTCTACCAACATAAGCATTAAAACTTTCTTGTCTAGCCATAAAGTCATCAAATTCATCTAAGCATGGGCTATGAAATTTAGTAGAGGGGATTTTAATTTTATCATATCTATAGAGAGAATTTACCTTTACTACCTGTGTCGGGTTATCAAGACAATGTGGTTCTTCAATAGGCGGTATATTAAGACCATGTATTTCTTCAATAGGTGGTAAATTCTTAATGTCTTCAGCTTTAATTCCTTTTTCTTTCATTGATTTCTTTGCCTCTTGCATATCTTCAGGACTGAGAAATAAAACACCTCCCTTCTTCGGAGTGGGTTTAGGAATAGGCTCAGGAGTTGGCTCAATTGGTTCAGGAATTGCCTCGGGAATTGGCTCAGAAAGAGTCCAATTATTTTCGTTAGTCAACATATTATTCAATAATATTTCAGCTTCATCGATTGTTCTTTCCCTGAAAACACAACCAGCACAACTATCCAAATAGTCCTTGGAAGCATCGGTTAGTCCATTATAAAAGATATCAAGTATTTCATTTTTCTTAAGAGGATGATCAGGCAAAGCATTAAGTAACCGGAGAAGCCTCCCCCAAGTTTGTGGGAGACTCTCTTCTTTGATTTGCACAAAATTATATATTTCCCGCAAGGTAGCTTGTTTCTTATGAGCGGGGAAATATTTAGCAGAGAAGTAATAAATCATATCCTGGGGACTACGCACACAACCAGGAGCAAGAGAATTATACCAAGTCTTAGCATCACCCTTTAACGAGAATGGAAATATCTTAAGGATATAATAATAGCGGGACTTGGTAAGATGTGCCACAACAGTTTTAGATTCAAGGCCATAAAAAAGGATCAGATTCAACTAAAGTAATAATTTCAGGATCAACAGAGAATTCATAATCCTTATCAGTAACACAGATAGGTGAAGTAGCAAAAGCAGGGTCAGGTTTCATTCTAGCATTAAGAGACCGCTGCTTCCATTTAGCTAATAATTTCTTAAGATCATATCTATCATTGCAAGCAAAGATAGCTCTAGCAGCTTCTTCATTCATAACATAACCCTCAGGAACAACATGCAATTCATAATCGTTAGGAGAACCTTCATCATCACTATCATCAATAATAGCATCTTCAATAATTTCATTCCCCCTAACTCTAGCAAGTTGTTCATCAAGAAATTCACCTAATGGCAAAGTAGTATCATGCACAGAAGTAGTTTCATCATGCATAGCAGAAGTGGCATCATCAATAACATGTGACATATCAGAATTCATAGCAGTAGCATGTTTAGGTGTCGCACGCTTACTAATAACGGAAGGAGAATCTAGTGCAGAGCTAGATGGCAGTTCCTTACCTCCCCTCGTAGTTGAGGGAAAAATAGTAGTTCTGTCGTCTTTCAAGTTCTTCATAGTGATCAACAGATATAAATCCCAAGTGACTCAAAGAATAGAGCTATTGTAACACCCACGATGCGGCTATATCTCCCACGTGTCAAAGCACGACTTAGAGGCATAACCGCATGGTGGTTTTGTCGCAAGAGGGGTCATCTTCACACAATCCCATGTAATGAACAAGAATGGGATAAGGAGAGTTGGCTTACAATCGCCACTTCACAAAATACATAAATTAAGATCATTCATCATTCAAATACACTCATAGACCGGCTACGGTCAAGTTCAAATGAAAATAAGACAACCCCAAATGCTAAATCCCCGATCGTCCCGACTGGGCTCCTCTACTGATCATCTGGAAACGATACATAGTAACGACCAAGGGCCTCATCAAATTCCTACTTCAGCTCAGTCGCGCCATCTGCGCCAGTATCCTCGGCACCTGCATCTGTTTTGGTAGAATCCGTGAGCCACGGGGACTCAGCAATCTCACACCCGCGAGATCAAGACTATTTAAGCTCATAGGTAGGTAAGGGGTAATATGGTGGAGCTACAGCGAGCACTAAGCATATATCGTGGCTAACATAAGCAAGTGAGAGCGAGAAGAGAAGCAACGCGTCGGTCGAGAAGCTAGAAGCGATCAAGAAGTGATCCTGAAACTACTTACGTCAAGCATAACTCAAACCGTGTTCACTTCCCGGACCACGCCGAGAAGAGACCATCACGACTACACACACGGTTGATGCATTTTAAAGAGGTCAAGTGTCAAGTTATCTACAACCGGACATTAACAAATTCCCATCTGCCTCATAACCGTGGGCACGGCTTTCGAAAGATTATATACCCTGTAGGGGTGTCCCAACTCAGCCCATCACAAGCTCTCACGGTCAAGAAGGATAAACCTTCTCCCGGGAAGACCCGATCAGTGTCGGAATCCCGGTTCGCAAAACATTTCGACAATAGTAAAACAAGACCAGCAAAGCCGCCCGATGTGCCGACAAATCCCGATAGGAGCTGCACATATCTCGTTCTCAGAGCAACACCAGATGAGACATCCTACAAGTAAAACCAACCCTCAAGTTTCCCCGAGGTGGCACCGCAGTCTACTCAGTTCGAACCAACACTCGAAGGAGCACTGGCCCGGGGGGGGGGGGTAAAATAAAGATGACCCTTGGGCTCGCGAAAACCCAAGGGAAAAGGGCTTAGGTGGCAAATGGTAAAACCAAGTTTGGGCCTTGCTGGAGGAGTTTTATTCAAAGTGAACTATTAAGGGGGTCCCATAAATCACCCAACCGTGTAAGGAACGCAAAATAAAGGAACATAACACCGGTATGACGGAAACTAGGGCGGCAAGAGTGGAACAAGTCACCGGGCATAAGGCCGAGCCTTCCACCCTTTACGAAGTATATAAGGTGCATTAATTTAAACAGGAGATATTGTGATATCCCAAAGATATCCATGTTCCGACCAGGAACAAACTTCATCTTCACCTACAACTAACAATGCTATAAGAGGGGCTGAGCAAAAGCAGTGACATAGCCAATCAACGGTTGCTAGGACAGGGTGGTTAGAGGTTTGACATGGCAATAGGTAGGCATGGTAAACAATGGCAAGTAGGGCTAACATAGCGATAGAGCGAGTACTAGCAAGCAGAGATAGAAGTGATATCGAAGGTATGATCATCTTGCCTGCAAGGTTCTCAGAGTTGTCGAAGGCTTGATCCTCGTAAGCGTTATCAACAGGTACCTCGTGCACGTACTCGTCTCCCGGCTCTACCCAAAGCAAGAACACAAGCAAAGGAACCACAATAAATCACGGTGCAATGCGCAAGCAACATGATGCAATACATGTCATGATATGCGAGATGTGATATGCAATGCATATGCGTGCTTCGGAAGGAAAGATGATGAACAAGGCAACAACTTGGCAAACCAAGTGTGCCTCTGAAAAGATGAGATGATTTCGGTTGAAATCGATGTAAAAATCACCGGGAACGGATGCACGGTTTGCAAATGGCAAGCAAGACAAGAATGGCACAAAGCTGCAATTAACAGCACGATGCTACTTAGCATGCAAGAAGAAACTATGCTACAGCACCCCAACATAAAAACAAAACATATGGCAGTGATCTACAGGAGATGCTTTACAAAAGAGGAACACTGAGCTACGGCTAAATCACATCATAACAGGTTCAAACAAGCATGGAGAAAGTGCAAAAAATATCAGGTTGGACATGGCGTAAACAACATCACGAAGCAATGTTCAGAGCAGGTTATCAACATGCTACAGGAACTTATAATAGGAAAATAAGGCATGGCATGAATCTACTCAAAGCATAGATCAAAAGTCCCTTACTGACCATAAGCCAAAAAGGACCATAGAATCTGATGGCACCCACGTAAACATAGCAAGTTTTGTTAACAGATTCAGCAAACAAAGCATGGCATTGAAATAATTACGAAGGCACCTTTGTGAGCTCTATGCACTCACTACAGAGCATCTCATGATAAACTAAGCATACATCCATCAGGAAGACATGTCATAGAAGCTATACATGGCAAGAAACAACATCATAGCATATCCGGACCAACTACAACAACCTTGGCCAAATTGAATAACATGTAAACAATATGCCAGGAAACATTTTGAAGCAAAAGTAGAGCACGAAAATGACATGCTAGACTACTCCATAATTGCAACCAGGACCATGGATGGATAGAGAATAACCATGTTTTCAAAACACCCTTAATGAAGTATCTCAAATTATGCATGTATCTCTCTGTAGCAACATGTTTACATGGCATCAAAATTATAGCAGAATAGGGACTAAAATCAGCATTATCACGAAGCCTAGTTTGCATGCTTGTGCTAGTCACCACATTGATCACAAAAATACATGGTAAGCACCTCTGTAAAGAACACATAGCCTAGTTCAAAACACATTTAGACATCACCCTCATAGGATGCACACATCAATCAAGGCAAAAATGACAAAAGAGCTCGTTCTGATAAGAATCTGAAACTAACAATATGAAGCCCTCTTCCAACAGCATTTCGGGCATCAAGATGAGCTCAAATGTAAATTATGCAATGGAATGAAATGATCTACTCTTCGGTACGAACAATTTGACATATCACATGCACGAAACGGAGCTACGGGTGCGAAAATGTGATGCGATGAAAATGCAACAATTTTTAATGCAGTTTAGGACTTAGACGAAAAACGGGGGGGAGAAGAAGTCAACCGTGGCTCTTCCAGATCGGATCTGGCCGGAACGCGGTTCGAGGTCGACGGAGCGGGTCGTCGGAGGGGCTGCCAGAGGGGACGAGGCCGAGGCGGCGAGACCCGGCCGGATCCTCGCAAGAGGACGGCGGCGGCGCGGCGGAGGGAGCTC
>NC_041391.1:342193797-342203230 GCF_002162155.2 Triticum dicoccoides
TGGGCGGGCCGGCGGCACGGGGGCGCGGCGGAGGACCACGTGGCAGGCTGCGGGTCGTCTGGTGGTGCAGGCGGACGTGTCCGGCCGTCCGGATTTCGTCCGGCGGCGCGAGGGGAGCGGGGAGACTAGGGTTTCGTTCGGATTTCGGGGAAGGGATCTATATATAGAGGTAGAGGGAGCTAGGAGACTCCAAATAAGGTGCGGTTTTCGCCCACACTATCGTGATCCGACGACGGAGAGCATGGAAGTGACTTAGATGGGTTATTGGGCTGTTTTGGAGGGGTGTTGGGCTGCAACTTAAAAGAGGCCTTTGCGGATATGCGGATAACCGTTGGAGTACCAAACAAGCTCCAAATGACTCGAAACTTGACAGGTGGTCTACTGGTGCTATACCAGGGCCACTTGACAAGGCTCGTTCCATTCCGAGAACGTTCAACACCCGCACACGAAAAGAGACAAGAGGGGTGCGCCGGTGCATGTGGGAGTGTCGGATTGCGAAACGGACAACGGGGAAAATGCTCGGATGCATGAGACGAACACGTATGCAAATGAGATGCACATGATGACATGATATGATATGCATGACATAAATAAAATGCAAAACAAAACACAAAACCCAACCACGGAGGGAATATCATATCACATAGCCGAAAATGGCAAGAGTTGGAGTTACAAAGATGGAAAGTTACATCCGGGGTGTTACAACACTCCACCACTACAAGAGGATCTCGTCTCGAGATCTAGGACTGAAAGAACTCCAGATATTTGGAACGGAGGTGATCCTCGCGCTCCCAGGTGGCTTCTCGGTCGGAATGGTGTGACCACTTCACTTTCAAGAATTTGATTGACTTGTTGCGAGTCTTGCGCTCGGTTTCTTCAAGAATCGCAATGGGGTGCTCATGATAAGAGAGATCTTCTTGGAGGTCGATTTCTTCAAAGTTGATAGTGCGCTCAGGAGTCTTGAAGAACTTGCGAAGCTGTGACACGTGAAACACTCGTGCACGTTTGTAAAGTTGGATGGAAGCTCAAGTTGATAGGCGAGATCGCCTCTTTTTCCAATGATCTTGAAAGGACCCACGTATCTAGGGGCAAGCTTCCCTTTGATACCGAAGCGACAAGTGCCTTTCATTGGAGAGACGTGGAGGTAGACATGGTCTTCGATTTCAAAAGCCAAGTCACGGTGCTTGCTATCATAGTAACTCTTCTGTCGCGATTGCGCGGCTTTGAGATTCTCACGAATGACTTTGCACATTTCTTCGGCTTCTTTGATCAAGTCGTTGCCAAGAAGTTGGCGTTCACCTGTATCAGACCAGTTGAGAGGAGTATGGCACTTTCTGCCATAGAGAATTTCGAATGGGGCCTTGCCCGAACTCGCTTGGAAGTTGTTGTTGTAGGAGAACTCGGCATATGGAAGACAATCTTCCCACTTCATACCGAAAGAGATGACACAAGCCCTGAGCATATCTTCAAGGATTTGATTGACTCGCTCGACTTGGCAACTTGTTTGAGGATGGAAAGCTGTGCTGAAACGAATGTTGGTGCCCATGGCCGTTTGAAAGGAGTCCCAGAACTTAGAAGTGAAGATGCTTCCACGATCTAAAGATATCAATTGTGGAATGCCATGCAAGGAGACAATTCTGGAGGTGTATAGCTCTGCCAGCTGAGCTACTGCGATATATTCTTTGATAGGAAGAAAATGAGCCACTTTGGTAAGCTTGTCAATGACAACTAAGATAGCATCATTTCCACACTTGGACTTAGGAAAACCAGTCACGAAGTCCATCTTGATATGGTCAAACTTCCATTCCGGAATAGCAAGAGGTTGGAGGAGACCAGCTAGTCTTTGGTGTTCTGCTTTCACTCTTCTGCAGACATCACATTCATTCACGAATTGAGCAATCTCTCGCTTCATTCGAGTCCACCAATATGACTGCTTGAGGTCATGGTACATCTTTGTACTTCCAGGATGAATGGATAGGAGGGAATTGTGTGCCTCATCCATGATGACTTTTCTCAGATCCCCTTTTGGAACCACAATTTGATGCTCGAAGAAAAGAGTATCTTTGTCATCCAAGCGATAGCACTTGTATTTGGGAATGCCCTTGTCAATACCACGTTTCACCTTCTTCACCATGGTATCCAGGAGTTGTGCCTCACGAATTTGATCTTCCAAAGTAGGAGAGACTATGAGGTTGGCAAGAAAGCCTTGAGGAACAACTTGAAGATTCAGCTTGCGGAAGGCTTCACAAAGATCCGGTTGAAACGGCTTGAGAATTAGACTGTTGCAATAAGCCTTTCTGCTCAGAGCATCTGCAATCACATTCGCCTTGCCAGGAGTATATTCGATACTCGGATTGTACTCTTGAATCATTTCGACCCATCGAGTTTGCCTGAGGTTAAGGTTGGGTTGAGTGAAGATATACTTGAGGCTCTTGTGATCGGTGAAAATGTCCACTTGCCTTCCCAATAAGAGATGTCTCCATGTTATCAATGCATGGACAACTGCCGCCAACTCAAGATCATGAGTGGGGTAGTTCTTTTCGTTGGGCTTCAATTGACAAGAGGTATAGGCCACAACTTTCTTCTCTTGCATCAACACAGCACCAAGACCTTGAACGGAAGCATCACAGAAAACTTCGAATGGCTTGGACTCATCAGGAGGAGTCAAAATAGGAGCTGTGACTAGCTTCTCTTTGAGGGTGTTGAAAGCGATGTCGCACTCAGGCGTCCAGACATACTTGACATGCTTCTGGAGTAGGTTGGAAAGAGGCTTTGCAATCTTTGAGAAGTTCTCAACGAATCTTCGGCAATAGCTTGCAAGACCAAGAAAACTTCGGAGTTGTTTGACATTCTGAGGAGGTTCCCAATTCACAACTGCAGACACCTTTGCAGGATTAACAGCAATGCCCTTGGTAGAGATGATATGACCAAGGTAAAGAACTTCATCAAGCCAGAACTCACATTTGGAAAACTTCGCATAGAATTGATGCTCTCTGAGCTTGTCGATCACCAATCGCAAATGTTTGGCATGATCCTGCTTATTCTTGGAGAAGACCAAAATATCATCGAGATACACCAGAATGAATTCATTGGTGTAGGGGTTGAAGATAAAGTTCATCATGCGAGAGAACGTTGGAGGAGCATTGACAAGGCCGAAAGACATAACAGTATATTCATAAGAACCATAGCTTGTTCTGAATGCTGTCTTGGGAATATCTTGTTCATGAATGCGAATCTGATGATAACCCATACGAAGGTCAAGCTTGGAGAATACTTTAGCATCTTTGAGTTGCTCGAAAAGCTCATTGATGTTGGGAAGTGGATACTTGTCCTTGATTGTCTTCTTGTTCAATGGACGGTAATCGACGCAAAGTCGGTCCGTGCCATCCTTCTTCTGGACAAAAAGAACTCCACAACCCCATGGGGAAGAACTCGGTCTGATCAAACCCAGACGCTCTTGTTCATCGAGCTGCTTCTTCAATTCCTTCAGCTCCTTGGGTCCAAGCTTGTATGGACGCTTGCAAACGGGTTCTGTTCCAGGCTCAAGATCAATAACGAACTCGACTGGCCGATGAGGAGGCATACTCGGAAGCTCTTCTGGAAAGACATCTTGGTACTCACAAACGACTGGAATTTGAGAAATAGCATCCAATTTGCCCTTCTCATTGAGAGAAAACAACCGAATGGTGTCATCACGAGCGGCATAGATGATAACATCCTCAGAAGGGTGTGTCAATTGAATCTGCCTGGCAGCACAATCAAGCTGAGCCTTGTGCTTAGAAAGCCAGTCCATCCCGAGAATTAGATCAATATCAGAATCACCAAGAACCACTAGAGAAGACAGAAATTTATAGTCGCCCATCTGGATGGAAACATCAGGAGCAACTAAATTGGAAGTCATAAGTCTTCCCGGAGAAACAACTTGCATGACATTGGACAAGACCTCTGTGCCCACATTGTGCTCGGATCCAAATGGGTATGACATGAAAGAATGCGATGCACCAGTATCAAATAAAACTTTAGCAGGAATATCATTAACTGGAAGATTACCGATGATCACATTTGAAGAATCCTCTGCCTGAGCTGCATTCAACATGTTGACCTTTGCGAACTTGGAATTATGCTTGACCACTGCATTGCTTGAAGATCTCACAGGAGGAGGAGGAGGAAGGCGCCTTTGATTGATGCATTTGTTCGGGTAGTGGCCTTTCTGCTGGCACTTGTTGCAAGTCACTTCTGAGAGCGGACGGTGATAAGGAGCATTTGACTTTGAAGCTTGAGGCTGAGACTTGTTCTGATAGCTTGGGTTGGGTGGGTGGGAAGATCCACGACCACCTGAGTTCTTCTGCTGGTAAGGCTGACGAAACGGAGGAGGTGGAAGATAAAACTTCTGCTGCTTAGCTGCCACTTGTGAGGAAGAAGAAGATTGCACTGCATCCCTGATTCTCTTCTTAGAAGCCTCACACTTGAGCTGGGCACCTTCTTGCTTGAGTACCATATTGTAGAATTGATCAAACTGAGTAGGCTCAATAAGAACGAGAGCTAACTGCAGATCCTCTCTAAGGCCACCTCTGAACTGATAGATCATACTCTTTTCATCTGGAACATCTTGCTTAGCAAAGCGAGCAAGTTTCTGAAACTGCTTGTTGTATTCATACACTGACATGCTGCCTTGCTTGAGATTGCGGAACTCCTCATGCTTGCTCTCAACAACACTGGTAGGAATATGGTGAGCTTTAAAGTCCCAACAGAAATCAGTCCAAGTAATCACTCGACCACCTCTGGAATCCTTGTATTGCTGGAACAAATCAGCTGCCTGATCCTTGAGCTGAAAAGAAGCGAACTTGACATAGTCCTCAGGCCTGACATTGCTGCATTCAAAATGCTTGTTGATATCCACGAGCCAATCATCGGCGTCGGTGGCCTCGACACAATAGCTGAAAGACTTCGGCTGATTTGCCAGGAACTGGTTGAGGGTAGGAAAAAGAGGCTGATGATTGAACTGCCCTTGACCTTGATTCCCTTGGTTGCCTTGACCTTGGTTGCGCTGTTGCATGACCTAGATCATCATCTGAGCATGGGCGTTAGAGGCTGCCATCAAAGCTTGCCATGCCTCCGGAGGCGGAGGTGGAGGTGGAGGGTTCGCCTGACTCCCATCATTGCATTCTGAATTCTGACGCGTTGGCGGAGCCATCCTGAGAGGGTGACATCTGTTAGCATCTTGATAGACAGATAGACAAGTTGAATCAACGGATAGAAATTGCAACATATAGTCTTCACAATAAACATTCGAACAAAGATGAACGAATGAATTCCAA
This sequence comes from Triticum dicoccoides, assembly GCF_002162155.2. Lineage (NCBI taxonomy): Eukaryota > Viridiplantae > Streptophyta > Magnoliopsida > Poales > Poaceae > Triticum > Triticum dicoccoides. The sequence goes on from NC_041391.1 coordinate 342,199,116, forward strand.
AGCAAACATCACACGTCCATAAAGGTGAGAAGCCACTTGATAAGAGACTGATGAATGAAATAAACAAGGTACAACTGGAACAAATAAGTGGTAAGGATTACCCAATCACGAACCAAATATCTGCGGGAAGAAATGCTAGAGCTACTTGAATCCCACCTATAAACTCTCGAAACTTTCCGGTTATGCAATCAGGTGTTGGGGATACAGGGGAAGCAATATATCTCACCCAAACTAACAATCCCTACATCCAGCTGTATCCATCCGTCAACACATAACCAAGAAACCTTCGGAAATCGTGTACCTCAACCTTCGAAAAGCATCCGTTATACGAGTTATGGCAATACTCCCGAGCTCGCCCGAGTACTGGGTTATCGGGGTTATCTCACCAACAACTGTACAAAAGAGATTTTTGATGTCGGCAAAACTCAGGTATTCCAGAACTGCAATGATAAAATTGTGACGACAACACATCGGAGCTCAACTCCCTGGGACACTGCCACAACCCCTAAATGTCAGGAGGCACCAAGAACAATGTTCTCGTCACAAAACCATCGGAACGATTCCAAGATACCCGCATGATCCTAAATTTTTTTTAGTGAAATTTGAGAAGAGGACAGTCAAAACATCAATGTCAGGAGACCTCACCAGAGCGACGAAGGGACTGAGGAGTAAAAGAATCCTACTCTTCGATATATATAATCCTAAGACTCAAAACATTTTTGTTCTAGACTCAACATCGCCAGCAAACAATCAAGCAGGGGGCTCCTAAGTCGGGGATGGCTCTGATTACCAACTTGTAACACCCACGATGCGGCTATATCTCCCACGTGTCGAAGCACGACTTAGAGGCATAACCGCATGGTGGTTTTGTCGCAAGAGGGGTCATCTTCACACAATCCCATGTAATGAACAAGAATGTGATAAGGAGAGTTGGCTTACAATCGCCACTTCACACAATACATAAATTAAGATCATACCTCATCCAAATACACTCATAGACCGGCTACGGTCAAGTTCAAATGAAAATAAGACAACCCCAAATGCTAGATCCCCGATCTTCCCGACTGGGCTCCTCTACTGATCATCTGGAAACGATACATAGTAACGACCAAGGGCCTCATCAAATTCCCACTTCAGCTCAGTTGCACCATCTGCGCCAGTATCCTCGGCACCTGCATCTGTTTTGGTAGAATCTGTGAGCCACGGGAACTCAGCAATCTCACACCCGCGAGATCAAGACTATTTAAGCTCATAGGTAGGTAAGGGGTAATATGGTGGAGCTGCAGCAAGCACTAAGCATATATGGTGGCTAACATACGCAAGTGAGAGTGAGAAGAGAAGCAACGCATCGGTCGAGAAGCTAGAAGCGATCAAGAAGTGATCCTGAAACTACTTACGTCAAGGATAACCCAAACCGTGTTCACTTCCCGGACTCCGCCGAGAAGAGACCATCACGGCTACACACACGGTTGATGCATTTTAAAGAGGTCAAGTGTCAAGTTATCTACAACCGGACATTAACAAATTCCCATCTGCCACATAATCGCGGGCACAGCTGTCGAAACATTATATACCCTGCAGGGGTGTCCCAACTCAGCCCATCACAAGATCTCACGGTCAACGAAGGATAAACCTTCTCCCGGGAAGACCCGATCAGTCTCGGAATCCCGGTTCGCAAAATATTTCGACAATGGTAAAACAAGACCAGCAAAGCCGCCCGATGTGCCGACAAATCCCGATAGGAGCTGCACATATCTCGTTCTCAGGGCAACACCAGATGAGACATCCTACAAGTAAAACCAACCCTCAAGTTTCCCCGAGGTGGCCCCGCAGTCTACTCAGTTCGAACCAACACTCGAAGGAGCACTGGCCCGGGGGGGTTAAAATAAAGATGACCCTTGGGCTCGCAAAAATCCAAGGGAAAAGGGCTTATGTGGCAAATGGTAAAACCAAGTTTGGGCCTTGCTGGAGGAGTTTTATTCAAAGCGAACTGTTAAGGGGGTCCCATAAATCACCCAACCATGTAAGGAACGCAAAATCAAGGAACATAACACCGGCATGACAGAAACTAGGGCGGCAAGAGTGGAACAAGTCACCGGGCATAAGGCCGAGCCTTCCACCCTTTACGAAGTATATAATGTGCATTAATTTAAACAGGAGATATTGTGATATCCCAAAGATATCCATGTTCCGACCAGGAACAAACTTCATCTTCACCTACAACTAACAATGCTATAAGAGGGGCTGAGCAAAAGCGGTGACATAGCCAATCAACGGTTACTAGGACAGGGTGATTAGAGGTTTGACATGGCAATAGGTAGGCATGGTAAACAATGGCAAGTAGGGCTAACATAGCGATAGAGCGAGTACTAGCAAGCAGAGATAGAAGTGATATCAAGGTATGATCATCTTGCCTGCAAGGTTCTCAGAGTTGTCGAAGGCTTGATCCTCGTAAGCGTTCTCAATAGGTAACTCGTGCACGTACTCGTCTCCCGGTTCTACCCAAAGCAAGAACACAAGCAAAGGAACCACAATAAATCATGGTGCAATGCGCAAGCAACATGATGCAATACATGTCATGATATGCGAGATGTGGTATGCAATGCATATGCATGCTTTGGAAGGAAAGATGATGAACAAGGCATCAACTTGGAAAACCAAGTGTGCCGCTGAAAAGATGAGATGATTTCGGTTGAAATCGATGTAAAAATCACCGGGAACGGATGCACGGTTTGCAAATGGCAAGCAAGACAAGAATGGCACAAAGCTGCGATTAACAACACGATGCTACTTAGCATGCAAGAAGAAACTATGCTACAACACCCCAACATAGAAACAAAACATATGGCAGTGATCTACAGGAGATGCTTTACAAAAGAGGAACACTGAGCTACGGCTAAATCACATCATAACAGGTTCAAACAAGCATGTAGAAAGTGCAAAAAATATCAGGTTGGACATGGCGTAAACAACATCAGGAAGCAATGTTCAGAGCAGGTTATCAACATGCTACATGAACTTATAATAGCAAAATAAGGCATGGCATGAATCTACTCAAAGCATAGATCAAAAGTCCCTTAATGACCATAAGCCAAAAAGGACCATATAATATGATGGCACCCACGTGAACATCACAAGTTTCGTTAACAGATTCAGCAAACAAAGCATGGCATTGAAATAATTATGAAGGCACCTTTGTGAGCTCGATGCACTCACTACAGAGCATCTCATGATAAACTAAGCATACATCCATCAAGAAGACATGTCATGAAAGCTATACATGGCAAGAAACAACATCACAGCATATCCGGACCAACTACAACAACCTTGGCCAAATTGAATAACATGTAAACAATCTGCCAGGAAACATTTTGAAGCAAAAGTAGAGCATGCAAATGACATGCTAGACTACTCCATAATTGCAACCAGGACCATGGATGGATAGAGCATAACCATGTTTTCAAAACACTCTTACTGAAGTATCTCAAATTATGCATATATCTCTCTGTAGCAACATGTTTACATGGCATCAAAATTACACCAGAACAGGGACTAAAATCAGCATTATCACGAAGCCTAGTTTGCATGCTTGTGCTAGTCACCACATTGATCACAAAAATACATGGTAAGCACCTCTGTAAAGAAGACATAGCCTAGTTCAAAACACATTTAGACATCACCCTTATAGGATGCACACATCAATCATGGCAAAAATGACAAAAGAGCTCGTTCTGATAAGAATCTGAAACTAACAATATGTAGCCCTCTTCCAACAGCATTTCGGGCATCAAGATGAGCTCAAATGTAAATGACGCAATGGAATGAAATGATCTAATCTTCGAGGCGAACAATTTGACATATTACACGCACGAAACGGAGCTACGGGTGCGAAGATGTGATGCGATGAAGATGCAACAATTTTTAATGTAGTTTAGGACTTGGACGAAAAACAGGGGGGAGAAGAAGAAGTCAACCGTGGCTCTTCCAGATCGGATCTGGCCGGAACGCGGTTCAAGGTCGACGGAGCGGGTCGTCGGAGGGGCTGCCGGAGGGGACGAGGCCGGGGCGGCGAGACCTAGCCGGATCCTCGCCGGAGGACGGCGGCGGCACGGCGG
>NC_041391.1:342203342-342251244 GCF_002162155.2 Triticum dicoccoides
GCGCGGGTTGGGCGGGTCCCGCCTGGGCCCGGCTGGCCGGCTGTGCGGGGGCGCGGCCGAGGGCCACGTGGCAGGCTGGGCGTCGTCCAGTGGCGCGGGCGGATGTGTCCGGCCGTCCGGATTTCGTCCGGCGGCGCGAGGGGAGCGGGAAGACTAGGGTTTCGTTCGGATTTCGGGGAAGGGATCTATATATAGAGGTAGAGGGAGCTAGGAGACTCCAAATGGGGTGCGGTGTTCGCCCACACGATCGTGATTCGAAGACGGAGAGCATGGAAGTGACTTAGATGGGTTATTGGGCTGTTTTGGAGGGGTGTTGGGCTGCAACTTAAAAGAGGCCTTTGCGGATATACGGATAACCGTTGGAGTACCAAACGAGCTCCAAATGACCCGAAACTTGACAGGTGGTCTATCGGTGCTATACCAGGGCCACTTGACAAGGCTCGGTCCATTCCGAGAATGTTCAACACCCGCACACGAAAAGAGACAAGAGGGGTGCTCCGGTGCATGTGGGAGTGTCGGATTGCGAAACGGACAACGGGGAAAATGCTCGGATGCATGAGACGAACACGTATGCAAATGAGATGCACATGATGACACGATATGATATGCATGACATAAATAAAATGCAAAACAAAACACAAAACCCAACCACGGAGGGAATATCATATCACATAGCCCAAAATGGCAAGAGTTGGAGTTACAAAGATGGAAAGTTACATCCGGGGTGTTACAGCTATGGTCCCCAGCAACGACGCCAGAAATTAGTCTTGATAACCCACAAGTGTAGGGGATCGCAACAGCTTTCGAGGGTAGAGTATTCAACCCAAATTTAGTGATTCGACACAAGGGGAGCCAAAGAATATTCTTGAGTATTAGCAGTTGAGTTGTCAATTCAACCACACCTGGATAACTTAGTATCTGCAGCAAAGTGCTTAGTAGCAAAAGTGGTATGATAATAGAGGCAACGGTGGCAAAAGTAAAGATAATAGTTTTTGGGTTTTGTAGTAGTTGTAACAATAGCAACAGAAAAGTAAATAAGCGAAGAATAATACGTGAAAAGCTCGTAGGAAATGGATCAGTGATGGATAATTATGCCGGATGCTATTCCTCAAGTAATAGCTATAACATAGGGTGACACAGAACTAGCTCCAGTTCATCAATGTAATGTAGGATTGTATTCCGTAAATAGTCGTACGTGCTTATGGAAAAGAACTTGCATGACATCTTTTGTCCTACCCACATGTGGCAGCAGGGTCCTAGCGGAAACTAAGGTATATTAAGGACTCCTTTTAATAGAGAACCGGAACAAAGCATTAGCACATAGTGAATACATGAACTCCTCAAACTACGGTCATCATCGAGAAGTATCCCGATTATTGTCACTTCGGGGTTGTCGGATCATAACACATAATAGGTGACTATAGACTTGCAAGATAGGATCAAGAACACACATATATTCATCAAAACATAATAGGTTCAGATCTAAAATCATGGCACACGGGCCCTAGTGACAAGCATTAAGAATAGCAAAGTCATAGCAACATCAATCTCAGAACATAGTGGATACTAGGGATCAAACCCTAACAAAACTAACTTGATTTCATGGTAAATCTCATCCAACCCATCACCGTCCAGCAAGCCTACGATGGAATTACTCACGCACGGCGGTGAGCATCATGAAATTGGTGATGGGGGATGGTTGATGATGGTGACGGCGACAAATCCCCCTCTCCGGAGCTCCGAACAGACTCCAGATCAGCCCTCCCGAGAGAGATTAGGGCTTGGCTGCGGCTCCGTGTCATAAAATGCGATGAAACTTTCTCTCTGATTTTTTTCTCCCCGAATGTGAATATATGGAGTTGGAGTTGAGGTCGGCGGACGTCCTGGGGGCCCACGAGATAGGGGGGCGCGCCCTATAGGATGGGGCGCCCTCCTGTCTCGTGGACAGGGTGTGGGCCCCCTGGTGTATTTCTTTCGCCCAAAAATTCTTATTAATTCCAAAAAGTGCCTCCGTGGATTTTCAGGACATTCCGAGAACTTTTCTTTTCTACACATAAAACAACATCATGGCAGTTCTGCTGAAAACAGCATGAGTCCGGGTTAGTTTCGTTCAAATCATGCAAGTTAGAGTCCAAAACAAGGGCAAAAGTTTTTGGAAAAGTAGATACGTTGGAGACGTATCACACGTTTGTTGGTCAGAAATTGACTAAATGGAATGATGAGTTGATCATGCAGTTTTACTCTACAACACACTTTTACCCTAATGATATAATTGTTTGGATGATTGAGGGTACTAGGTACCAATCTTCTGTTGTTGAGTGGGTAAAGCTGATCAATGGCCGAGAAGAGCATGAGGAGGACACTGATGTGTATGCCAAGCCAAGAAAACGACATGACTCTATGGCACACATGTACAAGGAGATTCCAGATGTTGCCTTGGACACTCATAAGTTTGGCTCAGTTTACTATCTGCTCTCAGGTCTACCAACAATCAACACAATCCTTAGGCACACATTATTACCCAAGTCTGGAGATGACAGGATGATTAGAGGGCACTCAATAAATTTGCTGCATATGTTTGATGTGCCTGAGAAATTCAAGGTGATGTCCTTGATAGTTGAGACTATCAAAATAACTGCTCCACATATTCAAATGCTCATTGTCGGTGGTAAATGACACCTATGGGATCACCGGAATCCCTTCTATCGTTGCAGGGCGCAGCGATCGTGAGAAGAGCACGGCCAACAGATGACACAAGGAGGATTTACCCATGTTTGGGCTGCAAAGATGCGTAAAACCCTACGATCCTGCTTTGGTGGATGTATTAGTGTGCCCGAGCTCTCGAACTAGCTCTGGGTGCTGAGGGGTTCAAAAAAGCCGAATCCTCTCTCCGTGCGCCATGGGCCTCCTTTTATAGGCGAAAGGGGCTGCCATAGTGGCACACAGGAGGTGGAAAGTGCTATAGTATTGTGAGTTTATCGCTAGCATTACAGGACAAGACGCATTTAATGCGAGGCTTGGGTGTCCCTTCTCTTCATCGGGGACGGGAGCGAGGCCCGACCCGTCTGTCGCTGCTCCTCCATGCTTCGACATGCGCCCTGGCCAGCGATGCTTGCAGCGCCATGTAGGCAGGCAGGCAGCTGAGGTGGCGCGATGGTGGAGCCTCCATGAAGGATAGCATGATGCCACACAGGTGCCTACCCAGCTGGTTGAGTTGGCAGCTGCATGCGAACGGCGATGAAGACTTGGTTGGCTTGGGCCTGGCGGTGGCCCTATCAGTGCGCTTGGCGATGGCTTCGTCAGGTAGCCCGGCAAGGGCCTTTCCAGGTAGCCTGGCAAGGGTCTTGCCGTGGCGCGCTGGTTTCCCCGGCAAGGGACCTTGCCGGGGGTCTCGTGGGTTTCTTTGGTGAGGATGGTTTCTTTCTTATCCTTATTTGGTCTTGTCTCTTCCTTGTCTTCACAAAGATCTGCATGCCACCACAGAGGTGCCTCCCAAGCCTCGCCCTAACGTGTTTGTCGAACGTTGGTGGGCTCAAGGGTGGCTCACTTTGGTTGGCGCAGGCGACCTGCCCCGGCAAGGGTCTTGCCGGGGTTGCTGAGGCTGCCCCGGCAATGGTCCTTGCCGGGGGAACCTGCTATGCCCATCTGATCTTTATGGCCTTGGTCCTTGTCGTTGCCTCGTTTGCTTTGCGGCCTCGGCTTCTCTACGGCTTCCCCTTCCTGCCGTGTCTGTGCGTGGTCGTGGCGGGAGGCTTTGACTGCCCGTGCACAAGGGGTCAAAAGGAGAACCCCTACTTTTTTACACCGACAGGAGCCCCCGGGCCTGGGCCATACATAAGCGCCGCACATTGTTGGGCCAGGCCCAGAATGGTGCGTGGGCAGTTGGGGTGGATTTTTACCGCGGCCACTGCCCCGTCCACTGCGCTTTCCACGACTCGCGTTGAACGCGCGACGTGGGGGTCGTGCGCGCGCATGACGTGGGCATGCTGGCGTCACCTCGTGGTGGATAGTAAAGAGGCGGCTTGCACGTCTCTTTGAGACCGCGGGGCCGCCTCCCATTTAGTGCCCTCGCTCGGGAACCGTCGTTCCACGCGTCCCATTGCGCCCGCCCCTGCGCCATGTTCGCTGCATGCAGAGCGAATGATAGGCGCAGGGTTCGCGGGTAGTCGCGCGCGCGCGGATCGATTCCCACACCCCTTCAATGGAGCGGAGAGGGCGGTCGATCGCCCGCTCGCTGTCACTTCAAGAGGCCGGGTTGGCCGAGACGGGGCGGACGAGCCTCGCCACCGCCCCTTTATAAGGAGGGGAGCGGGAGGGGCGGCACCTCTCAACCTTTCGCCATCTACCTCTTCCCATCCCCGCTTCCTTTTTTCTTCTATCATGGCGAGGGGGCGCGGCGACGCTTCATCGGTGGCGGTGAGGGTCTCGGCCCAACAGAGTATCACTCCTCCCCAAGAGCTCGTAGCGGTGGAGCCGGCTGCTAGAGGAAGGGGGGGGACGAGGTCGAGGCCGCCGTGGTGCCCGAGGGAGAGGAGGACGGGGCGGCAGATCTGCCTCGCCCCCTCCAGCAGCCCTCCCTCCGATGGAGGGCCACGCTAGGGACAACCCCTGCGAATTTTTGTCAGGCTGCGCCATCTACCGCGCCGTCACCTTCGCCTTTCGACCCTGTTTGCGCGGGAGATGGAGCTGGATCCGCCGCAGGCGCAGCGGCTGCACATGAGGGGCTGTGAGAACAGTGGCACGTGGGTCGACGTCGTGTTCCCCGCCCCTCACGTCATGTACCTTCATCGAGGATGGAAGACCTTCGCTTGCCTCCACAGCTTGACGGATGGGCTCGCGCTCCATTTCAAACTAATGGAGGGTGGCCTCCTCTCTGTTAAGATCTTCGGGCACTTCGGGACCCGTGTGAGGTGCTGCGTAGAGAGCTCTCCGATGATGAAGACTCCTCCTCAAGCGAGAGTGGCGAGGAAGGCAACGGTAGCGATGACGAGGGCAGCGGGCGGCAGGATGACGGGTCCGACTAGGTGTCGGGCGCCGCTCCGAGCGGCACCGGCGACCCCATCATCCACGTCGCCAGCTCCATGAACTTCTCGGGGTCGTCTCCTTGGGCGGCTGGCATAGGAAGGCTGCAGAAGAGGAAGAGGACGAGCGGCAAGGCCGTCAAGTCGGAGTACGCGGGCACCGACGCCTTCGTCGCATGTTGGCATTCTGCAGCCCCGTCTTCGAGCTCTGCCTCCGGCGCCGCCATCACCATCCAGCCCTTGGACGGCCACCGGGATGTTCTCTTGGTGTCTTCTACCACTCGTAGCTCGCCTAGGCGCCCCTTTTGCCCTTCTGCTTTCTTATTCCATTTCCTGAGGAGAGGGACAAGAAAGGGATTACGGGCACTTTATATCTTTTTAGTATTGTAAGCCTTTGGGCCTTTGTTAGCTTTAGAACTTGTAATCCCCTTGTTCATATTTTTCATTAACGGTACCTGTACGGGATGTTTTTCAATGAAAAAGGGATGTTTGCCGGGATTTCCGTTCGTGGGAGGAACCCACGGCAAGGGGTGAACCCTTGTCATCTTTAAGACAAACATTTTTTTCGCCCAGCAACAGGCCTTGCCGTCTCCCTACCTCACTCAACCTTCCTCACGCTCTTGGGAAACGACACCTATGGGATCACTGGAATCCCTTCTACGGTTGCAGGGCACGGGGATCGTGAGAAGAGCAGGGCTAACAGATGACACAAGGAGGATTTACCCAGGATCGGGCCGCAAAGATGCGTAAAACCCTACGATCCTGCTTTGGTGGATGTATTAGTGTTCCCCAGCTCTCGAACTAGCTCTGGGTGCTGAGGGGTTCACAAAAGTCAAATCCTCTCTCCGTGCGCCATGGGCCTCCTTTTATAGGCGAAAGGGCTGCCACAGTGGCACATAGGCAGTGGAAAGTGCTACAGTATTGTGAGTTTATTGCTAGCATTACAGGACAAGATGCATTTAATGCGAGGCTTACGTGTCCCTTTGCTTTATTGGGGACGGGAGCGAGGCCCGTCCCGTCCGTCACCGCTCCTCCATGCTTCGACACGCGCCCTGGCCAGCGATGCACGCGGCGCCATGTAGGCAGGCAGGAAGCTGAGGTGGCGCGGTGGTGGAGCCTCCACGAAGGATTGCATGCTGCCACGCAGGTGCCTGCCCAGCTGGTTGAGTTGGCAGCTGCATGCAAACGGCGGTGAAGACTTGGTTGGCGTGGGCCTGGTGGTGGCCCTGCCGGTGCGCTTGGCGAGGGCTTCGTCGGGTGGCCCGACAAGGGTCTTGCCGTGGTGTGCTGGTTTCCCCGGCAAGGGACCTTGCAGGGGGTCTCGTGGGTTTCTTTGGTGAGGATGGTTGCCTTCCTATCCTTATTTGGTCTTGTCTCTTCCTCGTCCTCACAAAGATCTACATGCCACCACAGAGGTGCCTCCCGAGCCTCGCCCCAATGTGTTTGTCGAACGTTGGTGGGCTCAAGGTGTCAGGACCCCGACTCGATGCCACATCGATCTAGCATGTAACACCTCATATAACTTTGCGGCCTCACGCACGGTATTCACACGGGTGTCGTCTTACCTTTGCCCGGGACCGTTTGCGCCTTTTGGCACACGTATATGATAGTGTCGCTAGCATCCATATGGTAAGGAGCCCGGGCTGACATGGCTAGTCGTAAACCCAAAGTGGCACAGACTTACAGGGACAGGCATCCATGACCCAGAATCGAATGTGTCGGTCATCAGCAAGTGAATCCGGGCTGTAGCACTGGGCTAGCAGGACTCCGGTAAACCGGGCTGTAGCGGGCTAACAGGACTCCGGTATCCATCGCGTGACATTTCCCTGAAGGGACAGACACAGGAACGAAGAACGACACATGCCGGCCAGCCTAAGTGCTCTGGAGCAGTAGCAAGCTACCAAGGCTCAGTGGAGACACTAGGAGACATTTCCCGGTAAGAGAGGCTACTAAGAATAAACAACTAGATAGTCAGATCCCACACATACCAAGCATTTCAATCATACACACAATACGCTCGATATGTGCAAATACAACAAGGCATCACAACATGACTCTACAACACCAGTACTTTATTTAAGGCTCAGAGAGCCATACATAGCATACACACAAGCACGGGTCACACGACCCACCTTCAAGTCATACAGACATACAAGCCAACAACGGAAGTAACTTTTCTGAGTACAGACAACTAGTAAAATAAAAGAGGCTTGGAAAGCCTGGCTATACTACATGGTCTCTCACAAGATCAGGGTCACCACCTGGGCCTTAGTCTACTCATCGATGTCAACGTCTACGAAGAACCCATCAGAAGGGGTTGCAGCATCTTCTGAAAAATGTAAATTAAAGCAACATGAGTACAAAGGTACTCAGCAAGACTTACATCAGATCCTACATACATGCACATTATCAAGGAGGGTTGGTGGGGTTATTGCAGCAAGCCAGCTTTGACTCTTGGCTAAGCAATCCTACGATACACCAACTTGAAATGGTTTTGCGCACATGAGTCCACTACTCACCACTTCAATACACCATCGAGGATCCACCTCCGTCATCCTATGGAAGAGCCATCCTCGACACTCACGCTTATCTTGAGATTTTTAGTAGTATCCATTTACTTGTCTAAGAACTGTATAGGCAACCAAGTAGTCCTTTACCGCGGACGCGGCTATTCGAATAGATAATGTTAACCCTGCAGGGGTGTACTTCTTCATACACGCTCTCACCACTTATCGCCGTTTACACGACATGTACTTGGCAACCTTCAAGCGAAAGCCCAACGTGGGTGTCGGCCACGACCTACCTAAACACCTAAGTCTCTAGTCCAGGTTTATCGCCTATCCAGGTTCAATCCGCAGGGAGTCCGGCCGAAGTTTCCACATACGGCCCCGAACGATGTGTACAGGGTTCCCGAGATACCTAACGGGTATCCGGTACACCGTGCCACGTACCAACCGCATCATAGCCCACCCCGCGGTCAGCGCTGTCCACGGCCTCTAGTAGGCTATAAACACCAGAAACTACTTGCAACTCCTGGACAGAGGACTAGGGTAAATAAGAAGCCGAGAGGGTCCATTGGTTTCGGGCCCAATGCATGGTAGTAGCTGATTCTTAAATCACACATATAGATCTCAGTGCTTAAGGACGGCTTCAATGAAACAACCCACCATGTACTCCTACATGGCCTCTCATCGATACCTTTACCAAATCGTGTTCAACACATTACTCTCATACCCACATGATCATTTCACTCTAGCCCATCTCCCAGATGAACCAGACCTGACACGACTCTAAGCATAGCAGGCACAGCAAGGTAGGAACGACACATACATATGGCTCAATCAACTCCTACACATGCTAGTGGGTTTCATCTAGTTACTATGGCAATGACAGGTCATGCAGAGGAAATGGGTTCAACTACCGTAGCACACAGCAGTTTGAAACGCGTTGTCTTAATGCAGTAAAAGAGAGCAGGAGTGAGAACATGGGATTGTATCGATATGATCAAATGGTTGGTTGCTTGCCTGATGGGTCGATGCACTGATATTGTTCTTCGTTGGGGTAATCACGATACTCCTCAGGGGCAGGACCTGCCGCAAAGAGCACCGATACACAATCATCACCAAACAATATGCAACAATATGATGCATGCATAAAACATGGCAATATGAGTGTGTTGGGCTAATGCAACTAAAACCAGATGGGTTTGAACCATTTTGAATCAAAGATTCAAGTTTCAAACTCATACATGGCCCTTATAAGTGCTTTATCTAGTTCTGCTCTAAACATCAGGTTAGCTTGCTTAAACATGCATGAAACCAGTACAGATGGATAGATTGGATTTTTCTGATCATTTTTCATATATAAAACTTTACATTTGGAGCTACGGTTGATTTACTATGAATTTTTGAAGTTTAGATCATTTCCTGAAATTTATAAATCATTCTGGATTTATTTTAATTTCAGAAAAGGATTACTGCATCAGCATGATGTCATGCTGACCTCAGCAGGTCAACAGGCCGGTCCAGGTCAAACTGACCAGTGGGTCCCGCATGTCAGTAGTTAATTAACTAACTAAATTTAGTTAAATCTAAACTGGGTTAATTAGCAGAGGGGGGCCCACTTGTTATAGACTCAGGGGAGTCAACCTGGACCCACCCTAGTCAAAGTCAAGGTCAAACACGCCGGCGTCTAGCCGCCGGCGAGGCCGAACGCGGCGGCGAGAGTGGTTTTGTGCATTCCGGTGGCCAAATGGGCGGCGGAGAGCATCTGCGGGTAGCTGGGACCGAGCCGCAGCTCTTGGTGGCGGTGGTTCAGCTCGGGGTGGCCGGAGACGTCGCCGGCGACGACTTCGGCGGTCGCTGGAGTCGGGTGAAGACGAATCCGAGGCTACGGGGCACGGCGAGGCATGTGGTGAGGTGCGTTGGGCCCCTGGGGACGCGGTGAGTGCGTTAGACATGGTGGGGTGGCCGGTGGTTAGCCGGAGACACGTCGGCGATGAGCTCCGCGGTGGCGCGTGCGGGTGAGCTACGTGTGCTCGCGGTGGTGCACGAGAGCGAGAAAGGGAAGGGGGAAGAGGTAGCTAGGCTCACAGCGGTCTTGAGGAAGCAGACGACGCGGTCGGGGACGAGCTGGTGCGGCGGCGACGGCGAAAGGGATCTCCGGCGGTGGCGAGGTCGAACTAGGTCGGGGCAGTGGCTTCAGGGCAAGCGAGCGCTCGGGGCTCGGCTTGCTCGAAGGAGCGGAGGGCGGCGAAGCTTCTGGACACGGTGGCGCAGCGCGGGGTTGACAGAGAGCGCGACTACGGCGAGGGTGCGGCGGCGGTGGCGTCGGCCATGCCGCGGGAGAGCGAGGGAGAGGAGCTGGGGAAAGGAGTTGGTGTCTGCGGGGTCTGGGAGAGGGAGAGGGGTCGTTCCCCGTCAACAGCTGGACGAGGGGAGCGGCGAGGCGGCTGGAAGCTGCATGGCACGCATGTTGTGCTCGCCGTCGAGCAGCTGCCTGCCTGCCTGCCTAGCCAAGCCAAGCAGCTCGCTGGAGCGGTGGCTGGGCTGGGCCGGCAGGTGGGCCTGCTAGGTGGCGCCAGGTAAGACTTTCCCTTTTTTTGAGTTCTATTTATTCTGTAGGTTTGTTGCATTTCTAAAAATACCTAGGCAACTCCCAAAATCACCAAACTGCACCTGGTTCTTAGTTGGAATAATTCCAGCATGGAACATTTTAGTTTGGGATTATTTGAGCATTTGAAATATTATAAATTTTAAATGCCCAAATTCAAATACTTATGATTTAATTCAAAGACCTTAGGATGACCTCGAAAGTTGTGCATCACTTTTGGCAGAGGTTCTGAACCAAGACAAAAATGATGGACATTTTAGAAGGGCATTTCAGGTTCATTGAAAATATTTTTAGTAAACCCTAGTTGGATTCAGAGGGGCTGGGGGTTCTTTCATCCCCATTTCAAGTTTCTGTTGAGAAAAATAGACATGATGCAACACTCTAATGCATGAACTAGATAGGGTGTGACAACTCACCCCCACTCAAAAGAATCTCGTCCCGAGATTTAGGTTCCTCCGGAAAGAGGGCGGGGTACTCGAGTCGAAGACGATCCTCCCTTTCCCAAGTTGCTTCCTTCTCAGAATGGTGCGACCATTGAACCTTGAGAAACTTGATATTATGACGTCGAGTGGTACGCTCGGCTTGATCAAGGATACGAACGTGGTACTCTCGATACGTGAGATTATCTTGAAGATCAAGCGTTTCATGGTCCAGTCCACGGATAGGATCCGAGAAGCAACGCCTGAGTTGAGAAACGTGGAAGACGTCGTGGACTCTGGAGAGATGCGGAGGTAGTTCCAATTGGTAGGCAACTTCTCCTCGTTTAGCGAGAATGCGAAAAGGTCCAATGTAGCGAGGAGCCAATTTGCCTTTGATACCGAAACAATGGGTTCCCTTCAGAGGAGTAACCCGAAGGTAAGCCTTCTGTCAACCTCAAAAGTCATAGCCTTATGTTTTCGGTCGTATTGACTCTTTTGACGAGATTGGGCTATTTTCAACTTTTCACGAACAATGCAAACTTGCTCCTCTGCTTCCTGGATCATGTTCGGGCCAAAGAATTGTCTTTCCCCGGTTTCTGACCAGTTAAGAGGCGTTCGACACCTTCGTCCATAGAGAACTTCAAAAGGGGCTTTACCCAAGCTAGATTGATAGCTGTTGTTATAAGCAAATTCGGCAAATGGAAGGCATTTCTCCCAATCCATTCCGAATGAGATAACAGAAGCTCGAAGCATGTCTTCTAGAATCTGGTTGACACGTTCTACTTGACCACTTGATTGAGGGTGAAAAGCAGTGCTAAAGGAAAGGCGGGTTCCCATAGCATTTTGGAAACTTTCCCAAAATCGAGAGGTGAAGATACTTCCTTGATCCGAGTTAATTTCCAGTGGAACACCATGGAGAGACACTATTCGGGAGATGTACAAGTCTGCTAATTGACTAGCGGTTATACTCTCGTGAACAGGTAAGAAATGGGCTACTTTGGAAAGACGATCGACAACGACGAAAATAACGTTATTTCCTCTCTTGGTCCTGGGAAAACCGGTGATGAAATCCATACCAATTTTATCCCATTTCCATTCAGGAATAGCTAAAGGTTGAAGAGTGCCAGCAGGCCGATGCTCTGCTTTTACACGACGACAGACGTTGCAACTAGCAATATACTGAGCAACTTCTCTCTTCATCCTAGTCCACCAGAACCTATGGCATAGGTCCTGATACATCTTGGTACTACCGGGATGAATGGTGAGAGGAGATTCATGAGCTTCCTTCAGGATCAATCGCCTCAGGTTTCACACTTTGGGAACCACTAGATGGTTCCCGAAGTATACGACTCCTTGATCATCAATGGAGAAACAATTCGCAACTCCTTTCTTGATGTTTCTTTTGATGCGGGAAATCCCCGGATCTACCTTCTGTGCTTTGATGATCTGATCCGTAAGGGTAGGTTTCGCCACCAAGGTGGAGAGGAATCCTTGATGAACAATGTGAAGGTTAAGTTTCCGAAATTACTCATGGAGAAGTGGTTGACTTTGCTGCAACATTAGATTGTTGCAATAGGATTTACGACTTAGCGCATCAGCCATGCCATTGGCCTTTCCTGGGGTGTAAGTTATCCCTAAGTCAAAATATGTGATCAACTCAACCCAACGTCTTTGCCTGAGATTCAAATCCGGTTGGGTGAAGATGTACTTCAGACTTTGGTGATCGGTGAAAATTTCGCAACGATTATCGAGGAGGTAATGTCGCCAGGTTTTGAGTGCATAGACTACAGCTGCAAGCTCTAGATCATGAGTAGGACAATTCTCCTCATGTGGGTGCACTTGCCGTGAAGCATAAGCAATTACGTGTCGATCTTGCATGAGAATGCAACCTAGTCCTTGTCGTGAGGCGTCGCAATAGATAACAAAGTCCTTAGAGAAATCTGGTGGTACCAATACGGGAGCAGATGTCAAGCGTCTTTTCAGTTCCTGAAAACTGTGCTCACATTGTGGAGTCCACTCAAACTTTTTATCTTTCTTGAGGAGTTCAGTTAGAGGTTTAGCAACCTTGGAGAAATTCTCGACAAAGCGGTGACAGTAGCTCGCTAAGCCAAGGAAACTCCGAACTTGCTTGACCGATTCAGGTGGAGTCCAATTAAGGACGGCTTGAACTCGCTCGGAGTTAACAACAATACCTTTACCAGAAATTACATGTCCTAGATAGGTCACTTCTGGCAACCAAAATTCACATTTAGAGAACTTGGCATAAAGGCGATGCTCTCGAAGTTTCATCAACACTAGCCTTAGATGTTCGGCATGCTCTTCCTCGTTCTTGGAGTAGATGAGTATATCATCGAGGTAAACCACGATGAATTTATCCAAATACTCCATGAAGATTGAGTTCATTAACCGAGAAAAGGTGGCTAGGGCGTTGGTTAAACTGAAGGACATGACGGTGTACTCGTATTGGCCATAACGAGTAACAAAAGCCGTTTTAGGAATGTCCCCGTTCCTGATTTTGATTTGATGGTAGCCCAACCTCAAATCCATTTTAGAGAAGACTGAGGATCCAGTGAGCTGATCATATAGGTCATTGATCCTAGGGAGAGGATATTTGTTCTTGATTGTGACCAAGTTGACGGGTCGATAATCTACAACCATCCGGTCCGTACCATCCTTCTTCTTGACGAAGAGGATGGGGCAAGCCCATGGAAATGAACTAGGTCGGATGAAACCCTTTTTCAAGGACTCATCGAGTTGTTTCTTAAGTTCGGCTAGTTCAAAAGGTGCCATCTTATAGGGTCTTCTAGAAATTGGGATAGTTCCTGGAATGAGATCTATCACGAACTCAACATCTCTATCAGGTGGAACACCTGGCAATTCCTCCGGGAAGACATCCGGAAAGTCACGGACTATCGGGACGTCTTCGAGGTCTGGCAGAGGACTGGCGTTAAGAGAATATAGTTGTCGCTTGGCTACTCGGGTCAAGACATTGACTATCCTTCCCGAGGGATGTGTGAGTTGAACAGTCCTAGAGAAACAATCAATCTTGGCATGATGGGCTGACATCCAGTCCATACCCAAGATGATATTAATATTCGAAGATTTGAGAGCTATCAAAGATGCGAGAAAAACAAGTCTGTCGACTTGAATTTCATTCCCATGGCTTACTCTAGAAGTTTGCCATTTGGATCCCGGGGTTTGAATTACCATAGAGGTGGGCATCTCACAGAATGTGGTGTTATGCAGTCGAGCATAGCTCTCGGATATAAATGAATGAGATGCTCCTGTATCGAAAAGAACAGATGTCGGGTGGCAATTAACAAGGAGCGTACCGAGAACGACGTTGGGATCCTCTTGAGCCTCTTCCGCAGAGACACAATTCACATGGCCACGTGCAGTAGTGGTCGGCTTGGCGTAGAACACTTTCCCTGTCGGCTTTCCACGGCCAACAGCTTTTGCAGACTGGTTGGGGTTGGTCTGGGGACACTCGCGCAGGTAGTGGCCCGATTCCCCACACTTGAAGCACATCACGGAACTGGTGCGTGGAGGAGCATTGATAGTTGGACCCCCATAGGGCTTGGCTGGTGCATACTGTTGAGCTGGGTGAGGCGCCTGAAAGGATGGCCTCGGTGTGAACCTGGGTGGCAGGGCAGTGTTAGTCACCCACACTCGGCGCTTCTGTGGACCAGCACCGGATGAGGAACCCATGTCACGGCCATGCTTGCGTGTTGCTTCATAATCAGTCTGACCAGACTCAGCACTGATGGCTTTGTTAACAAGCTTCTGAAAAGATGTGCACTCATGCAGACGAAGGTCGCGGTGAAGCTCAGGGCTAAGTCCCTTGCGGAACCTTGCTTGCTTCTTTGCATCAGTAGAGACTTCCTCAGTTGCATACCGTGCTAGGTTACCGAACTCCCTGCTGTAAGCATCAACAGAGAGTCGGCCTTGAGTGAAACTGCAGAACTCCTCACGTTTACGGTCCATGAGACCCTCCGGAATGTGATGCTCACGGAAAGCCTCACTGAATTCAGCCCAAGTAGTGACATGGCCCGCTGGCGCATAGCTCCATAGTTCTCCCACCATAGACTGGCGGGGCCTTCAAGATGATATGCAGCAAAGGTGACCTTATCAGCCTCAGCTAGTAGCGCAGAACGTAGCTTGTGAGTAATACTGCGAAGCCAGTCATCGGCGTTGAGAGGCTCGACGGAGTGGTGGAAGGTGGGTGGATGTAACTTGATGAAATCACTGAGTGACACCAAGTTATTCCTCTGATGGTGTGCTGTGTTTTGCTCGATGCGCTCCAACAAACGGTTAGTATCCCGCTTGTTTCTCTCGGCTTCCAGCATAACTTCGGCCAGATAGGGAGGGTGAGGCAGGTTTGTTCCCCCAACTCTGCTGCCTTCGGCCTGCTCTGGGGGAGCAGGGTTGGTGCGGGTGTTAACCATCCTAGGAAAACAAGACAATGGTTTAGTCCAGGATGATAGGATTCTGACATAGAAATGTAGAATGTAATGGATAACTTGGAATGTAAGATGATCATCCGTATGACATGGTAGATACCGAAACTGCTTCTTTTATTCCATCGTTATACAGACCATAGAAGGTTTAGTACAGAACCAAACAAAGTACTACTATGGTAAAAAGAGGATTACATCTCATCGGAGGCATCCCAAGCTCCTATACATTATTTTTCCTACACCCCCGGAATTGCTACACACTAAGTCATATTCCACGGTCACACAGGATGGTGGAAGTACAACTATTACAATACTAGTGATACTACTACTAACTCAAACAGCTCCGTAGTAGTCTTCATAGAAGTCACCTCCATAGCCTGGAAGCTCAACGTGATCATCCGAAAACAGTCGGTCCCGTGGATCTTGTGGACCATAGGGACTAGGATGTGGTCTTGGACCAATAGACGGTGGCCTGCGGGGACCACGAGGTGGGGTGATGCCTCGTACATCACGCCAATCCATCACGTCTGGCAGAGCAGATCTCACAGGATAGAGATCTCGCATATCCATATATCCAGCTTGCACAGCCGGTGCAAACCAAGTCAAAGTGGCCCAATGATCAGCACGGGTATTGAAAAGCTCTAGTCTCAAGGCCTGATTTTCACGGTCCTTGTCTTCAAGCAACTGTGCAGTGGTGCGGGTCCGTGAATCCTCCTGAGTGGAGTCAGCATAGATAGCCTGGAGATACCCTTGTGCTCCCGGGAGTGATGCTGGCATATACCGGAAGTCAGAGTCCCGAAATAGGCCAGTCCTGACTCGCATGATGGTCATCATAGAGTAGGCAGCATCCTGCACAGCCATCTCAATAGTAACCCCGAGTCCATAGGAGCAGTGGAGGGGCTCGGTAGATCTAGGATAAGATGGAAATATCCTGACAGTGCAAAAATATTGACTTTGATTAAAGTCTCAGAATTGCTCTTCGACCGTGTACTTAGGATACCAACGGTATCCAGCCTCAGTCATTACCCTGACCAACATGGCAGTATGGCCGGGTACATCTAGGCATCGAGTCAAATGAACCACTTGATTCTAAGGACGGGACGCCATCTGGAACATGATAAACACAAGACATTAAGATTCCTAGCAGAAATTGGACAGCATAACGGCTGTAAATGCTCAAAAAGGATTTTGAGGCATTTGACAAAGAATTGCATAGACACTCAACAACATCATATCAAGGTTCTGGGTCCATCTTAGCACATAATGGGTAGTAGAACTGAACTAGGCTTGTATCCATCAAACCTATAAGGTACTACTGATTAGTAACACGTGAACCTGATAGAGAGAAGAGATCCTAGTCCTTAACCCCCGCTGGAAGAATGGACTGACTCAGATCAGAATGTCATGAGATAAAGGAGTAAAAAGAGCCTTACGTTCCATCCCACAATCAATTCCCCTACATATAACTAAAGAATTTCTAGACTCAACATCGACCAGTTTGGCTTGGAGAACCTACAGGCAGTCCGGCTCTAATGCCAACGCTGTCAGGACCCCGACTCGATGCCACATCAATCTAGCATGTAACACCTCATATCACTTTGCGGCCTCACGCACGGTATTCACACGGGTGTCGTCTTACCTTTGCCCGGGACCGTTTGCGCCTTTTGGCACACGTATATGATAGTGTCGCTAGCATCCATATGGTAAGGAGCCCGGGCTGACATGGCTAGTCGTAAACCCAAAGTGGCACAGACTTACAGGGACAGGCATCCATGACCCAGCATCGAACGTGTTGGTCATCAGCAAGTGAATCCGGGCTGTAGCACTGGGCTAGTAGGACTCCGGTAAACCGGGCTGTAGCGGGCTAACAGGACTCCAGTATCCATCGCGTGACATTTCCCCGAAGGGACAGACACAGGAACGAAGAAGGACACATGCCGGCCAGCCTAAGTGCTCCGGAGCAGTAGCAAGCTACCAAGGCTCAGTGGAGACACTAGGAGACATTTCCCGGTAAGAGAGGCTACTAAGAATAAACAACTAGATAGTCAGATCCCACACATACCAAGCATTTCAATCATACACACAATACACTCGATATGTGCAAATACAACAAGGCATCACAACATGACTCTACAACACCAGTACTTTATTTAAGGCTCAGAGAGCCATACATAGCATACACACAAGCACGGGTCACGCGACCCGCATTCAAGTCATACAGACATACAAGCCAACAGCGGAAGTAACTTGTCTGAGTACAGACAACTAGTAAAATAAAAGAGGCTTGGAAAGCCTGGCTATACTATGTGGTCTTTCACAAGCTCAGGGTCACCACTTGGGCCTCAGTCTACTCATCGATGTCAACGTCTACGAAGAACCCATCAGAAGGGGTTGCAGCGTCTTCTGAAAAATGTAAATTAAAGCAACATGAGTACAAAGGTACTCAGCAAGACTTACATCAGATCCTACATACATGCACATTATCAAGGAGGGTTGGTGGGGTTATTGCAGCAAGCTAGCTTTGACTCTTGGCTAAGCTATCCTACGATACACCAACTTGAAATGGTTTTGCGCACACGAGTCCACTACTCACCACTTCAACACACCACCGAGGATCCACCTCCGTCATCCTACGGAAGAGCCATCCTCGGCACTCACGCTTATCTTGAGATTTTTAGTAGTATCCATTTACTTGTCTATGAACTGTATAGGCAACCAAGTAGTCCTTTACCGCGGACGCGGCTATTCGAATAGATAATGTTAACCCTGCAGGGGTGTACTTCTTCATACACGCTCTCACCACTTACCGCCGTTTACACGACATGTACTCGGCAACCTTCAAGCGGAAGCCCAACGTGGGTGTCGGCCACGACCTACCTAAACACCTAAGTCTCTAGTCCAGGTTTATCGCCTATCCAGGTTCCATCCGCAGGGAGTCCGGCCGAGGTTTCCACATACGGCCCCGAACGATGTGTACATGGTTCCCGAGATACCTAACGGGTATCCGGTACACCGTGCCACGTACCTACCGCATCACAGCCCACCCCGCGGTCAGCGCCGGCCTCCAGTAGGCTACAAACACCAGAAACTACTTGCAACTCCTGGACAGAGGACTAGGGTGAATAAGAAGCCGAGAGGGTCCATTGGTTTCGGGCCCAATGCATGGTAGTAGCTGATTCTTAAATCACACATACAGATCTCAGTGCTTAAGGACGGCTTCAATGAAACAACCCACCATGTACTCCTACATGGCCTCTCATCGATACCTTTACCAAATCGTGTTCAACACATTACTCTCATACCCACATGATCATTTCACTCTAGCCCATCTCCCAGATGAACCAGACCTGACACGACTCTAAGCATAGCAGGCACAGCAAGGTAGGAACGACACATACATATGGCTCAATCAACTCCTACACATGCTAGTGGGTTTCATCTAGTTACTGTGGCAATGACAGGTCATGTAGAGGAAATGGGTTCAACTACCGTAGCACACAGCAGTTTGAAACGCGTTGTCTTAATGCAGTAAAAGAGAGCAGGAGCAAGAACATGGGATTGTATCGATATGATCAAATGGTTGGTTGCTTGCCTGATGGGTCGATGCACTGATATTGTTCTTCGTTGGGGTAATCACGATACTCCTCAGGGGCAGGACCTGCCGCAGAGAGCACCAATACACAATCATCACCAAACAATATGCAACAATATGATGCATGCATAAAACATGGCAATATGAGTGTGTTGGGCTAATGCAACTAAAACCAGATGGGTTTGAACCACTTTGAATCAAAGATTCAAGTTTCAAACTCATACATGGCCCTTATAAGTGCTTTATCTAGTTCTTCTCTAAACATCAGGTTAGCTTGCTTAAACATGCATGAAACCAGTACATATGGATAGATTGGATTTTTCTGATTATTTTTCATATATAAAACTTTGCATTTGGAGCTACGGTTGATTTACTATGAATTTTTGAAGTTTAGATCATTTCCTAAAATTTATAAATCATTCTGGATTTATTTTAATTTCAGAAAAGGATTACTGCGTCAGCATGATGTCATGCTGACCTCAGCAGGTCAACAGGCCGGTCCAAGTCAAACTGACCAGTGGGTCCCGCATGTCAGTAGTTAATTAACTAACTAAATTAAGTTAAATCTAAACTGGGTTAATTAGCAGAGGGGGGGCCACTTGTCATAGACTCAGGGGAGTCAACCTGGACCCACCCTAGTCAAAGTCAAGGTCAAACACGCCGGCGTCTAGCCACCGGCGAGGCCGAACGTGGCGGCGAGAGTGGTTTTGTGCATTCCGGCGGCTAAATGGGCGGCGGAGAGCATCTGCGGGTAGCTAGCTAGGACCGAGCCGCGGCTCTTGGTGGCGGTGGTTGAGCTCGGGGTGGCCAGAGACATCGCTGGCGACGACTTTGGCGGTCGCCGGAGTCGGGTGAAGACAAATCTGAGGCTACGGCGCACGGCGAGGCACGTGGTGAGGTGCGTTGGGCCCCTGGGGACGCGGTGAGTGCGTTAGACATGGTGGGGTGGCCGGTGGTTAGCCGGAGACACGTCGACGACGAGCTCCACGGTGGCGCGTGCGGGTGAGCTACGTGTGCTCGGGGTGGTGCACGAGAGCGAGAAAGGGAAGGGGGAGGAGGTAGCTAGGCTCACAGCGGTCTTGAGGAAGCAGACGACGTGGTCAGGGACGAGCTGGTGCGGCGGCGACGGTGAAAGGGATCTCCGGCGGTGGCGAGGTCGAACGAGGTCGGGGCAGTGGCTTCAGGGCAAGCGAGCGCTCGGGGCTCGCCTTGCTCGAAGGAGCGGAGGGCGGTGAAGCTTCTGGACACGGTGGCGCAGCGCAGGGTTGACGGAGAGCGCGACTATGGCGAGGGTGCGGCGGCGGTGGCGTCGGCCATGGCGCGGGAGAGCGAGGGAGAGGAGCTGGGGAAAGGAGCTGGTCTCTGCGGGGTCGGGGAGAGGGAGAGGGGTCGTTCCCCGTCAACAGCTGGACGAGGGGAGCGGCGAGGCGGCGGGCAGCTGCGTGGCACGCATGCTATGCTCGCCGTCGAGCAGCTGCCTGCCTGCCTGGCCAAGCCAAGCAGCTCGCTGGAGCGGTGGCTGGGCTGGGCCGGCAGGTGGGCCTGCTAGGTGGTGCCAGGTAAGACTTTCCCTTTTTTCAGTTTTATGATTTAATTCAAAGACCTTAGGATGACCTAGAAAATTGTGCATCACTTTTGGCAGAGGTTCTGAACCAAGACAAAAATGATGGACATTTTAGAAGGGCATTTCAGGTTCATTGAAAATATTTTTAGTAAACCCTAGTTGGATTCAGAGGGGGCTGGGGGTTCTATCATCCCCATTTCAAGTTTCTATTGAGAAAAATAGACATGATGCAACACTCTAATGCATGAACTAGCTAGGGTGTGACACAAGGGTGGCTCACTTTGGTTGGCGCGGGCGAGCTGCCCCGGCAAGGGTCTTGCCAAGGTTGCTGAGCCTGCCCCGGCAAGGGTCCTTGCCGGGCGAACCTGCTACGCCCATCAGATCTTTGTGGCCTTGGTCCTTGTCGTTGCCTCATTTGCTTTGCGGCCTCGGCTTCTCTCCGGCTTCCCCTTCCTGCCGTGTCTATGCGTGGTCGTGGCGGGAGGCTCTGACTACCCGTGCACAAGTAAAGGGGT
Organism: Triticum dicoccoides; assembly: GCF_002162155.2. NCBI lineage: Eukaryota > Viridiplantae > Streptophyta > Magnoliopsida > Poales > Poaceae > Triticum > Triticum dicoccoides. The sequence goes on from NC_041391.1 coordinate 342,224,023, forward strand.
CAAAAGGAGAACCCCTACTTTTGTACACCGACACTCATCAACTCCAAGATGGGCAAGGGCATGTATCTCTTGGACAATGAACATCTTCCCCTGTATCCTAAGTTGAAGACAATGTAGTTGTCATGGATCCATCACATCCCACATCTGTGCAGGCTCATGAGAAGAAGGAAAAGACAAAAGTAGAGAAGGCAGCCAAGACACCAAGTGCTGAAGAGGCCTCCGTGATATTTCTGAAATCCAAGCAAGATCAACTTGGTTATCTCATTCAAGATACTTTGAGGATTGAGAAAGGATTTGCCACCCTGACCCAAAATCAAGAGTCTTGAGAGGATAATTGAGACAAAAATTCATGACTTAGATGTGAAGGTCACAGAAATACAATCAATTGTGGAGAAGATTCAAGAAGAGCTTGAACACACAGATGAGGGACCTACAAAAGATGCTTTTCAACAGGTACTAAGGGGACCAAGGTCATCGGTTGCACCGGTTGTTAATGATCCCAGACCTATAGTGTCAACACCTGCAGCTGCAGCTTCAGTTGCTCCTCTAGTTGCAACTCCACCAGGTCCTCAGATCTCTTCGGATGCATTCATTGTAGAACACCTCTCCACGCCACCTTCGTACTCTGGAGCTCCTGGAGATCATGCTTAGAGATCTGCATAGCACTATGCATTTTAACTTGTTGCCAAAGGGGGAGAAAGTGTATAGATCATAGGCTGAGAGAGAGAGAGAGAGTTTGCTTCTTTTTGCCTCTCTTGCTACTTTATTTGCTTTGCTTTTTTGGGTGATATAATATTTATGCTTGTGTGTGAGATACTTCTATGATCATATGTTTGATCATATCATACTTTAATGTTTGTGCTTAATGATGATATTCTATCTCTCATGTACGCTCTTTCATATCTTGTCTTGGTGATGAGTGCACATTTCATATTCTATCATTTTGAGCGCTCCACCAAGATGTACATGACATGGAAGAGTGACCCATGATACTAATTGATTGTGCATTTGCATTCAAAAACAAATCTCAAATAATGCGCAAATTTAGGGGGAGCTCTTGCTTATCACATACTTTTCAAAGCGATGATGTACTTCATTTATATAATCATTTGTCAAAGCTTTGATCTATATGTTGTCATCAATTACCAAAAAGGGGGAGATTCGAAGTGGAACTAATCTCGGGGTAGTTTTGGTAATTCATAACAACATATAGCTCATTGAACTAATATTCTTTCAAGATGAATGTTTCAGAAAGTTCAATGGTTGGTATGGCATGGACTAGAGATGTGGACCCCTCAAAATGCTAAGGACACATATTAGCAAAAGCTCAAGACTCTACATTTTCATTTTAGTGATCCAAGATCACATTTAGTCCATAGGAAAAGCCAATACTATTAAAAGGGGATGAGGTGTTGCTTAATGGCTTGCTTGCTCAAAATGCTTAGTGATATGCTCCAAACACCCTCAACCACTTTCTCATTTCCACATATGTCCTGAACCTAAAGTCAAACTCACCCCACCAATTTGATATATGTGGCACCACCGAGTTAACTTGACATAGCCATATCCAGAAACCCTAATCAGTTCGATCTCACCGGTAGGGATCTCGGTCTCACAGAGACGGGATTGCAAACTCTTTGTTTCCCTTCATAACGTTTTGGTCAAACCGAGATGAGCGATCAGTCCCACCGAGTTCGTAGTGCAAACTCTCTGATCCCTTTTCGTAACGTTTCGGTCTCACCGAAATGAGCGATCGGTCCCACCGAGTTTGCCTATCCAACTCTCTGTTTTCTTGTTACTGAAATTGATCTCACCGAGTTCATGTGATCGGTCTCACTGAGATGAGGTTTTGCCCTCACCCTAGCGGATCGGTCTCACAAGGTTGATATTATCGGTCCCACCGAAAAGCCTAACGTTCGCATTTTGAACCAAATCGGTCTCACCGAGTTTCACTATTCGGTCCCATAGAGTTTGGTAAATTGTGTGTAACGGCTACATTTTGTGTGGAGGCTATATATACCCCTCCACCCCCTTCTCCATTTGAGAGAGACCCATCAGAACATGCCTACACTTCCACTACTCATTTTCTGAGAGACAACCACCTACTCATGTGTTGAGACCAAGACATTCCAATCCAACCACAAGAATCCTGATCTCTAGCCTTCCCCAAGTTGCTTTCCACTCAAATCATCTTTCCACCATAGCCAAATCTGTGTGAGAGAGAGAGAGAGTTGAGTGTTGGGGAGACTATCATTTGAAGCACAAGAGCAAGGAGTTCATCATCAACACACCATCTATTACCTTTTGGAGAGTGGTGTCTCCTAGATTGGTTAGGTGTCACTTGGAAGCCTCCGTCAAGATTGTGGTGTTGAACCAAGGAGTTTGTAAGGGCAAGGAGATTGCCTACTTCGTGAAGATCTACCCAACTGAGGCAAGTCCTTCATGGGCGATGGCCATAGTGGGATAGACAAGGTTGCTTCTCTGTTTACCCTTCGTGGGTGGAGCCCCCCGTGGACTCGCGCAACCGTTACCCTTCATGGGTTAAAGTCTCCATCAACTTGGATGTACGATAGCACCATCTATCGGAACCACGCCAAAAATTATCCGTGTCTACATTGTGTTTGCTCCCTCAAAACTCCTCCCCTTTACCTTCATATGCAATGATTTACATTCCGCTGCTATACTATTAGAATTGCATGTGTAGGGTGATTGCTTGACTTGTGTTAAGTTGCTAAAATCTGCCAAGACTTAAAATTGGGAAAAGGCTAGATTTTTATTTGGTCAAGTAGTCTAATCACCCCCCCCCCTCTAGACATAATTTCGATCCTACAATGTCCCCAACAATAAGAATATCATATTTCCTTTTGACAGTAGGGAGAGGAAACTCAAAGCCTCCAATAGTAATTGTTGAAATTTTTCCAATAGAATTGATACTATTCACTTGAGGTTGTTTCTTCGAAAAGTGTACCGTATGCTAATTTCCATTGACATGAAAACTGACATTGCCCTTGTTGCAATCAATAACAGCCCCTGCGTTATTCAAAAAGGGTCTACCAAGGATGATCAACATACTGTCGTCCTCGGGTATATCAAGAATAGCAAAGTCTACCATGAGTAACATTTGCAACTACGACAACCACATCCTCACAAATACCGATGCGTATAGCAGTTGATTTATCAGCCATTTGCAAAGAGATTTTAGTTGGTGTCAATTTATTCAATTCAAGTCTATGATATAAAGATAAAAGGCATAACACTAACACCGGCTCCAAGGTCACATAAAGCAGTTTTAACATAGTTTCTTTTAATGGAGCATGGTATTGTTGGTATTCCTGGATCTCCTAGTTTCTTTGGTAGTCCACCTTTAAATGTGTGACTAGCAAGCATGGTGGAAATTTCAGCTTCTGGTATCTTTCTTTTATTTGTAACAATACCTTTCATATACTTATCATAAGGAGACATTTTCAGAATATCAAACACGTACCAAAAAAGACAGGTCTAAGCATTTCAACAAAGCTCTCAAAATCCTCATCATCCTTTTCCTTGGATGGTTTAGGAGGAAATGGCATGGCTTTTTAAACCCATGGTTTCCTTTCTCTTCCATGTTTCCTAGCAATGAAGTCTCTCTTATCATATCTTTTGTTCTTAGGTTGTGGGTTATCAAGATCAACAACAGGTTCTATCTCCACATCGTTATCATTACTAGGTTGAGCATCAACATGAACATCATCATTCATATTTTCACTAGGCTCATGTTCATCACCAGATTGTGTCTCATCATCAAAAACAGAAATATCCTCTAGTCTATCAGGCCTATCTATAACAGGTTCATTAGAAGCATGCAAAGTCCTATCATCATTCTTTTTCTTTTTAGAAGGACTAGGTGCATCAGTATTAATTTTTCGAGTGTCTTGCTCAGTTCTCTTAGGATGGCCTCTAGGATACAAAGGTTCCTGAGTCATTTTACCACCTCTAGTCATAACTCTAACAGCATGATAATTCATCTTATTATTCATTTCATTGAGCAAATCATTTTGTGCCTTGAGCACTTGTTCTACTTGAGTTTTTACCATAGAAGCATGTTTACTAACAATCTTGAGATCATTAACTATTCTTAACATATAGTCACCCAAGCGTTCAAGCATAAAAGCATTTCTTTTCAATTGTCTACTAACATATGCATTTAAGTTTTCTTGTTCAACAATAAAGTTATCAAATTCAGACAAGCATTGACTAGCAGCATTATTATAAGAAATATCACCTTCATCAAATCAATAGAGAGAATTTACCTATACTACCTGTGTCGGGATATTGAGACCATGTATTTCTTCAATATGTGGTAAATTCTTAACATCTTCATTTGTAATACCCTTTTCTTTCATAGATTTCTTTTCCTCTTGCATATCTTCAGGACTGAGAAATAGGATACCTCTCTTCTTTGAAGTTGGCTTAGGAGGTGGTTCGGGAAGAGTCCAATCATTATCGTTACTCAATATATTATTCAATAGCACTTCAGCTTGTTCAATAGTTTGTTCCCTGAAAACATAATCAGCACAACTATCTAGGTGGTCCCTAAAAGCATCAGTTAGTCCATTATAAAAGATATCAAGTATTTCATTTTCTTGAGAGGATGGTCGGGAAAAGCATTAAGTAACTAGAGAAGCCTCCCCAAGCTTGTGGGAGACTCTCTTCTTCAATTTGCACAAAGTTAAATATTTCATGTAAAGGAGCTTGTTTCTTATGGGCAGGAAAATACTTTTCAGAAAAGTAATAAATCATATGTTGGGGACTATGCACACAACTAGGAGCAAGAAAATTAAACCATATCTTAGCATCACCCTTTAATGAGAAAGGAAACAACTTAAGGATATAGTAATAGCGAAATTTTTCCTCATGAGCAAACAGGGTGGCTATGTCATTCATTTTAGTAAGATGTGCCACAATAGTTTCAGATTCATAACCAGGGAAAGAATCAGATTCAACCATACTAATTAACTCAGGATGGACAGATAATTCATAATCCTTATCGGTAACAAAGATAGGTGAAGTAGCAAACATAGGATCATATTGCATTCTAGCATTTAAAGATTTTTCCTTCCACTTGCACAGTAATTTCTTAAGATCGTCTTTATCCTTACAAGCAAGAAAGCCCCTAGCTACCTCTCCATCCATAACATAACCCTCGGGTATAACAGGTAATTCATATCTAGGAGAGCTAGGTCTAGCAGGTGTTTCAAAGTGCTGAACTTCAATAATTTCTTCAGTTTTAGAACTATCATCAGTTTCAGCATTCTCGATATGTTTAGCTCTAGCAAGTTGTTCATCATGCATAGCACAAGTAGCATCATCAATTACTTGCAACATATCAGAATTAATAGTAGGTGTAGGTGTCGCAAGCTTACCCAAAACAGAAGGTGAATCAACTGCAGAGTTTGATGGCAGTTCCTTACCTCCCCTCCTAGTGGAGGGAAAAATCTTGGTTTTGGTATCTTTCAGATTCCTAATAGTGATCAATAGATATAAATCCCAAGTGACTCGGAGAACAGAGCTACGCTCCCCCGCAATGGAAGCAGAAAAAGGTCTTGATAACCCAAAAGTATAGGGGATTGCAAGAGTTCTCGAGGGTAGAGTATTCAACCCAAATTTATTGATTCGACATAAGGGGAGCCAAATAATATTCATGAGTATTAGTAGTTGAGTTGTCAATTCAACCACACCAGAAAGATTTAATATCTACAGCAAAGTATTTAGTAGCAAAGTAATATGGAAGTAACGGTAATGGTAGCAAAAGTAACAGTAGCAGTTTGTAGTGCTTGTAACAGCAGTAGCAACAAAAGTAACTTAGCAAAGATCAATATGTGAAAAGCTCATAGAAAATGGATCAGCAATGATAATTGTGTTGGATTAAACCCTAACAAAACTAACTCAATTACATGATAAATCTCATCTAACCCATCCCCGTCCAGCAAGCCTACGATGGAGTGGCTCATGCACAGCGCTGAGCATCATGAAATCGGTGATGGAGGAAGGTTGGTTATGATGATGGCGACGAATCCCCCTCTCTGGAGCCCCAAACGGACTCTAGATCTGCCCTCCCAATGAAGAACAAGAGGTGGCGGCTCCGTATCATAAAACGCGATGAATCCTTCTCTGTGATTTTTTTCTCCCCGAATAGGGTTATATAGAGTTGGAGTTGAGGTCGGAGGAGGTCCAGGCAGCCCACAAGCCTTGTAGGCACGCCCTACGGGGCGCGCCGCCCAGGCTTGTGGCCTATGGGTGGACCCTCTCTGGTTAATTCTCGCGCCAGTATTAGAGTCCAAAATAACACCATGGCAATTCTGCTGAAAACAGCATCAGTCCGGGTTAGTTCCGTTCAAATCATGCAAATTAGAGTCTAAAATAGGGCAAAAGAGTTTGGAGAAGTAGATATGATGGAGAAGTATCATCGAGCCCACAGTTGCATCATTGCCAGAAGCTTTGCAGGCGAAGACCACCTTTCGTCGGGATAAGATGTACTCCTTGTCCCCTTTCAAAATTGGCCATTGCGGGATCCCTTCCTGCCTAAGCTATGAGGGAAGAGGACCACTGCCACTAGAAATAGGGGCTAGCCACCATCGTAGAAGGGACCCTACCCGGGACCAATTCGTCATCATTGTCTGAGCCCTTGCGAGGCTGCTCATCCACTGTACTAGTTCATCATATACCTCCTCGTGAGGCCAATCCACCACAAAGTAGGAGTAGGGTTTTACACCACAAGGTGGCCAGAACCTGGGTTAATCTATGTGTTCATCTTCTTCCCCGCTCGCACGGACTTGATGTGGCTAGGCCGTGGGGTGGTGAGCTTGAGGCTATAGCTGGTTGGGATTTTTACACATGCCCCAGAGTTCGGACCTTCTTGGGTCTAGGGAGCCCTGAATCCGACATGAGGTTTTCAACCTCCACAGCAACAGCTATAGGCATAATACTGCATTCCTCGCTTAGGGTTCACCCCGGATACTGCACTAGATAAGGAAAAGCAGACTGCTAAAAGTTTAGTCCAGACTAACCTTGCACCTCATCAAACCACTTGTTGATAAGGTCGAGCTCCTCATTGGAGCTCTTGAGCTTCCAATTCACTTCTGCCAGCTCCGTGACATTGCCAATCGCCGCCAAAGATGAGGCCTACAAAAAACAGCTCACGTAGCTTAATATCCTGATTCAATAATTTTGGATCCTCTCATAGGTTTTTCAATCTTAACTGAGTCTCAGGGGCTGCTATATATGAGGATTGGATGACCTTGCTTAAGAAAATTTACTTCATAAAACGGATATTACATGGCTTACCTCGAGGCCCATCAGAAGGCTGCAAAAAGCTTCCCTCAGTTCGTAGTTAACGGATGGATACATTCCAAAACCATGCCCATCGGGGCGCGGTGTTCTGCAACGATGGAGGAGCTATTTAAAGCCTCCTTCATCACGTCTAGCCACCCAACCGCAACCCGATCTTTGGTGAAGGGCAGAATTGACGGCTCTAGGGGCTTTAGGGTCTCCGGATTCGTCTTTAGGGAGGGCTCGGACTAACGGAGCTCCCCCTCCTTGTTCACCAGGAGGGATCCACCCTCCTGGTCTTCGGTAACCGAGGAGTAAACCTCGGCCATGATGTCGTCGCCACCACCTCCCATGTCCGGGCCATGAGGAGTCCTTCGAGACAACACCTCTCTGATCTCCCCGATGACCGGAGGAGGCGTAGAGCGGGACGCGGTCCCATGCTCGGTTGGCGAAGAGTTCCCCTACGAGACCTGATCAGTGGGTTGTGCCCACGTCGGGCGCCTCCAACACTATCTATTTGCTCTATAAATAACTAGAAAATCCAAAAACCCTAGGGGAGTCGACGAAACACAATTCCAGCCGCCGCAAGTTCCAAAACCACCAGATCCAATCTAGACACCATCATGGAGGGTTTCATCATCCTCATTGGTGCCTCTCTGATGATGGGTGGGTAGTTCATTGTAGAACTACGGTCCGTAGGCAGTAGCTAGATGGCTTATTCTCTCTCTCTTTCTCTCTCTCTCTCTCTCTCTCTTGATTCTCAATACAATGTTCTATTGGAGATCCATTTTATGTAACTCTTTTTGCGGTGTGTTTGTTGGGATCTGATGGGAAATAGCTCAGTTGGTTAGAGTGCTGGTCTGTCACGCCAGAAGTCGCGGGTTCGAACCCCGTTTTCCCCGCCCGATCTTTCTTTCTTCCCGAGGTCATACCTGCTTTGAGTTTATGATTAGATCTATTTTATCCATGAAACTTATTTGAGTTTTCATCTCTTATATGCATGATTACTATAGCCTCATATTTCTTCTTCCAATCTTTGGTTTAGTTAGGCCGACTAGATCGATTTTTCTTGCCATGGGAAGAGGTGCTTTGTGATGGGTTCGATCATGCGGTGTTCTTTCCCAGTGATAGAAGGGGCAGCAAGACACATATTGATCGTTGCTATTAAGGATAACAAGATGGGGTATATTCCTAGATGAATAGATCTTGTCTACATCATGTCATCCTTCTTATTGCATTACTCCATTTTTCGATGAACTTAATACACTAGATGCATGCTGGATAGCGGTCGATGTGTGGAGTAATAGTAGTAGATGCAGGAAAGAGTCGGTCTACTAATCTTGCACGTGATGCCTATGTATTGATCATTGTCTGGATATTATCATAATTATTTGAAGTTCTATCAACTTCCCAACAGTAATTTGTTTACCCGCCGTGTGCTATTTTTCTCGAGAGAAGCCACTAGTGAAATCTACGGCCCCCAGGTCTATTCTTTATCATATTTGCTTTTCGATCTATTGTTTGCCACTTCTATTTTCAGATCGATTATTCCATAAAACAAAAAATACCTTGCTGCAATTTTTTGTTATTTATTTTATTTTGTGTTTCCGCGTGAACTATTTATCCAAACTACTACAAACCAATCTATCTTTCACCCGGGAGGGATTGACAACCCCTCTTACGCGTCGGGTTCCAAGTATTTGTTCTTTGTGTGCAGGTAATGTTTACATAGTGTTGCTTGGTTCTCCTACTGGTTTGATAACCTTGGTCTCATCACTGAGGGAAATACCTACCGTAGTTGTGCTGCATCAACCCTTCTTCTTCGGGGAAAATACTGACGCGGACACGAGCCATCAAGAATGGATTTTCGGCGCCGTTGCCGGGGAGACATCATCAACATATATCAGGTTACTAATCACAAATCTCATCTCCTTGCAATTTACATTATTTTCCATTTGCCTCTCGTTTTCATCTCCCCACTTCATAAAAATTTGCCGTTTTATTCGCCCTCTTTTTCGTACGCCGTTTTTCTTGTCAGATCTGTCTTTTTGCTTGTGATCTTGTTGGTATGGCTAGCATGACTACTCCTCCTAAGTCACCTGATTTTGAAGTTTTATACCTCAAGTAGAGACAAGGAGACAATTTGAAAGATGCTTGGTATAGGCTAATGGAATCTTATCGTGTTTGCAATCTAAAAGGGGATGCAAAGATTTTGTTTCAAATTTTTTACATAGGTTTAGCCTTGCATCATAGATAACTTTTGATTTTGCCGCTAAGGGGAATTTTATTGAGCTTGATGCTAATATCGCTTATAAGATCCTAGAAGGGATTTTGGGAATTCTTCCTACCAAAAAGGGGATTTCTTTTACTCAAGAAGGAGCTCAAATTTTGGACAAGTTGAGTGATTTGCATAAACAATTGGTTGATTTACAAAAATATAATGAACCTTTGAAACATATCAATGGGAACCTCAATCGAGTGAATGCCTTAATTACTCTTTGCAATAAGCGTTTGGATATTTTGGATCTCAAGATGGCTCCTAAAAATCTTGGGAACCGCAAAGAGCCCCCCATGTTTGAAAACTAAAGATGACAACACTTAGATCTATGCTCTATGCCTACCTAGGGACGTAAAATGATAGCTCTTGTTGGGAGGCAACCCAATGAATAAGTTTTATTTTTGCCTTTTTCTTTCTGTTCATGTGTGTTTGCACAATTATGCCTCTTTTATGATTGTAATTTTTATGTTTCAATTAGAGTTTGGGCCAAGCAAAGCCTTTGGGATTATGTTTGGTGATAGTTGATTTGATCTTGTTGGAAAACAGAAACTTTTGCGTCCAGTAAAATAATTTTCAAAAATCACAGAAGTGACGAAACTTCTGAAATTTTTACTCAAGATTTATATACAAATTACCCACATCTTCCCAATTTATCAGAATGTTTGGAGTTACGAAAGTATACGAAGTTTTCAGATTCCCACAGACTGTTTTATTTTTGACAGATTATGTTTTCTTTTTGTTGTGTGCTTATTTTGATGAATCTATGGACTTTATTGGGGGGTATAAGCCATAGTAAAGTTGGAATACAGTAGATATAATGCAAAAATAAAATATGAATGGGTTTGCAACAATACTTAGAGTAGTGATTTGCTTTCTTATACTAACGGATCTCATGAAGTTTTTGTTGAGTTTTGTGTGATTGAATTTTTCAAGTTTTGGGTGAGATCATGATGGATGAAGGAATAAGGAGTAAGAAGAGCCTAAGCTTGGGGATGCCCCATGGCACCCCAAGTAATTATCCAAACATATTAAAGCAACTAAGCTTGGGGATGCCCCCGAGTGGCATCCCCTCTTTCTTCTAACGACCATCGGTATTTTACTTGGAGCTATATTTTTATCGTAACATAGCATGCATTTTGCTTGGAGCGTCTTGTATAATATGAATCTTTGCTTATTTTGCTTTTAAGTTTGTGTCATCTATTCCTGCTGGACACACCTATTTGAGAGAGCCAAAATTATGCTATGATTTTTGCTCTTTATGCTTCACTTAAATTTTTTGAGCTAAGGAATTGCTCTAGTGCTTCACTTATATCTTTCTGAGCACGTTGTGCTTTAATATTTTTTAAGAAATGATCTCATGCTTCACTTAGATTTATTTGAGAGATAGTAACTTTCTGAAGAAATTCTCTCATGTTTCACTTATATTATTTTGAAGATGAAAAAATTGTATGTGCATGTTCTTCACTTAGATTTGTTTAAGCTAGTCAAAAGCAACATATGAAATTAGTCCAAAGTGATAGATATTCAAGAGGGATATAATAAAAACTTTCATGAAGATCATTGGACAAAATAAACTTGATTCTTTGTAATAGTTTTGCGGTACGATGATAATAATATGCGAGTCATGTTGGTGAGTAATTATGCTTTAGTAAGAATATTGGTGTTAAGGTTTGTGATTCACTATGCAATCACGAAAGTCAATAGTTATGCAATGAAATTACATCCTACTTTTGGTGCATTATTGAGTGTTAGTTATGCTCAATGCTCACTTATGTGATTTTTCGTTTCTTGGTTGGTTGCTTCTCAATCTATTTGCTAGCCTTCCCTTGTACTAAGTGGGAATACTACTTGTGCATCCAAAATCCTTAAACCCGGTTTTGCCAAATGAGTCCACAATACCTACCCATATGCGGTATTCTCTTGCCATTCTAAGAAAATTTGTTTGTGCCATCTCTAATTTTCAAAATAGTTTTCTTTTTGTGTGCTCGTACCGCTCATGAAACGGTAGGGGGTGGTTGGCTGATGTTTTTCCATGCTAGATGTGTTATTCTCAAGATGAGTGTTTATTAACTTGTCATTGCATGAGAGTACGACAAAGGTACCCTGGTACATCCAGGTTCTATACAAACGGTTTTTATCCCCTTTTCGCGACGACATTTGGAATTGTCGCCAAGTGAGTGTGGGCGATAGGGGGGTCCATCCCACAAGACCCAAAAACCGTCGGGGATAGGGAACCTTGATGCATACACTTGTCCGTATATAACCGTTTTCAATATCTCGAATATCCCAAATGCTTCATCCTTGCTACTTGTTTCTGCTCGCATTGCCATCACAGTCAGAGTTTTGTGGTTTTACCTAAAACCAGGTTAATTCCAAGCACGTACCAAACTGGCTCTGTGTTTACGATGCCTGGAATGTCACAAACAGTTCATGATTATAAACCGTGTACGATAGGTAGACAATCACACACATTTAGTTTTCCTGCACCGTATGTGATAGTGTCTGGCATCACACACGCTTTGTAAATGGCAACTGTGTGCATTGTCACACACGTCCCCTCTCCGTGAAGCTTGTCGGAATATGATGTATATCGCACATGGTGTGCTTTATTGACCATGTGCGCCGTAAAGACCTGCACACCGTAATTACGCCCTAATTTAATTGCTGCTCTTTAAAATTATACCTAATTTGAACTTGAAAGTAGGCTATAGCTTTATTCTTATCCATCAGGTTGAACCACCAATGCGTTATTCGATTCACAGGTACATATGTTTAAGAATTACATAAGCACCAAATAAAGAATGATGAGCTTGGGTTCTATTCTTGTACTATTACAGATGGTAAAGAAAGAGGTGACAGACATTCTGGTTGCTAAACAAGGTTAAGCAGAATGGCCCTATTGTGCTCTCCTAGATGCAAAATGTACGCACGACTCTAGTCCAACCCCTTGTGATGGTCGGCCGCCAATCATGTAGTTTGAGAGGCAATATTGAGTAAACTGCTTCAGGAGCCACTGCAAAGGAAAAAAATCCAGACACTGTCATCTAACACAAGTCATTACAAGCAGTAAAAAGAAGGCTACAGGGTTCTTACTTACCATCCTACAGTTCACAGTTGTCTTGCATAAAGTGTAAACAAATAGTTTGATTGACATCTTTTGATCCATTTCAATAACAATCTTTATCAGTTCCCTCACTTGATGTGGGTTCATGAATATCTCATTGCCCCATATGCAGAAAGGGTCATGTGTGGATCTTTGGCAATGAAATATGTACCTAAAAGCACCAAGTTAATATTAGAAGCTAAACAACAATTGCAAAATGATGTAGTACAACACTCCCTCCATCCCATTATATAAGATCTCATTACATGTATATCTAGACATCAGCAGAACATTAAGGTAACACTCTTCCTTGTTGCTATGTAGCCTGGGATTGCATATTTAGTCATTTAGTACAATGCATGTTGCTATGTAGCCTCAGATATATTAAATATGACCCTGGTTAACCTACTGATAAATGGATTACATACATATTCAGTGAAATGTTTGATTCGACGATTAATCCCTTATTAGCCCCCAGGCTATATGGTACCAACTGTCGATATCCTGAACAGTGAGTACATATAAGCAATACGATGAAACTAACATCGATGGAAAACAACATTGTTCTCAATATTGTCATGTATAAGAACATACAAAATCATGTTAAGCACAACAGGCTAAACATCAACCAAATATATCCATGGTAGACAACATAATCTACAAATGATAGCTTCAGTGTGCAGGCTTAAGAACGCTAGTTAAGCAAACAAGAAGTGGAAAGGTGTGTTAACTGCATCAGACATAACATTTAAAAACAAGCAAATAGTAATTCAAACTGGTATTGTGCAGTTCTAAAGTACACTAGTTACTGTTAAAGAATGAAAAGTCATGTTAACTGCAACATCCTTAACAACAACCAAATATCATAATTCATAGTGGTATTGTTGAAACTGTTATTGATGAAATTGAACTGCACAGCAAATAGTTGCACATATAGAGCATCACATTGTGAAGAACTAAAATAAACAAGGCATAAGGCCATTTCTAGCCGATCCTTTAAAAGTTAATGGACTAAAACCCTTAGTGGATATATATATATATACTCTAGCAATTTTTGGCCATTTCTGGTCAATCCCCTAAACTTAAGGTTGCAAACTTCAATTTGACCAAGTTCAAAGTAGGTTCAATTGAAAGTAGCATGCATTCAAAACTAAAAATAGATAGTTTTGCATAATGGAACATAAAACATAAATTTAAACTAAGCTAAACTACTTTCGGTCAAAGTGGAGGTCCAGCCAATCCTTCCTTGTCAGGTACGGTGTGCCGCGAGCCGGCTCCGGGCCGGTGCCATCGTCGGGGTCGTTGGGGAAGACACTCCTCCACTCGTCGACGTCGATCTCCTCGTCCTCGCCGCCCACCTCGACGCCCTCTGCGCCGCCGTCCTTGCCGCCTTCGACCTCGTCATCGGAGGAGAGCATGATAACCTCACCGCCCTCCGCGCTGGCAAAGATCATCCGGTCCTAATCCAGGAGCTCCTGGTGCTGCCGGCGGAGCTCTTGCATGTAGGCCTCATCGGCGGCCTCGGCCTCGAGGTGCTCCCATGCCTCGTGGTCCTCCCGTGACATAGCTGAGCACACCACCCCTGGCTCCAGTGGAACAAGGTCGACTGGACATATGCCAAGGAGAAATTGAGCCGAGCCACTGCGTCATGGTAGCGGACCTACCAGCGGTCGTACTCCATGGCCACAAGCTCGGTCGTGTGGAAGCTACCGAGCCACCAGTGGTCATGGGTCTCTCTGTCCGTAATCTCGGCGACCCATGTCCCCCACTGCTACTGTGGGACCCCGAGGTAGGACCTCGTTGGTGGTCGGGCCCGAGGGAGGACGGGGAAGTCCTTGAACCGGCGTAGGGGCACCGCGGCTGGCGGATCAGGCTACCGCGATGGCAGATGGATAAAGAGCCTGTAGAGGACGATGGGGACACCTCGGCGGCCACCTCGCCAGCGTCGAGCGAAGAGGCTGCGATAAACCTCTTTCTGGCCATTGGCTCCTCGAGCTCCCCGGCACACAGGCAGAGGTTGAGGATGAAGGCGGTGGCAACCTACCAATGGTTTGAAGCGAGGGAGGGGTTGTTTGTGTGTGTGAGCGGAGGTTTTGGGGAGTGTGTGGTGTGTGTGAAGGGGGGCAAGGTGGTGTTTGAGGAAATACCGAGGCAACTGAAAATTTTACTAGGTGGGAGTAACAAGGCGGGGCTACTGAAAATTTGGATCGAGGGCGAGAAAATATTTTTAAGATTTCGAGGGATGCAGAGGCAGGAGTAAAATGCCGGGGCAACTGAAAATTTTGAATCAAGGGCGAGAAGATATTTTTGAGATTGCGAGGCATGCACAGGCAGGAGTAAAATGCCGGGGCTACTGAAAATTTGAATCAAGGGACTAAAGAAGAGCAGGAGTAACAGACATCGCACACGGTTCACACATACTAATGGTGTGCTATCAAACATTAAAACCTTCCAGGTGGTAGATATTTTTGAGATTACGAGGCAGTAGATATTTTCGAGACCGGGAGGCAAGCCTCATGGAGCCCAATCTACTGTGCTGATGTGAGCGAGTGCAGGGCATGGGCGTAGCACACGGGTAGTCTGGTTGAACCGTGTCTGTTGCGTACCCTATCGCAGAAGGTTTCTACATCCAACTCGTGTGTTGTTTATAAATTTGGCAAATAGAACAACGCGTGAGAGGGTCAGAACATGAACACACTTGCATGTGGACCAAATATATGTATGAAAAGGATGGTTTGATGTTCGAATACCCAATGCACAACTTTGATGTGGCACCTGTCGCGCAAAAGCACAGTATTTCTAGTCAGCCACCCCCTACGAACCCCACTTCATGTCAGCGGTAAGGGAATCCTAGCTACGAATGCATGCCCCCAAACAGCTAGGTGTCGTGGTCGGGTTTCCAGGAAATAAATCCCAGTAAATGACCCTTATGTCATCACCAGCCCCAGGATTACTGTTGCTGGTGGACATTTCCTTGATATAGAATCCCAAGAAATTACAAGGATTTGAGTACAAGACCTTATAGGTCCATTGAGTACAACAATGATTTCTCGTGGCGGATGATGGAAGCGACTCATGCATCTCCAACGTTGATGGAATTCCATTCCCATGGGAACATCTGACCTAGATAACTCCTATCTCGTGTGGCTGCTTCTTCGAATCCTAGGTTGGGGTGTCGTCACAGTGCTCCTCTCTGAGTCATGATCTGGCCAAGACAATAGCCAGGGACAAGCCAGTGAGTACGTTTGAATGTACCCGCAAACATCAGAACAAAAGATATACCGGATGCATATGCTCATCATGAATTAAAATTACATGCATGTGTTGACTCAGTATTAAAGCATGGCATGACAAATATTCATACAGAAAATAAGTCATGTTATTAGTAAATCAAAGAAATGAAACGGAACGTCGGGTGTCGGACCGCCCGAAGAATTCCAAGAGAAATGCCAAACGGGTGTCTAAAAGAGAATCGGGAGAGACAGGACCGCCTGAGAACTCAAGCGACGCCACGAGAGGTCTTAACAAGAAATGCCATAGTCGTGTGTCTGAGCGATGCCTCATAAAGGGCTTATAAGTAAATAATAACACAAGTATCCAGGTGGACTAGCCATCCCAAGTGATACTTAGAAACGAAAATAAACTTGAGTATCCCGGGTAGTCTAGCCATCCCAAGAGGTACTCAAGGTTAAACATAAGAGGAAAAGGTTAGTCCACAACAATATTCATATCAGCAATAATATTCATAGTGGCACTAGTAGTGACAATAATTACCCTGCTGGACGAACCATGATCAATTTAATTATTTCCTCCGGAGACTGACACTAAGACCGACACTTGACCAACCCAGACTGTAGTCCTTAACCATGGACACGGCTATTCGAATAGATATAACTCTGCAGAGGATGTACTCTTTACCCAGAAGTAAAGGATTTCTTTAGCTAGCACCGAGATGTTGACTAATTCCCGTTACGGCCTTTGGGTTGAAAACACACCTGATCAGCACACACCAGATTAACTTTCCGGATGCCAGGAATCACCCAAAGCATCGTTCAAGAAAAACTCTAAGGCGGGGAGACCATCGTCTCGAGTAGCATAGGATTACTATTAACACACGCGGATTACAAGGGGTGCCCCCCTCTCGGCCCAGCCGGATACACCCATGCTCCCTGGCCCGATGACTGGCATTGCAGCCGGTACCTGGAAACCCTCATCGTGGCCTCTCTGTATGATGTGTGCACGAAAAGGGGTTAACAACTTACTGAACCGTACCCTGCCTGCGACGGGGACAAGTGGTAGCACGAACCAGTATGGGGGTTACCGGAACAAGACTCGCTCTACGATCAACTCAGGAGATTTAAGTTTTCCTGCAGTGGTTAGCACAGTATAACTCCTTGGCAGTACCCAACAGGGTCACCACCTCTGGTATGTCTCAACATACCCTCACTGATCATTCTCGTCAGCACGAGATTTCAGTCTCACGGTCACTTTTCTCATGACTGATTCTTCCTGCAAATTAGCCTAGACCAACACAGGCACATATGGCACATGAAAATAACCGTACTCACTTATACTTAATGTTTAAGTGAAAATAAAATACCATCAAGGGGATCATGCATGTATGACCAGCAATATGCAAACTCTATAGGAATTCAACCTATTCATAATTCAAATACACATGCCACAAATAATTATGCAGTCACCATATCATGTGTTCAAAATGCTTGCCTTGAGTATGTAGAAATGTTGGGTGCATTCCAAAACTTTGAAAATTATATCTCCCCTCCATTTCCTATTTTCAAAATATTTCAATTACCACACAATTGTAAAACAGTACATAAAAGTTGTTTGGAAATTTGATAAATAAATACTAAAATAAACAAGATAAAATTTGAGAAATATCAGACAAAGAATCAAGTCATTTGGAGTTTATATGATTTTCCTATGAATTTACTAAGCTGGTATAATCAAGGAAATGGACTATTTATTAGATCCAGCAAAAACCAAGTTTAGGAAAAATGTTCACCCTATCTGGATAAATGAATCACGAATTTAGAAGTAGGAAGAAATTTGAATAATCGAATCTGGATGTGAAATGGCTGCTGTGGATTTGTTTGAGATCTGCTGGAAAAGAAAAAGAGAAGGGCAGAAGTGCACACTGGGCGAGACTTACCCATCTGGCGCAACTGGGCCTAGCCCAGCCGTTCGGCCGCGCAGGAGGGCCGATGACGTCGAACACGTTTTTTCGGGAATACGTCTACACTTACGGACGAGTTAGCGGACGTTGGGTCACTGACGGTGGGCCCGCCTAGCCCACTGGTCAGGTTTGACCAGTCCACGCGCACGCCGTCTCATCCGACCGAATCGAGGCAAAGCTCCGGCGAGGCTCACCGGCGATTGGCAGCTCTGTTTGGAAAACCGAGGCCATCTGCGGGTTTAGGGGCTCGAGGCGGTCCCTCCGGTGGTCGCCATGGTCACCGGGGTGGACGGAGTCACCGGTGGCGAGCTCCGCAGCGGACGGCGGCCGTCGGGCAGGGTGGGGCTCTTGCCTCCTGTCGCTCCTAGGCCAAATTGGAAGGGGGGGGTGGATCAGAGGGAGGTCCAGGAAGCTAGTGGTGAAGAGATTGGAGAGGGGGAGGCCCTGGTGGTGTTGGAATGAACGAGACAGAGGCGGCGGCTGTGGTTGCCGAAGAAGAAGAAGATGACCATTTCTGGTCTTTCTGCTACTACGGGAGGATCAGTGAGGGAGGGAGAGAGGTGGTGATGGACTGAGAGGGCTCTATAGAAGCTTAAATAGGCAGGGGAGAGTGGTGTCGCGGCTTCCAGAGGATGGATACGGCGGCGACGGCCATTCAAGGCAAACGTGTGGGCGTTGGCGAGGTGGGCATTGCCGGTGTGTCGCTTGTGAGGCCGGTGAGCTACAGATGAGCTCGAGCCGCTGGCATTTAAGCGAAAGGGGCTCGGACGGAGACGTGGAAAACGCGTACTCGTCGGGCGGCCGTCCTGGTCGTCGTGGACGACGGTGGACGCCGCTAGGGGCCAAGCAGAGGTGTCGGCTAGGTTCCTGGTGGTTGGGATGATCCAGAGGAGGATCAGGATGAGAGGGGGAAGCAGCCGAGACACGGCAGGAGCCCGGTGCCGACGCGTGCAAAACACACGCTCTGGCCACGCCCGGTGCACGCACGTTAGGTGTTCACCAGATTGCCAGTGGCATCTACAGGGACACAAACGAGCTACAAATCAATAGGATGGTGCTTCTAGGTATTAGAGGAGTGATGGACATGCTGGTTTGGCCAAATGAGCAGATGCCGAATGCAAGTTTATGAACTTGCAGATTTCTGTCATGCACATGAAGTGTTCGACAGAATGCTAGGGCAAGCTAGAGGACTCTGATGGATTTGAAACTTGGCAGGGTGGGGTATCTTTAGATGATAGAGTTGGTGGTGAAGTTAGTTTTGCAAGATGAGAAACTTGCTAGTGCAAGTTTTACCAGAATTCAGTTCTGGACAGAAACATCAGAGGAGTGTTTGGTGGACTTAAAAGATTCAAATAGAGCTGATCTCCTGGAGTTAAGGTTTTGGTTGGAAGGACTGCTAGATGGAAAAGTTTCAGAATTAATGGAGCTAGGAAAAAGAGGGTTGCAGTTATAACTCAAGAATGGGCCAGAATTGAAAAGAGGATGTTTCACTCAAAATTTTCAAAGGACATAGTTAGGTTTTGCCCAAAAGTGAGTTATAGGCATCACCTGACCTCTCACAATTTTGTGGGATTTTAAAACAATTATTTAAAATAATTGTAGTGCAACAGAAGCATTTCAAGTACTGAAAATGCTTTTGAAAGCATAACTTGTGGCAAATTTTATTATGGAAATATTTCCTAATGATATTTATGATATAAATGAAATGATTTACAAACAACCAAGGACCACAACATTTCACAAAAAAATCTTCTATGGAGGGAATTATTTTGGAAATAAGAAAACAGAACATGCTCTGAAATTAATAATTGGCCCAGTATAATTCAAAATTTTATTTCTGGCAAAAATTTTACTTAATAAAATTTGATTAAATTTTTGGGGTGTTACTTACTCTACCCCCCTTAAGAAAAATCTCGTCCTCGAGATTTGTTAAGGGCAGAAGAACTGAATGCAAATCACAACAATGATCATATGCAGAATGTAATCATGGCAATGCACCTATGACATACCCCCTAAATTACAATAAAACGGTTGCAACACGTAAACTAGTGCTAGGTATAGCAACAATGACCATCTACGGTCCGAAGGTGAGATCTATAGGGTCTTGTTGAAAGGTTCCTGGTGCTGGGCCACATTCTTCTTCTTCCGGGGGAAGTGAAGGAAGTAAACAAAGAACACGCCCTTCCGGAGTTGGCCATGGTGGTCCACCAATGCTGATGTGGGGATTCAGGACAGCAAGATAATGGAGGTAATCCATCAGTTGCTGGGTTAGATGATCCTGGGCAATCACATATTGAATGAGGTTGGCCAGAGCTGGATCTCTTTCTATACGTTCACAACGGAACGTGGCTTTTGCTCTAGAAGCTGCGTGGCTCGGGAAATAGTAGTATTTCCTTTCACTGGCAGCGGGTACCATGAAAAGAAGACGGGTAACTGCTTCATAAGCAGCAACCTCAATAGCCATGCCTGAGGTTGGCATGGAACTCCCGACGAAGACAACATATGGAGGGCCTTGATTTAAATCCTCTCGTGGGATGTGCACAACTGCCCAGTATTTCGAGGAATCAGGGGAGATCCTCATTTTTAACAACTCATATTGGGGTGGGTAGCTGGAACCAAGTGTATTGCAGGTCAGATCCCACAAAACCTTAACAAAACTACCAGGGCTTGCATCTGGAGTTCGTAGGTAGGCTCCAGGGTGAGGCATGGAAGGATGAATGGAGAAGAGTGGTGCTCAATTGTGGTGGTGGCCTGTGTGGTGCATGGATACGACCCCTTATAAGGTGCCTGGGTCAGGAAATATGATGCACCGCTGGCACGACTTGTGCATCGGCTCTGACATAGGGTTGTCCAAGTAAAATTCTCGGACACCACTTCTCAAAAACAGTGTGATGTGTTACTATGCGTGTCGGCAGTCACGTCTAGCATTTACTTTGTCGCCATACACCAATAATTTATGCTAGATCACACATAGTACCGTTACAACAATGGCACACAGGTAGTTGACAAGCTCTCTACGCCATACGATTGCTACCTTGGAAATACAAGACAACAGGACTACTAGGATTTGACAATACTCCTGGCGGACTCAGTCCACCTCATTAACATCCAGTCAGGCGTGTCTGGTAGATGTCGAGGCCTCTCCGTGATCTTCAGTGTCAGAGTTGTTCGGGATAGGATGGGGAGCTATAGTGCTAGGATAGTGATGATGCCCTTCATGGGGTCTCGTGGCCACAATTCCGTTGGAGTAGGTCTCCAAGAGACGGTGGAGTTCTCCTGGGGAGGCGAAGGCATCGCCCGGATGGATGACAGGAGCAGACCTTGGGGGCTCAACTAGCCTCTCAAGTAGCATTATCGGGGTGTCGGTGTCGGTTGCAGCTTCACTTCTCACCGGTGTTAGGAGAGCAAGCGTCCTTCGAGTCACAATCAGGTCATTAGTGACCTGATCGAATAGTGCCTCTTGCGCTCTCAGGTAGCGCACCAGATGCACTAGAGCAGGATCCGACTCATGGTCACCGTTGGTGACTTGGGTCGGGCTACCATAGCCTTCACGACTAGGGTAGTAGAAGAAAGGGCGAGTGTTAACCCTCGGCAACAAATGCCGGAGATGAACTATACCCTCTCGGGCTGCAAGTTGGATGGCTTGGGCCTCGTCGGCGGTCGCCCTTCCGGTAAAACGGTAGGGACGTTCGCATGTGGTGCCCCTCCCGTAGATGTGCACCATGGCCTAGAAGTGATGAATCACTTCACTTGTGTGTTCCTGGTACACAACATATTCTGGGGGATCGTCTATGCCAAAGGCACAACGAGTGAGATTGGCGAGGATCGCTACGAAATCTCCAAGCTCGGATGCGGTGGTCTCGTTGCGATCGATGGGACCAGGCATCTTGGTGGTTTGGACATCAGGGTGCAAGTGAAAGTTGTGATGTGCTGAGTTCGGGAATGGCTTCCTTTATAAGCCAGCGGAGTCTTCCATCGCACGCTTGCGGATGTGACAACTCAAGTGTCGGCCACGGGCGCACGGCCTATGTCCTAGGACGATAGGTTCGGCACCGACTGTCAAAAAGATGTTGGCTCGCCACTGTGTAGGCTATCGGATAGGATGACCTTGACGGTGGATAAGAAAGGATATGGATGATGTGGAAACCTAGGGATAGTTACCAGGCTAAGGAAGGATTAGTCGGTGGTCAGCCTGGCTCTGATACCAAGGTTGTCGGGGCCGGGTTTCCGGGAAATAAATCCCAGTAAACGACCCTTATGTCATCACCAGCCCCAGGATTACTGTTGCTGGTGGACCTTTCCTTGATATAGAATCCCAAGCAATTACAAGGATTTGAGTACAAGACCTTATAGGTCCATTGAATACAACAATGATTTCTAGTGGCAGATGATGGAAGCGACTCGTGGATCTCCAACGTTGATGGGACTCCATTCCCATGGGAACAGCTGGCCTGGATAACTTCTATCTCGTGTGGCTGCTATCTTCGAATCCTAGGTTGGGGTGTCGTTGCAGTGCTCCTCTCTGAGTCATGATCTAGGCAAGACAATAGCCAGGGACAAGCCAGTGAGTACGTTTGAATGTACTCACAAACATCAAGGACAAAAGATATGCCGGATGCATATGCTCATGATGAATTAAAATTACATGCATGTGCTGACTCAATATTAAAGCAACGCATGATAAATATCCATACAGAAAATAAGTCATGTTATTAGTAAATCAAAGAAATGAAACAGAACGTCGGGTGTTGGACCGCCCGAAGAATTCCAAGAGAAATGCCAAAAGGGTGCCTAAAAGAGAATCGGGCGAGACAGGACCGCCTGAGAACTCAAGCGACGCCATGAGACGTCTTGAAAAGAAATGCCACAGTCGGGTGTCTGAGTGACGCCTCATAAAGGGATTATAAGAAAATAATAACACAAGTATCCAGGAGGACTAGCCATCCCAAGTGATACTTAGAAACGAAAATAAACTTGAGTATCCCGGGTAGTCTAGCCATCCCAAGAGATACTCAAGGTTAAACATAAGAGGAAAATGTTAGTCCACAACAATATTCATATCAGCAATAATATTCATAGTGGCACCAGTAGTGATAATAATTACCCTGCAGGACAAACCATGATCAATTTAATTATTTCCTCCGGAGACTGACACTTGACCAACCCAGACTGTAGTCCTTAACCATGGACACGGCTATTCAAATAGATATAACTCTGCAGAGGGTGTACTCTTTACCCACAAGTAAAGGATTTCTTTAGCCAGCACCGAGACGCCGACTAATTCCCGTTACGGCCTTTGGGTTGAAAACACACCTGACCAGCACACACCAGATTAACTTTCCGGATGCCAGGAATCACCCAAAGCATCGTTCAAGAGAAACTCTAAGGCGGGGAGACCATCGTCTCGAGTAGGATGGGATCACTATTAACACGCGCGGATTACAAGGGGTGACCCCCTCTCGGCCCAGCCAGATACACCCATGCCCCCTGGCCCGATGACTAGCATTGCAGCCGATACCTGGAAACCCTCATAGTGGCCTCTCTGTATGGTGTGTGCATGGATAGGGGTTAACAACTTACTGAACCATACCCTGCCTGCGGCGGGGACAAGAGGTAGCACGAACCAGTATGGGGGTTACCGGAACAAGACTCGATCTACGGTCAACTCAGGAGGTTTAAGTTTTCCTGCAGTGGTTAGCATAGTATAACTCCTTGGCAGTACCCAACAGGGTCACCACCTCTGGTATGTCTCAACATACCCTCACTGATCATTCTCGTCACCATGAGATTTCAGTCTCACGGTCACTTTTCTCGTGACTGATTCTTCCTGCAAATTAGCCTAGACCAACACAGGCACATATGGCACATGAAAATAACTATACTCACTTATACTTAATGTTTAAGTGAAAATAAAATACCATCAAGGGGATCATGCATGTATGACAAGCAATATGCAAACTCTATAGGAATTCAACCTATTCATAATTCAAATACACATGCCACAAATAATTATGCAGTCACCATATCATGTGTTCAAAATGCTTGCCTTGAGTATGCAGAAATGTTGGGTGCATTTTAAAACTTTGAAAATTATATCTCCCCTCCATTTCCTATTTTCAAAATATTTCAATTACCACACAATTCCAAAATAGTACATAAAATTTGTTTGGAAAATTGATAAATAAATACTAAAATAAACTAGATAAAATTAGAGAAATATCAGAAAAAGAATCAAGTCATTTGGAGTTTATATGATTTTCCCGTGAATTTACTAAGCTGGAATAATCAAGGAAATGGACTATTTATTAGATCCAGCAAAAATAAAGTTTAGGAAAAATGATCACCCTATCTAGATAAATGAATCACGAATTTAGAAGTAGGAAGAAATTTGAATGATCGAATTTGGATGTGAAATGGCTATTGTGGATTTATTTGAGATCTACTGGAAAAGAAAAAGAGAAGGGCAGAAGTGCACACTGGGCGAGACTTAGCCGTCTGGCACAACTAGGCCTAGCCCAGCCGTTCGGCCGCGCAGGAGGGACGATGACGTTGAACACGTATACTGGAGAATACGTCTCCACTTGCGGACAAGTCAGCGGACGCTAGGTCATTGACGGTGGGCCTGCCTGGCCCACTAGTCAGGTTTGACTAGTCCACGCGCGCGTCGTCTCCTCCGACTGAATAGAGGCAGAGCTCCGGCAAGGCTCGCCAGTGATTGGCGGCTCCGTTTGGAAAACCGAGGCCATCCGCGGGCTCAAGGGTTCGAGGCGGTCCCTCTGGTGGTCGCCATGGTCCCCGGGGTGGATGGAGTCGCCGGTGGCGAGCTCCGCAGCGGACGGCGGCCGTCGGGCAGGGTGGGGCTCTTGCGTCTGGTGACTGCTAGGCCAAATTGTAAGAGGAGTGGATCAGAGGGAGGTCTAGGAGGCTAGTGGTGAAGAGATTGGAGAGGGGGGACTTGTGGCATTGGAATGAACAAGACAGAGGCGGCGGCCGTGGTTGTCGGAGCAGAAGAAGATGACCACTTCTGGTATTTCTGCTACCACGGGAGGATCAGTGACAGAGGGAGAGAGGTGGTGATGGACTAAGAGGGCTCGGGAGAATCTTAATTAGGCGGGGGAGAGCGGTGCCGCGGCTTCCAGAGGATGGACACGGCGGCGGCGGCCATTCAAGGCGAACGTGTGGGCGTTGGCGAGGTAGGCGTGCCCGGTGTGTCACTTGTGAGGCCAGTGAGCTGTGGATGAGCTCGAGCAGCTGGCATTTAAGCGAAAGAGGCTCGGACGGAGACGTGGCGAAGGCGTACTCTTCGGGCAGCGGTCCTGGTCGTCGTGGACGGCGGTGGACGCCGCTAGGGGCCAAGAGGAGGTGTCGGCAAGGTTCCTAGTGGTCGGGATGATCTAGAGGAGGATTAGGATGAGAGGGGGAAGCAGCAGAGACACAGCAGGAGCCCGGTGCCAACGCGTGCAAAACACACGCTCTGGCCACACCTGGTGCACGCACGTTAGGTGTTCGTCAGATTGCCAGTGGCATCTACAGGGACATAAACAAGCTACAAATCAACAGGATGGTGCTTCTAGGTATTAGAGGAGAGATGGACATGCTGGTTTGGCCAAATGAGCAAATGCCCAATGCAAGTTTATGAACTTGCAGATTTCTGTCATGCACATGAAGTGTTCGACAGAATGCTAGGGCAAGCTAGAGGACTCTGATGGATTTGAAACTTGGCAGTGTGGGGTATATTTAGATGATAGAGTTGGTGGTGAAGTTAGTTTTGCAAGATGAGAAACTTGCTAGTGCAACTTTTACCAGAATTCAGTTCTGGACAGAAACTTCAGAGGAGTGTTTGGTGGACTTAAAAGATGCAAATAGAGCTCATCTCCTGGAGTTAAGGTTTTGGTTGGAAGGACTCCTAGATGGAAAAGTTTTAGAATTAATGGAGCTAGGAAAAAGAGGGTTGCAGTTATAACTCAAGAATGGGCCAGAATTGAAAAGAGGATGTTTCACTCAAAATTTTCAAAGGACATAGTTAGGTTTTTGCACAAAAGTGATTTATAGGCATCACCTTACCTCTCACAATTTTTGTGGGATTTTAAAACAATTATTTAAAATAATTGTAGTGCAACAGAAGCATTTCAAGTACTGAAAATGCTTTTAAAAGAATAACTTGTGGCAAATTTTATTATGGAAATATTTCCTACTGTTATTTATGATATACATGAAATGATTTACAAACAACCAAGGACCACAACATTTCACAAAAATAATCTTCTATGGAGGGAATTATTTTGGAAAATAGAAAACAGAACATGCTCTGAAATTAATAATTGGCCTAGTATAATTCAAAATTTTATTTCTGGCAAAAATTTTACTTAATAAAATTTGATTAAATTTTTGGGGTGTTACACTAGGTCTGAAATCTCACCCTACCGTAACACAAAACCTATAGGAGTCCATCATATATATATGGTCAAACTTCCCCTTTCACTTGCCAACAAAGGTGGAATGTGTGGCGACCCACAAATGTGTGCTTGTGGCGCAAGATGGGTGAGACCACATGCGAACCACATGCGGGTGGCCCCACTATATGGATGAAAAGGGTGTGGTGTGTGATATTTAACTACCATTCACAACTTTGATGTGGCACGTGTGCCTTGCAAATAAACCGGACTTCCCCAACCCCACGGAGGTTACAGGTAGAGCGAACTAGCCCCCCCCCCCCACACACACACACGTCGGGGGGAGGGCATCTCATCAAGACTTACTGTAACACGGACCAAGCAGAACCCAACTTGGTCTTACAACCTCTCCCTACTCATTGTTGGTCAAAGTGATGGACGTCCACTGTATGAAGACAAACCCACTCTGTGCATGTGGCCCAAGTATGTATATGGAAGTGGTGTGTGTGGTGTTTGAATACCCAATGTGCAAATTTGATGTGGCACCATGCTTTGGAACCGTAAAATCCCCACACAGAGCGAGAGTTCACGATGCGTAGCATGCGCTCCAACTTAACTAGGCTTGGAATGGGTCGACCTAATATAAGGTAACTCGAAGCAAAGAAGAAGAATCCACCCTGGTAACCTTTCTCGCCGTTGGTCGAAATGATGGACGTCCACGCGGGCCCACGAATATATAAAGGCTTGCCGCCCATAACCAAGCGAGTGAGAGTGTGCCCAAAGACAACCATTATTGCATGCGTGTGTCTTGAACATATTTATGGCGGTGTGTGATGCATGCATATGTGTTGAATACCCAACCCAATGCACAACATTGATGTGGTGCATGCATTGAAAATCATAGAGGTCCCCATACAGGGCAAGAGGTCTTTCATGATGTGTC